>NC_136910.1:59489190-59535429 GCF_949606895.1 Notothenia rossii
ACAGAACAATAAGATCATGATATTTAATCCACACGGTTAGTTTGTATGTTTACACGTTTTCTGAAGTGTTATGTTGAAATATGCTAATGAGTTGAGTGTTGGTGAGTTTAGGAGACTCAAACTCCTGGAGGGGGGTTTAGTGTGTAACCCTTTTTTCTCTTTGCTTATACATTCAGTACAGACCCAGGGGATCTGCAGGGATCCTGAAGTCCAATGTAAGACCTCTTAATACTTGATAAGACCCCGCGGACACCCTGAGACCATTGTCTCATTTGGAAGCATATATTTAGCTTTCCACTTCAAACAAACATGACTTGATCTTTGTTGAAACACAATAAAAGCATGTTGATCAGAAAGAGGCCTAACCTCCACACATGGAGTTTCTTATGTAGAGGGTTACTCACAGTGTGGTTGTTCAACATGAACTGCACGGCGCTGAGCTTCACCAGCTTCCTCACGCTGCTGTACGTGCACACAGGAAGTCAAGGAGCACATGGGAGTACAGGGAGGGGCACGGGCTTTCATACACAGATTTAAACTTAGCATTTACACATCAGAAAGAGATGGGAGAGAAACCTCAACATCACACACACACACACACACACACACACACACACACACACACACACACACACACACACACACACACACACACACACACACACACACACACACACACACACACACACACACACACACACACACACACACACACACACACACACACACACACACACACACACACACACACACACACACACACACACACACACACACACACACACACACACACACACACACACACACACACACACACACACACACACACACACACACACACACACACACACACACACACACACACACACACACACACACACCCCCCTCTGAAGGATATCCTAAGGAGAGGTCGTTCAGTAGTTGGAGTGTCTTGGAGGTGATTGGCTCACACTGGCCCCAGTACTTCAAGTTTGTGATGCTGAAAGAGAGGAGGGATTGAAATGAGCAGAAACCCAGAACGAGGCGTGACGGCTTCGTTGATGACGTCATGATATCAACATGCAGATAATGCTTTACTCACATCTTCCCTATAAAGACACTGAGTACCATGGTCTCGTCGTTCAGACCCAGAACTTCTGATAGTCGTCGATAAAGCTGCGAACAACAGAAACACATTTGTCAATATTTACTCACAACTTCCTAAATATCTATATCTCTGATCTAATCATAAGAAGGCAATGAGCTCTAGAGGCGGGCCACCTTTACATCTCCATCATGTTTCTTTTCACTCAACATTTAAAATGTATTATGATGTTAGTTCCCCCATTTTTATCACCATGTTAAAGCTAAATGTGTGTGTGTGTGTGTGTGTGTCTCTGTGTGTGTGTGTGTGTGTGTGTGTGTGTGTGTGTGTGTGTGTGTGTGTGTGTGTGTGTACCTAGTATTTCTTCATCTGTTTTTTATATTTGAGCATTTCTTTTCGTGTTGAAAAGTAAGCAAGTTAACCTCAGTTTTTTACTGACATAAAAGAGGGAAGAATTAAAGCGCATTATTTTTATATATTAAAATATATTATGTTCAGAAAAAGTGCTTTTTTGGAAAAACATAATTTTATTTTGCTAATTTCTTTCTTTTTTTTGCCCAAAACAATTCTGCAATATTATTTTTAATCACATTTGATTTATTTTTATATATTTTTATATATTTTTTTCTCAATATTCAATTTTTCCCCCACATATTACATCTTATTTTAATTTGTATTAAATGTCCTTTTTTGCAATAGTATGTTTTTAAAGGTTTTTTCTTATTTAATTTTTTTCACTTCCAATGTTTTCCCAATATAAAACAAAAGGTCTCAGAATGAGCTGCAGGTTTAGCATGTCGGCGCTCTTTAATCTGTAGCATCATCAGTATCTGGCAGTCACAGCTCTGACTGTGCAGCAGAGGGAGGTGAAGCATGAGGAGATGTTCAGAGATAAAGAGGGGGGGGGGGGGGCAGAGGGTTAAACTGACAGGAAGAGGAACCTGACTAAAGCTGCGTATTGTTTCCACGCTCACGTTTATTTAACCCTTTCTCTGCTCGCTGAACGCACTCAGCGTGGAACCTGCAGCTTCCCACGACCTCAGAGACTCTGTTCGTATCCCTTCAGATGTGGAGATATGTTTCTGCTGCGCGTGCTAACGTCACATCTTATTTAGTTATGTTATTTAGAGAGAAGTGTCTGGATGCACGAACCCTTTAAACCTTGTTCTGTATTTGCACACGGCACAAAACACTCAGATGAGATCTATGTATCTACAATATGATTGACATGCAGCTTCTACCCTCTCCTCACCCACTCTGATGTATTAAAGGGAGCTAACTCTAAACCGGGAACACACATCTATTCCACTTATCTGAGACGGTCACATTCTGCACTTTCTGCTCCGAAACACACAGAACACACTCCGTCAGTCAGCGCTGACAACACGACCGTACACTGAATCTACAGAAACCAGGCCGTCAGCACGAGGCCACAGAAAGAGCAGCTAGCACCCAGAACACACCGAACACACCGAACACACAGAACACCCAGAACACACAGAACACACCGAACACACAGAACACACAGAACACACAGAACACCCAGAACACACAGAACACCCAGAACACACAGAACACACAGAACACCCAGAACACACAGAACACCCAGAACACACAGAACACCCAGAACACACAGAACACACAGAACACCCAGAACACACCGAACACACCGAACACACAGAACACCCAGAACACACAGAACACCCAGAACACACAGAACACCCAGAACACACAGAACACCCAGAACACACAGAACACACAGAACACCCAGAACACACAGAACACACAGAACACCCAGAACACACAGAACACCCAGAACACACAGAACACACAGAACACACAGAACACCCAGAACACACAGAACACCCAGAACACACCGAACACACCGAACACACAGAACACCCAGAACACACAGAACACCCAGAACACACAGAACACCCAGAACACACAGAACACCCAGAACACACAGAACACACAGAACACCCAGAACACACAGAACACACAGAACACCCAGAACACACAGAACACCCAGAACACACAGAACACACAGAACACCCAGAACACACAGAACACCCAGAACACACAGAACACCCAGAACACACAGAACACACAGAACACCCAGAACACACCGAACACACCGAACACACAGAACACCCAGAACACACAGAACACCCAGAACACACAGAACACCCAGAACACACAGAACACCCAGAACACACAGAACACACAGAACACCCAGAACACACAGAACACACAGAACACCCAGAACACACAGAACACCCAGAACACACAGAACACCCAGAACACACAGAACACACAGAACACCCAGAACACACCGAACACACCGAACACACAGAACACCCAGAACACACAGAACACCCAGAACACACAGAACACCCAGAACACACAGAACACCCAGAACACACAGAACACACAGAACACCCAGAGAACACACAGAACACACCGAACACACAGAACACCCAGAACACACAGAACACCCAGAACACACAGAACACACAGAACACCCAGAGAACACACAGAACACACCGAACACACAGAACACACTCCGTCAGTCAGCGCTGACAACACGACCGTACACTGAATCTACAGAAACCAGGCCGTCAGCACGAGGCCACAGAAAGAGCAGCTAGCACCCAGAGAACACCCAGAACACACAGAACACACACATGCTGCTGCTGCAGGGTGGAGGTATTAAGATCCTTTCCTGCAGGAAAGTACTGACAGTCTGACACCCTACTTTAAAAATACTCCACTACGAGTAAAGTCATGCATTTAGATGTCGGCTAGACGTTAGGGATGCCAGCGATTATTCGTTACAGTCTCCATAATCAGAAATTATTTTTTTAAAAATCGATTTTATTTATATATTTTTATTATTATTTATGTTTTTCTTTGTTTTCCTGGCTTAGTTTCAACCAAAATATAGACTAATGCTAATAATAGTGATAGTATTAATAATTGTCACATGACGTGTTTGAGTTAATTTGTCTACTTAATATCGCACGCCCTACATTTTTTTTTGTTGAAATTGCACGTCCTGCGATGTGACTATCGCGCATGCGCATATCGCGATTATCGTCACGACACGAAACATCGTGAAAAAGTATTGATCGTGCTGTAAAAAGTAGAAAGTTTCTGAAAGATAATGTAAATGTGCAGCAAAATGTTGGAGAAGTTCTTAAAAAGAAAAGAGTTTCTTGAAGAGTAAAATGTAGTTAAAGTGGACGAGACGCCTGATCCTGAGATCCTTTGCTGCAGGAAAGCTCTGAGACCGCACGACGAAATGTATTCAAACTTAGTTGATATATAAATGTAGTGGAGAAAAAAACTTGAAATCAACCGTAAATCTATCGAAGTAAAAGTATAGCAGTAAAAGTATGTAAAACGCCTGAAGCGTGTACTCTCCTACAGGTCGTTCAGTGACTCGTCGTACCTTGGATGATTTCTGCACCTGGTCTCCGATGTAGATCTTCCTGAACTGCTCGAAGAAGCTGAGCATGGCGAGCTCCAGCCGCTCGTTTCCCGCCTGAGCGAGTCGAGAGTCCGTCAGGTTCATCAGCTGCAGCACCCTGAACGTGAGGACATATCATAACCAGTCAGGAACACATTCATTTCTACCTGGATTAGCCGAACAAGTGGTTCACAATAGGACTGCACGATTTTGGGAAAAAATCTAAAAATTCGATTTGTCTGACAAATATTGCGATTTGCGATATTTGTTTTTTAGCGATCCAACGTAAGTTTATTGTAAAATACGGCCATAACCCCGGCAAGGAAGGTCGTATCAACGTATCCGAGCTACGAGTGAAAGAACTAAACTTACATGAAACCTCCGTTGGGTTGCTTTAAAGTCAAGCTTCACTTTAAGATTCACCCCTTAAGAGATGTAACACATGTGATGGAGCATCACTAACCTGACCCAGATGGTTTGTTTCACCAAACCATCTAGGAAAGCTCCATTGGAAGCCATTTGGAAAGGGCGGGCACTTTCTAAAATACTTGGCAGGTGATTGGATCAATCTGTCTATCACCTTCTATCATGGGCCACTTCTGATTGATTAACAATGGCTGGTACATGTGGAGCACAGCACTTCAGATTGGTGTGGATGACTGACACACAAGAATAAAAAATAAAAAAAAGTTAAAAAAATAAATTAAAAAAAAGTTTAAAAAAATCGCAGGCTTTGCGATTTGATAATCGCATCATTTAAAATCGCGATTTCGAATTAAAATCGATTAATCGTTCAGCCCTAGTTTACAAGTAGCTTAATTAGCTTATAAATCATTTAAATCCGATTCATTTACACGTTTAAGAGACCTAGAACATTTGGAGTCCCACAGGGAAATGTGTTGGGGCCCCTGCTGTTTGCATTAAAATGTGTTTATACTGAGGAATTGGCCATTTTAGCAATAAAGAAATATTTTTCACACAATTTCAGTCTTTATTTTTCTCATACTGCAGCACCTCTTTTCACCCTCTGTCTGAAACCAGCGCCCAGTCTGCTCTGATGCTCAGTTGTGATAGGTCAACCAATTAGAGATGTCACGCCCCTAAGTCACGTACAATTTGTTGGACCCTAGCCCTTTAAGAGAAATAAGGAACTATAAAAGCCGGCCTCATCAGATTGCAGCTTGGAGGCAAAACCAGATATTCTCAGGGTATGTAACTCTCACATATTCTCGTTTTCTTACCGACAGACTAACTCTCCGTCCATGGCGTCCTGCTCGTCTGTGCTGGCGAACGACACCCGCCCCCCGATCACCGCCCCGATGATGTAAACCAACCACGTCAACCGACCTGCACAGAGGGAGCGTTAGAGAGACAATCACACACACCCGGTATAATCACATCAGTCTCATAGGCAGAGGTGGTAAAGTACACACATCCTTTACTCAGGTAGAAGTACACACATCCTTTACTCAGGTAGAAGTACACACATCCTTTACTCAGGTAGAAGTACACACATCCTTTACTCAGGTAGAAGTACACACATCCTTTACTCAGGTAGAAGTACACACATCCTTTACTCAAGTAGAAGTACACACATCCTTTACTCAGGTAGAAGTACACACATCCTTTACTCAGTTAGAAGTACACACATCCTTTACTCAGGTAGAAGTACACACATCCTTTACTCAGGTAGAAGTACACACATCCTTTACTCAGGTAGAAGTACACACATCCTTTGCTCAAGTAGAAGTACACACATCCTTTACTCAGGTAGAAGTACACACATCCTTTGCTCAAGTAGAAGTACACACATCCTTTACTCAGGTAGAAGTACACATATCCTTTACTCAAGTAGAAGTACAGATCCTTTACTCAAGTAGAAGTACACATATCCTTTACTCAAGTAGAAGTACAGATCCTTTACTCAGGTAGAAGTACACATATCCTTTACTCAAGTAGAAGTACACATATCCTTTACTCAAGTAGAAGTACACACATCCTTTACTCAAGTAGAAGTACAGATCCTTTAATCAAGTAGAAGTACAGATACTCGTGTTTAGAAATACTCTGGTAAAAGTAGAAGTACTGACTAAACTTAAACTTCTTTGCTCAAGTTAAGAAGTTTGGGCTTTGAAATGTACTTCAGTAAAAAGTACTTTGAGACACTTCACCCTAATGCTCTGTTTTCACTGTTACGTGTTTAATATGTGACGTAAAGCGCTTTGAGCATTCGGAAAAGTGCTCTAATAAATCTAATAACACACAGATTCAAACTAAAGTAACCAGCTTGTTTGGAAAATGTAAGAAGTAGAAAGTAGAGGTATGTGTTACAATGTAAGAAGTCAAAGTGTGTATCTCTGTGTGTGTGTGTGTGTGTGTGTGTGTGTGTGTGTGTGTGTGTGTGTGTGTGTGTGTGTGTGTGTGTGTGTGTGTGTGTGTGTGTGTCGTACCCTCCTGCACGGTGATATCTGCTGAGCTGGAGTTGGTGCTCTGCAGCAGTTCCTGGTAGCTCTGCGCCGCCTGGTCGAACAGCTGCACCAGCAGCGCGCACGTCTTCTCGTACTCGCAGCGCCCGATGGTGGACAGCTGGTCGAGCTGCTGCTGCACGAGCCCTGCGTCGTCCAGAGGGTCCTCCAGCCCATCTCTGGGGAGAACACACACCTTCCATTAGGGTGGGAACTAAAGGTATGTGTCTCAGGTGAGTGTTACAGGGGTCAGAGGGACAGACTCTCACCTGAGGATGACGTGCACGGACTCCAGCCGCGATGTGATGTAAGCCTTGGTGACCTCAGGTGTGTAGGTCTCCAGCAGGTGAGGCTCGGTGGCTTTAACGTACGGCACGGAGGCGGCCAGACGCTGCCATAAGCTCAGCAGGTAGTGAACACTGTTGGGGGCAAACTCCCAGTGCTGGGGGGGGGGCAGGTGAGGTTAGCTTATATCCCCTGAACCGAACATTTCCATAACCTTCCATCTCTTCAATGGGTTTCTGAACGCTTCTCACCTGCAGACTGGTGACGGTGAAGTTAGCGATGAGGCGGATCACCTCCGGGTAGTTCTCCACTTTGACCAGCTCCCCCAGCTGATAGTTGCTCTTCAGCCTCGCCAGCAGCCGGCAGAACTCGTGGTAGTTATTGGGGTCCGGCAAACACTGGAGCAAAACCATGGAATATTGAAAAAGTGAAATCCACTGAACAGGAACAACGATATGAATAGAAATGTAAGAAGTAATAGAGAGATCAAACTGAATCACAGTTTTGATGCATAACCCTAAAAAGTAAAAATAAAAATATGCAACAAATAATATAAAATATATTTCTATAAACGTAAGTTAGAGTAAAAATGTCCAATAAAAGATTGACCACCCTCTAATAAATCAAAAGATATGTGTGTGTGACGTACCTGTGGGTTCACCAGTATCCTCTTCACTCCGTCCACCAGGTGAGAGAGGAACTTCGCTCGCTCCGCATTGTTGAAGAGAGAGCGCCGCACAGAGGCTATCTGAACTAAACAGGACAACACCTGCACACACACACACACACACACACACACACACACACACACACACACACACACACACACACACACACACACACACACACACACACACACACACACACACACACACACACACACACACACACACACACACACACACACACACACACACACACACACACACACACACACACACACACACACACACACACACACACACACACACACACACACACACACGTTAGCAGGGGGCTTGAACAGTGTCTCTGGGTGTGTCAGGCGTGCAGAGCGGATCACTTACCAACGGGGAAAGGGACGGAGGGATGGAATGATATAAATTGAAAAAGAGCTGCAGTGTGGAGGAATCAAGAAACGCTGAAAAGTAGAAAAAAAACAACGAGAAAAAGAAGTTTTAAAGTCACAAGTTATCAGAAGGAACATCGGAGCTGATGGTTATTTGTTATAACTTTGAATGGTTTGGTTCATAAATGCCAGAAAAAGAGGAATGATATATTTAACCGTCAGAAGAAACTCAGTTCAGTTTGATGTCTCATTCAGGTGCAGAGAATTACAATGTTTTGCTTTTAAATACTTACAATTATTAGTTAATTGAATTATAAATTGTTTTGTTTCTCAGCGAAATTACATTTTTTATAATAAACATATCTTTCTGCTTTTCTTGTGAATGTGTGACTTTAATCAGATATTTCATTCTCGTACATTTTGATATGTTTGAGCTAAATCACAGCAGAATATTTAAGCTTTTTCTTGTTAACTTCTGGTTTAGATCTGGGATAATAGATTTCTCAGAAATAAATGAGCTTTTTGCCGTAAAAGTACGACCAAAATCTCACAGAATATTCTCTTTTTTTTTTACAATTAATTGGTGAGTTTTTTCGAGGAGGTGTGTGTTATGTACCTGATCTCCAGGAGGTGTGTGTTATGTACCTGATCTCCAGGAGGTGTGTGTTATGTACCTGATCTCCAGGAGGTGTGTGTTATGTACCTGATCTCCAGGAGGTGTGTGTTATGTACCTGATCTCCAGGAGGTGTGTGTTATGTACCTGATCTCCAGGAGGTGTGTGTTATGTACCTGATCTCCAGGAGGTGTGTGTTATGTATCTGATCTCCAGGAGGTGTGTGTTATGTACCTGATCTCCAGGAGGTGTGTGTTATGTACCTGATCTCCAGGAGGTGTGTGTTATGTACCTGATCTCCAGGAGGTGTGTGTTATGTACCTGATCTCCAGGAGGTGTGTGTTATGTACCTGATCTCCAGGAGGTGTGTGTTATGTACCTGATCTCCAGGAGGTGTGTGTTATGTATCTGATCTCCAGGAGGTGTGTGTTATGTACCTGATCTCCAGGAGGTGTGTGTTATGTACCTGATCTCCAGGAGGTGTGTGTTATGTACCTGATCTCCAGGAGGTGTGTGTTATGTACCTGATCTCCAGGAGGTGTGTGTTAAGTACCTGATCTCCAGGAGGTGGGGATCTGAACGGTGCACAGGTCATCTGAGGATTCGTCCGTGGACGTTCCTATGAAGTCGTAGTTGAGGCAGTTGTAGCTGAGCTTCAGCAGCTGCATGAGGAGGCCGTGCTGAGACTCATCGTTCAGGTTCAGGTTCTTCCCCGACGCCTGAAACACACACACACACACACACACACATTCAGTACACTCTCCTGTGGTGTGTTACGATACGATAATACTTTAATGGTCAGATGAAGTCTGAAATGCTCCATGTGGAACATCAAAAGAGAAACATCAAGACTCATTAGAAACAAACAACAAACATGGAACATCAACAGGATCACAGAGGATGCTTCAGGCTGACTGGAGCACAGAGGATGCTTCAGACTGGAGCACAGAGGATGCTTCAGGCTGGCTGGAGCACAGAGGATGCTTCAGACTGGAGCACAGAGGATGCTTCAGACTGGAGCACAGAGGATGCTTCAGGCTGTCTGGAGCACAGAGGATGCTTCAGGCTGTCTGGAGCACAGAGGATGCTTCAGGCTGGAGCACAGAGGATGCTTCAGGCTGGAGCACAGAGGATGCTTCAGGCTGACTGGAGCACAGAGGATGCTTCAGGCTGTCTGGAGCACAGAGGATAATTCAGGCTGTCTGGAGCACATAGGATGCTTCAGGCTGTCTGGAGCACATAGGATGCTTCAGACTGACTGGAGCACAGAGGATGCTTCAGGCTGTCTGGAGCACATAGGATGCTTCAGGCTGTCTGGAGCACAGAGGATGCTTCAGGCTGACTGGAGCACAGAGGATGCTTCAGGCTGGAGCACAGAGGATGCTTCAGGCTGACTGGAGCACAGAGGATGCTTCAGGCTGGCTGGAGCACAGAGGATGCTTCAGGCTGGAGCACAGAGGATGCTTCAGGGTGACTGGAGCACAGAGGATGCTTCAGGCTGACTGGAGCACAGAGGATGCTTCAGGCTGTCTGGAGCACAGAGGATAATTCAGGCTGTCTGAAGCACAGAGGATGCTTCAGACTGTCTGAAGCACAGAGGATGCTTCAGGCTGTCTGGAGCACATAGGATGCTTCAGGCTGTCTGGAGCACAGAGGATGCTTCAGACTGTCTGGAGCACAGAGGATGCTTCAGACTGTCTGAAGCACAGAGGATGCTTCAGGCTGTCTGGAGCACATAGGATGCTTCAGGCTGTCTGGAGCACAGAGGATGCTTCAGGCTGTCTGGAGCACAGAGGATGCTTCAGGCTGTCTGGAGCACAGAGGATGCTTCAGGCTGACTGGAGGACAGAGGATGCTTCAGACTGTCTGGAGCACAGAGGATGCTTCAGGCTGGAGCACAGAGAATGCTTCAGACTGGAGCACAGAGGATGCTTCAGACTGGAGGACAGAGGATGCTTCAGGCTGTCTGGAGCACAGAGGATGCTTCAGACTGGAGCACAGAGGATGCTTCAGGCTGTCTGGAGCACAGAGGATGCTTCAGACTGTTATTGCATGTAAATGGTCAGCAAAGGATCAAATCCCTGTGTTCTCTGCCACCCCACCCCCCGAACCTGAAACGCCTCCTTTGTTTACTACCGGTGACATCACTATGGAACACTCGCACTCCTATTGGCTAGCGCTTCAACACATTGTATGCGATAGGTGTATCATACTTAGTGAGCATTTAACGTTCACCATCTGTTCACCATTTTATTATTGTTTATTTATCCACCACATAGGCTAAGGGGCGGGGCATCTCTAATTCTGAAATGAGTAAATAGCAGTAGAGAAATTCAAAATGTTTTTAACTATAATACAATATATACAAATATTAATTTACACATATTAAAATATATACTTCAAATCTACAACCCCACTCGTGTTCCTTTATTAGTTTGAACTAATTGAATCCAGAGATTATTCTGTTTGATCTCCTGAACTGTTTGAGGTGTGATTTCTGTTTGATCTCCTGAACTGTTTGATCTCCTGAACTGTTTGAGGTGTGATCTCTGTTTGATCTCCTGAACTCTTTGAGGTGTGATCTCTGTTTGATCTCCTGAACTGTTTGAGGTGTGATCTCTGTTTGATCTCCTGAACTGTTTGAGGTGTGATTTCTGTTTGATCTCCTGAACTGTTTGAGGTGTGATTTCTGTTTGATCTCCTGAACTCTTTGAGGTGTGATCTCTGTTTGATCTCCTGAACTGTTTGAGGTGTGATCTCTGTTTGATCTCCTGAACTGTTTGAGGTGTGATTTCTGTTTGATCTCCTGAACTGTTTGAGGTGTGATTTCTGTTTGATCTCCTGAACTCTTTGAGGTGTGATCTCTGTTTGATCTCCTGAACTGTTTGAGGTGTGATTTCTGTTTGATCTCCTGAACTGTTTGAGGTGTGATCTCTGTTTGATCTCCTGAACTCTTTGAGGTGTGATCTCTGTTTGATCTCCTGAACTGTTTGAGGTGTGATCTCTGTTTGATCTCCTGAACTGTTTGAGGTGTGACTTCTGTTTGATCTCCTGAACTATTTGAGGTGTGATCTCTGTTTGATCTCCTGAACTGTTTGAGGTGTGACTTCTGTTTGATCTCCTGAACTGTTTGAGGTGTGATCTCTGTTTGATCTCCTGAACTGTTTGAGGTGTGATCTCTGTTTGATCTCCTGAACTGTTTGAGGTGTGATCTCTGTTTGATCTCCTGAACTGTTTGAGGTGTGATCTCTGTTTGATCTCCTGAACTGTTTGAGGTGTGATTTCTGTTTGATCTCCTGAACTGTTTGAGGTGTGATCTCTGTTTGATCTCCTGAACTGTTTGAGGTGTGATCTCTGTTTGATCTCCTGAACTGTTTGAGGTGCGATCTCTGTGTGATCTTCTGTCATTGGAGGAGCCTCACCTGTTTGAGGAGGTTACAGGAGAGCGTGAAGATGTCGAAGAGCGACGAGTCTCTGAAGGACGAGGCGATTTTCCTGTGTTTGGTCAGAGGGTGAGTCGTGTCCGCCTGGAAACAGGAAACACACCGTGTTCAAAAAATGTTTTCCTATTGGATAATCAAACGTCTATCTGATGTTATTCCCCGAGGTGAAGGACAAGTGTTTAGGAAAGGACATAAGGACAGAAGTGTTTAGTAAAGGACATAAGGGAATAGGAGCTAAAGAGTTTAGGAAAGGATATAAGGACAGAGGGGGTTAGTAAAGGACTTAAGGACAGAGGAGGTTAGTAAAGGACGTAAGGACAGAGGATGTTAAGTAAAGGACAGAAGGACAGAGGAGGCTAGTAAAAGACAGAGGAAGCTATTAAAGGACAGAAGGACAGAGGAGGTTAGTAAAGGACAGAGGAGGCTATTAAAGGACGTAAGGAGGACAGGGTAAGTAAAGGACGTAAGTAAAGGACAGAGGGGGGTAGGACAGAGGGGGGTAGGACAGAGGGGGGTAGGACAGAGGGGGGTAGGACAGAGGGGGTAGGACGTAGGAGGTGTCTCACCTGGTTGATCTCGTTGGTGAGCTGGGATAGGATGGTGACTCCGACAATGCAGTGCTCCACGCTGTCCTGCAGGAAGCGAGTCACGTCTGCGATCACGTTCCTGAACACGTAGTCTTCCTTCTGGCAGTCGAACCAGCCCAGCTTGGTGATGCGGGCGTACAGCTGGATCAGAGCCTGAGTCACAAAGGCTGCCAGCTTAGGGCGCGTCGCCAGGTAGTTCAGAACATAGTTCCCTGCAGGAGAGGAGACACAGCACGTGAGGAGAGGAGACACAGGGAGGAGACATAGAGCACATGAGGAGAGGAGACACAGAGAGGAGACATAGAGTACGTGAGGAGAGGAGACATAGAGCACGTGAGGAGAGGAGACATAGAGAGGAGACATAGAGCACGTGAGGAGAGGAGACACAGAGAGGAGACATAGAGCACGTGAGGAGAGGAGACATAGAGCACGTGAGGAGAGGAGACATAGAGAGGAGACATAGAGCACGTGAGGAGAGGAGACACAGAGAGGAGACAGAGCACGTGAGGAGAGGAGACACAGAGAGGAGACATAGAGCAAGTGAGGAGAGGAGACACAGAGAGGAGACATAGAGGAGACATAGAGCACGTGAGGAGAGGAGACATAGAGCACGTGAGGAGAGGAGACATAGAGAGGAGACATAGAGCACGTGAGGAGAGGAGACACAGAGAGGAGACAGAGCACGTGAGGAGAGGAGACACAGAGAGGAGACATAGAGCAAGTGAGGAGAGGAGACACAGAGAGGAGACATAGAGCACGTGAGGAGAGGAGACACAGAGAGGAGACACAGAGCACGTGAGGAGAGGAGACACAGAGAGGAGACATTGAGCACGTGAGGAGAGGAGACATAGAGCACGTGAGGAGAGGAGACATAGAGAGGAGACATAGAGAGGAGACATCATCTGAAATCAGTTTCAGGAAAGAAACGTTTCTCTACGTGTTATTTTTATTTCTGCACATCAGAGAATAAACCCTGAATGAATAATCCAGGTGTGTTCCCATGAACACGTGACTTGAATCTGGAAGAGGACACTCAACAGGCCGAACAGATGGAGTGAGTGTAGAGGCGGGAACTCACGGATGTCGATGCGCTGCTCGAGCGGGAGAGGGTTGCTGGTTCGAGAAACCAGTTTAGACAAACACGTGGCCGCGAGGAGCTGCGAGTACGAGGACTGCGAAGACAAAGACAAAGACAAAGACAAAGACACCCAAGAGACGGTTAGTTTGGATTCACTCATGTTTCCCTCAGGAGACGGTTAGTTTGGATTCACTCATGTTTCCCTCTAGAGACGGTTAGTTTGGATTCACTCATGTTTCCCTCTAGAGACGGTTAGTTTGGATTCACTCATGTTTCCCTCAGGAGACGGTTAGTTTGGATTCACTCATGTTTCCCTCTAGAGACGGTTAGTTTGGATTCACTCATGTTTCCCTCAAGAGACGGTTAGTTTGGATTCACTCATGTTTCCCTCTAGAGACGGTTAGTTTGGATTCACTCATGTTTCCCTCTAGAGACGGTTAGTTTGGATTCACTCATGTTTCCCTCTAGAGACGGTTAGTTTGGATTCACTCATGTTTCCCTCTAGAGACGGTTAGTTTGGATTCACTCATGTTTCCCTCTAGAGACGGTTAGTTTGGATTCACTCATGTTTCCCTCAAGAGACGGTTAGTTTGGATTCACTCATGTTTCCCTCTAGAGACGGTTAGTTTGGATTCACTCATGTTTCCCTCTAGAGACGGTTAGTTTGGATTCACTCATGTTTCCCTCAAGAGACGGTTAGTTTGGATTCACTCATGTTTCCCTCTAGAGACGGTTAGTTTGGATTCACTCATGTTTCCCTCAGGAGACGGTTAGTCTGGATTCACTCATGTTTCCCTCTAGAGATGGTTAGTTTGGATTCACTCATGTTTCCCTCTAGAGATGGTTAGTTTGGATTCACTCATGTTTCCCTCAGGAGATGGTTAGTTTGGATTCACTCATGTTTCCCTCTAGAGACGGTTAGTTTGGATTCACTCATGTTTCCCTCAAGAGACGGTTAGTTTGGATTCACTCATGTTTCCCTCAGGAGACGGTTAGTCTGGATTCACTCATGTTTCCCTCTAGAGATGGTTAGTTTGGATTCACTCATGTTTCCCTCAAGAGACGGTTAGTTTGGATTCACTCATGTTTCCCTCAAGAGACGGTTAGTTTGGATTCACTCATGTTTCCCTCAAGAGACGGTTAGTTTGGATTCACTCATGTTTCCCTCAAGAGACGGTTAGTTTGGATTCACTCATGTTTCCCTCTAGAGACGGTTAGTTTGGATTCACTCATGTTTCCCTCAAGAGACGGTTAGTTTGGATTCACTCATGTTTCCCTCAAGAGACGGTTAGTTTGGATTCACTCATGTTTCCCTCAAGAGACGGTTAGTTTGGATTCACTCATGTTTCCTTCAAGAGACGGTTAGTTTGGATTCACTCATGTTTCCCTCTAGAGACGGTTAGTTTGGATTCACTCATGTTTCCCTCTAGAGACGGTTAGTTTGGATTCACTCATGTTTCCCTCTAGAGACGGTTAGTTTGGATTCACTCATGTTTCCCTCAAGAGACGGTTAGTTTGGATTCACTCATGTTTCCCTCAGGAGACGGTTAGTTTGGATTCACTCATGTTTCCCTCAAGAGACGGTTAGTTTGGATTCACTCATGTTTCCCTCAGGAGACGGTTAGTTTGGATTCACTCATGTTTCCCTCTAGAGACGGTTAGTTTGGATTCACTCATGTTTCCCTCTAGAGACGGTTAGTTTGGATTCACTCATGTTTCCCTCAGGAGACGGTTAGTTTGGATTCACTCATGTTTCCCTCAGGAGACGGTTAGTTTGGATTCACTCATGTTTCCCTCTAGAGACGGTTAGTTTGGATTCACTCATGTTTCCCTCAAGAGACGGTTAGTTTGGATTCACTCATGTTTCCCTCAAGAGACGGTTAGTTTGGATTCACTCATGTTTCCCTTGTTGGTAAGAGTCTTAGAGTACTCATATCACAGTATATTTCAAATGCATTGCTGTTTACCAGGCTGCACTCACACTGTGTCTCTTCTCTGCTGTTCTTATGTTTGTTATTGTAAAGTGCTTATAGAGTGAGTTAAAGTGGACCTATCATGCTATATTTGAATAACATATTGTAGAGCCATGCCTATAAAACATGTCTGCAAAGTTTGTTTTCAAAATACCAAACAGATCCTGCATTTTAGCCTCATTTCGCTCTATTTGCTCTTTTCCAGCCCTGTTTTTGCAAGGGCTGATTCTGTGACTACAGCGCCACCTACAGGCCTGGCATATGTACTACAGCGTCTCCAGCGCTTTCCAACGGCAATGTCCGTCTCCTCCTGATAGGTGGAGAGTTGCCCATATAGGCGGAGCTCCTCGTTCCTGACGTCAGAGAATTTTCAAATTTGTTTCAGATCCGTTTTTAGAGATTTGGGTACGGAGGAAAAAAGAGAGGGTTGTGTTTTCTGACACACCGGGGACACATGCTCCTGCCCTATACTCACACTGCCTCTTTCGTTTCTCTTTCTCTTCAGTTTTGCCCTTATATGACATGTTTTCCTTGTTATTAAAGGTGGGGTAGGTAAGAACGGAGAAACCAGCTCGAGTGCGCTAGAATTTGAAAATACACAGCCGGAGCAAATCTGCCCCTTCCTCACAGAGCCCCTCCTCCAACACACACGAACGCGCACATGACCAATGAGGGCACGTGATCAGTTTGTGCACAGATGGAAGGCTGACAGGCAGGTAGGCCATCCAGTTACTTTAGCCGGCTCAGATGATTGGTCGTGCTTTTTACAGCGAGCTTCCACAGATGATATTTTTGTATGTATTTGTTGTCAAAGCTCTTCAGATATTCATTGCTATCGGGATGTTCAGAGCATTCCATGAAATATAACAAAGTGTTTCTGAAGTGAATTACCTCCTCCACCTTTAAGTGTCTTAAAGTACTCAAATATTGCAGTATAATTAAAATGCATTGTTGTTTATCAGGCTGCACTCACACTGTCTCTTCTCTGCTGTTATGTTCATTGCAAAGTGCTTACAGAGTCATTGAAAGTAGTGTTTCCTGCAGTGTACTCACGCTGCCTCTCTCCAGCAGCAGCTGACACTTGCTCAGGCAGTCGGGGCTGTTGGTGAATTCCACCAGAGCTTTCTCTGCCTGCAGACGCACCGCCGAGTCTGTGGTCTCATACAGCTGCTTACACAGGATCTCCAGCTGGGCCAGGCCCTACACACACACACACACACACACATTCATGTTAGATCAGGAAATCAGAGTTCTGCACAAAAAACCCACAAAGAGAAGTGAAGAAAAGCAGACTGAAACAATAAGCCGGAGTCAAACAACAGAACAATAACCACACGTATTCCTCGTTTAAAGAGCCTGTGACACGAACCCAACAACTGTTGTGCAATGAAATAGTGGGCTACTAGTAATCTCGAACCGTCAGTTTAAAAAAGAAAAAGCGATACCGTTCCGATAAATATCAATAATTTCGAACATCGCGGGAAAATTCCTTCGACTCATTTTGAGGTTTTGGGGGAAGCCGGAAGTGACGTCAATGCGGGAACGCTTCACTGTGCGGCGAGAGAGCCAAACACGGACAAAGTGTGTTGTCATGCGTAGAAATGGTGAATTACTGAGTTTAGGCACGTTAATAACGTTTTAATGAAGTTGACTACAGTATATTCACATTTGTCAGTGCTTTCATGTCAATTCGGCGAACATAAACATAAAGATCGTGGTGAAGATGATGATTAAATTAGGATTAAAAATCGGTAGTGAGAGCTGCTGAATTTCCTCCCGTCGGATGTGATATAAAAACAAATCGATTATTTTTGTAAACTCAATTGGATGAAACTACATTTATTAGTGCTTTCATGTCAATTCGGCGAACATATGATACATTAAATGATCGTGAGGATGATGATTTAAAAATCTTTTGTTTGAGCCGGTCTGCATTTCCTGATGAGAAAACAAACCTTAGCTTTTTGTAGTTGTAGTAAGTGGTGTAGTGGGCGTTGGATGCGGGGGTACGCCGTACCCCCACTTATTTGAAGCATGATTTATTTTTTTAATAGTCTAATACATCTAAAATCATTGCCAGTGTTATCAGTTGCAAGTGTGTGTTTGTTGTAATAATCACGAAAACATAATAGGCAGATTTCAGAGTAATTATAATAAAAAACGTAGCTCAAGCATTTATGCAACTTGATTTGAAGCGTGTGTGTGTGAGGGGTAGAACTGTGTGTGTAGGGTGACCAGGTGTCCCGCACTGTGCGGGACTGCACACACAGCATTTTTATTATTTGTCCCGCGTCCCACACATTGAGACTATGTCCCGCATTTGAGTGACAGTCGCGCAGAAAGGCCGGATCGGTTCGCTGACAGCCGGCACCGCCCTTTATTATTATATTGTCTAAACGGCATCATGTAAGTTGCGCTGACAGGCGACACAGAGGTCCCCAAGCCTCCCCCCGTTGACAGTTCACGAGCGCGTCCATAGTGTCTCCCGTCCACCCACCACCCCGTCCACCCAGTAAAAACATCCCCACTACACCACTGGTTGTAGTAGTACACCAACATGGATTAAACGTGTGTTTTTTTTTACCACAATGTTGGGGAAATTAATGGATAAAATGCACGGATTATTGTTATTATTATTATTATTAATATTATTATTATTATTATTATTATTATTATTATTATTCCCACTCCGATCGGGACACTAGGTCCACCGTTTCCCCGCAGCGAGGTTCCCCCCGTTGACAGTTTCCGTGGGCTGGGCTGGGTGCATTGGCGGACTGGCCATCGGGACGAATGGACCGGTACCGAAGTGGGCCGGTCGGATAAGTCACTAGCACATCCCCCACTCCCCCCGTTGACAATTTACTAGTGGTACCGAAGTGGGCCGGTCGAGAGTCCCGGGCTGATTTTTAGTCCCAGTCCACCACTGGCTACATGACCGTATGATCGCCCATATTGACGCACCTAATTCCTAAACTTCTAACAGATACAAAATAAACCGATCCTTCAGCCTCATATGAGCTCTCAGACACGTTCTAAATTAAACTGTCATCGCTGTCTGAGCTTGCTGCTGTGTGCGCCATCGTGCGTTTACATGCAAATGCTGGGATCCTGAACGGTGCAGCTGGAGCGCTGTGCCCGCAATGACGTCACACATAATTTGGCGGGACTTGAAGAATCCCCGAGAAGATCCAGGAAATGGTCAACACTGAAGGGCAGATTAATGGTTATCAAAGTACAAATATCCAAAATCAGTTCAGTAACGGTTTTCAAGGGGACAATATTTACTCAAATTGATGGGTTTGGATGATGGGGGGAAATCGTGTCACAGGCTCTTTAAAGTCCATTTTCAACCAACAATTCAAAAATATTTGTGAATTCTTTTTTTTCTTTTGTTGTAAGGCAGAAAACGGAACCTTTGTAAGGTTGTGGGATGTTTGTCGGACACAACACGTCATGTTTAGACGTCATTTAGGACATTTGGATGGATCCTTTCAACCACTTTCCTCTATTAACTGATTGTATGGCCTCTAAAACATTAAACAAATGAATAAAGTAGTAAATACGTGTGAGTGGGAACAACAAGCCGTAGAATACCTTTAGCGTAAAGTATTCAAAATATGTAATGTTTTGAATTATATTTAAATAGCAAGACATATTTCAAACTTTTCAAAACTTATATTGAAACGTTTCCCACATTTTAAATAAAAAATGTGAAATATTTACATATTTTTTATTCTACACATGAGAGTAACACATGCTTCACTTCCGGGCAAAAAGTACGGCCCCGCCCACTTTTGGGGGGAAACAAAAGCTGTAATTTGAATGGCGGTCGTTATCAATTCTGAAGTTTTTGCCAATCCGATCAGAAATGTAAGAAAAAGGTGAATTTGTGGATCTTCGAAGAGCCCGGTTACGATGGCCAGTCAGGCAAACCGTTACATTCAATCATTGGAAATCGAAGATCGGGCTCGGGTTAAATACAGCAGTAGGCGATCGATAGATGAGAGTAACATCTACGTCACTTTACAGCCCCGCCCACTTTAGGGGGAAACCAACGCCGTCATTTGAACGGCGATCGAGTCTGAAGCCTCAGAGATCTTCTTTGTCCTTTGTTCTTAGAGGAAGTTCAGAAACACGTAACTCTGGATTTGTTTGAATGTTTGAGGAGCAATAAACAACACAGCAGCTTGTTGGCATGACAACACTATTACGTTCCGCCTAGCTCATGAGAGTAACAGCTGGAGAGATTACAGCCTCGCCTACCGATTTTAATTTAACCATATATCGAGCCCGATCGTCGATTTCCAATGATTGAATGTAACTATTTGCCTGACTGGCCATCGTCATCGTGCTCTTTGAAGATCAACAAATCCACGGTTTTCAAACATTTCTGATCGGATTGGCAAAAACTTCTGAATTTGTATCGACCGCCGTTCAAAAGACAGCTTTGTTTCCCCCCAAAAATGTGTGGAGCCGTAATGTTCGCCCGGAAGTGACGCATGTGTTACTCTCATGTGTTTTTCTCTGTTTTCTTGCACAGATCCCTGGCAGGCCGTGTGCAGCAAAGTGCCGAGTCATGCTCAGTCACAGTCAGAAGCGAGTCACTGAGACTTTGAGAATGGAGAGAACGAGAGATAAAGGGGGTTTGTTTGCACGAGTATGTTTTCTATTTAAAGCTACTCATGCACAGCTGCACAAGTTACTTCAGACAAAAGTGATTATTCATAATATTCAATAAGCGGGGGAAACCATAATTAAAAAGATATATATTATTATTCTTTAAAAAGAGTCCTAAAATATAAAATGTATTTTACTATTTAAAAAAATAAATGTATATCCGTATTTAAAAAGGGTCCTACGTTATTTTGTTTATTTTCCTTAAAACAAAAATCCTCAAAGATGGTTGTGCATTATACTATTTATTTGATATACTTTTAATTAGATGTTCCTATTCTTTAAAAAGTGTCCTGCATAATTCCATTTATTTTACTGAATTAAATTGTTTTAATTTCTTACTCACATTTTAAATAATAAAAAATATATATTTTTAAAATGAGTTAAAACATTGCAGGACTTAATTCACAAATACGAATAAAATAACATTTGATTTTTTAAATGAGAAACCAAAAACCATCTTAATACAAAGTCTACGTTGACTTTAAAAGCTCCCCTATCATCCTCCTCTTCATCAATATATATCAGGTCTCAGATATATCCAGAGCCTGTCTCTGATTGGCTGAAACACCAAACAGATCATTGCAGCATTACCCATAATCCCCTCTGTTTCAGCCCTGTTTCCAAAGTGCTGATTCTCTGTCTGTTACTTTAGATGAAAATGAGGAGCCCCTCCCCACGCCCCTCTGAGAGACATTTGGTTACAAAGAACTCAATGGAGCTCTAGAGGAGATTCAGGTGATAAGGTGGGGGGGGGGGGGGGGTTACCTTGGTTGCTGATTGGCTAATGGTTACTCAAGACAAAACATCGTTATGACATCATAAAGTGGCCAAAATCTGATCAGCTCATTTTCAGACCAGGGTATATGCAGGAATCCTGAGGTCAAATGTAATACCTTTTAAGACCTTTTTTAAGACCCTTTCCAAACATTTTAAGACCTCATCGCAACTTTGAGTTCTAACCGGTTACCTTGGCAACACACTTTACCTCACATTTACTATATTGATTGTAAGATAGCAAAACTAAACAGAGTGCAGACAGACTACTGAAGCCTCCTCTCCACATGAACTTCAACCTCTCTGTGAAGGTCAGGTTTAATGCAGTATGCTGCTTTGTTGCTTCTGTACTCTGTGTTCTTTCATTCCAGTCAAACTCCTCAGAAACCATTAGAAACCAGGATTTGACCAATAAACAAAACAATTGACAAAACTTTGAACTATGAAATATATTAAACTTTGGTGAGCTTCAGCGGGGTAATGCCATATAGGAGCTCCCTCACAAATACCCAGGGGTTAAATTGGGCTGGGGCTGTCCGGGGCTAAGCCCTGGCACATAGGACGATGCTCTGACGTCATCACCCTCACACATTTGTCATATGTTTACAAAAAAGGATATATA
Organism: Notothenia rossii; assembly: GCF_949606895.1. Taxonomy (NCBI): domain Eukaryota; kingdom Metazoa; phylum Chordata; class Actinopteri; order Perciformes; family Nototheniidae; genus Notothenia; species Notothenia rossii. The sequence continues at coordinate 59,511,316 of NC_136910.1, forward strand.
TGTTAAGACTTTTCTCGTTCTTAATATAGACTATATTTAGGGTCTATATGTGTTGACTTTACTTTAAAATAGCAGATCTCTGTGACCGGATATAGTTTGGCTTAGACCCCGGCCCCACGAGGAAGCATACGGTAAAACGCATACGCAAACGCAAAAGAGTCTTTCGTTCACACGCATTCGATTCATTAACGTGTCCGTTCACACTAGACCGCTGCAAATGCTGGAAACGATGTAGTACATATGTCAGGCCTGTAAGTGGCGCTGCTGCCGCCACAAAATACACCAAAAGCAGCGAAGAAGACCCCGGAGCATGGTTGCCATGGTTGCCCTTCTGTTTATTCTCCGCGGTGGACGGCGTGTTCTCCTGCTGTATCTCTCAGGTAGTCCACCAGCAGATGAAAAACACCCACCTCACCGCCTCTTCCAAGGGACGAGGGGACCGTGCGGCAGTTTCCGTAAAAAAAATGTTCCGCCGGTCAACATGTCCGTTAAAGTTTAAATCTTCCGTACAAAATTAGGAAAGTGCCGGTCAGAGGTCTTCTTTGTTATTTATTGAGCTTTAAAACCAATTGATAACGACTCTGTTCTCTGTATAATAATATAATAATATTTAATAAACGGTGACTGCCTCTCTTTTCCTCCCCCTCTTCTGACAGCCCAGCAGCAGCAGGAGACGCGGGGAGAGGGAGGCGGTCTATTTCATCGTTATCAGAAAATGATCATATACTAGGGCTTACACACGGAGCCGTTGGACGCCCAGAGCGTTGCGTATGCCGGTCTACCCACCTTGGGACCCGTTACCGTAGTAGTTTATTCCTCCCCCCCCCCCCCCCCACACACACAGAGTGGAGCAAGGCAACGAAACTTAAAATAATAAGCAGCATTTTACGGCGCGCTATGGGGGCCGCCTTGGGGGGTTTCCCGACATGTCGTTTCAGTAAATTAAAGGGTGTTTCATGTTGTCGTTGCTGTGGACCTTCTTAATACCTTGGAAAATGCCGTTTAATACTTTTTTAAAGCCTTAATTTTCGCTAAATTGATTTATCAACTTTTAATACTTTTTAAGACCCCGCGGACACCCTGCAGACAGGTTTTTATAGAAATGGATCAAAAAGATGCTGATGTAGAAGAGACATGAAGAAGAGGGGACACATGTTGATGTAGAAGAGACATGAGGAAGAGGGGACACATGTTGATGTAGAGAGACATGGAGAAGAGGGGACACATGTTGATGTAGAAGAGACATGAAGAAGAGGGGACACATGTTGATGTAGAAGAGACATGAAGAAGAGGAGACACATGTTGATGTAGAAGAGACATGAAGAAGAGGAGACACATCTTGATGTAGAAGAGACATGAAGAAGAGGGGACACATGTTGATGTAGAAGAGACATGGAGAAGAGGGGACACATGTTGATGTAGAAGAGACATGAAGAAGAGGGGACACATGTTGATGTAGAAGAGACATGAAGAAGAGGGGACACATGTTGATGTAGAAGAGACATGGAGAAGAGGGGACACATGTTGATGTAGAGGAGACATGAAGAAGAGGGGACACATGTTGATGTAGAAGAGACATGGAGAAGAGGGGACACATGTTGATGTAGAAGAGACATGGAGAAGAGGGGACACATGTTGATGTAGAAGAGACATGGAGAAGAGGGGACACATGTTGATGTAGAAGAGACATGAAGAAGAGGGGACACATGTTGATGTAGAAGAGACATGAAGAAGAGGGGACACATGTTGATGTAGAAGAGACATGAAGAAGAGGGGACACATGTTGATGTAGAAGAGACATGAAGAAGAGGGGACACATGTTGATGTAGAAGAGACATGAAGAAGAGGGGACACATGTTGATGTAGAAGAGACATGAAGAAGAGGGGACACATGTTGATGTAGAAGAGACATGGAGAAGAGGGGACACATGTTGATGTAGAAGAGACATGGAGAAGAGGGGACACATGTTGATGTAGAAGAGACATGAAGAAGAGGGGACACATGTTGATGTAGAAGAGACATGGAGAAGAGGGGACACATGTTGATGTAGAAGAGACATGAAGAAGAGGGGACACATGTTGATGTAGAAGAGACATGGAGAAGAGGGGACACATGTTGATGTAGAAGAGACATGGAGAAGAGGGGACACATGTTGATGTAGAAGAGACATGAAGAAGAGGGGACACATGTTGATGTAGAAGAGACATGGAGAAGAGGGGACACATGTTGATGTAGAAGAGACATGAAGAAGAGGGGACACATGTTGATGTAGAAGAGACATGGAGAAGAGGGGACACATGTTGATGTAGAAGAGACATGGAGAAGAGGGGACACATGTTGATGTAGAAGAGACATGAAGAAGAGGGGACACATGTTGATGTAGAAGAGACATGAAGAAGAGGGGACACATGTTGATGTAGAAGAGACATGAAGAAGAGGGGACACATGTTGATGTAGAAGAGACATGAAGAAGAGGGGACACATGTTGATGTAGAAGAGACATGGAGAGGGGACATGTTGATGTAGAAGAGACATGAAGAGGGGACATGTTGATGTAGAAGAGACATGAAGAAGAGGGGACACATGTTGATGTAGAACAGACATGGAGAAGAGGGGACACATGTTGATGTAGAAGAGACATGAAGAAGAGGGGACACATGTTGATGTAGAAGAGACATGAAGAGGGGACATGTTGATGTAGAAGAGACATGAAGAAGAGGGGACACATGTTGATGTAGAAGAGACATGAAGAAGAGGGGACACATGTTGATGTAGAAGAGACATGAAGAGGGGACATGTTGATGTAGAAGAGACATGGAGAAGAGGGGACACATGTTGATGTCGAAGAGACATGAAGAGGGGACATGTTGATGTAGAAGAGACATGAAGAAGAGGGGACACATGTTGATGTAGAACAGACATGGAGAAGAGGGGACACATGTTGATGTAGAAGAGACATGAAGAGGGGACATGTTGATGTAGAAGAGACATGAAGAAGAGGGGACACATGTTGATGTAGAAGAGACATGAAGAAGAGGGGACACATGTTGATGTAGAAGAGACATGAAGAGGGGACATGTTGATGTAGAAGAGACATGGAGAAGAGGGGACACATGTTGATGAAGAAGAGACATGAAGAAGAGGGGACACATGTTGATGTAGAAGAGACATGAAGAAGAGGGGACACATGTTGATGTAGAAGAGACATGGAGAAGAGGGGACACATGTTGATGTAGAAGAGACATGAAGAAGAGGGGACACATGTTGATGTAGAGAGACATGAAGAGGAGGGGACACATGTTGATGTAGAAGAGACATGGAGAAGAGGGGACACATGTTGATGTAGAAGAGACATGAAGAAGAGGGGACACATGTTGATGTAGAAGAGACATGGAGAAGAGGGGACACATGTTGATGTAGAAGAGACATGAAGAAGAGGGGACACATGTTGATGTAGAAGAGACATGAAGAAGAGGGGACATGTTGATGTAGAAGAGACATGGAGAAGAGGGGACACATGTTGATGAAGAAGAGACATGAAGAAGAGGGGACACATGTTGATGTAGAAGAGACATGAAGAAGAGGGGACACATGTTGATGTAGAAGAGACATGGAGAAGAGGGGACACATGTTGATGTAGAAGAGACATGGAGAAGAGGGGACACATGTTGATGTAGAAGAGACATGAAGAAGAGGGGACACATGTTGATGTAGAGAGACATGAAGAGGAGGGGACACATGTTGATGTAGAAGAGACATGGAGAAGAGGGGACACATGTTGATGTAGAAGAGACATGAAGAAGAGGGGACACATGTTGATGTAGAAGAGACATGGAGAAGAGGGGACACATGTTGATGTAGAAGAGACATGAAGAAGAGGGGACACATGTTGATGTAGAAGAGACATGAAGAAGAGGGGACACATGTTGATGTAGAAGAGACATGGAGAAGAGGGGACACATGTTGATGTAGAAGAGACATGAAGAAGAGGGGACACATGTTGATGTAGAAGAGACATGAAGAAGAGGGGACACATGTTGATGTAGAAGAGACATGAAGAGGGGACATGTTGATGTAGAAGAGACATGGAGAAGAGGGGACACATGTTGATGAAGAAGAGACATGAAGAAGAGGGGACACATGTTGATGTAGAAGAGACATGAAGAAGAGGGGACACATGTTGATGTAGAAGAGACATGGAGAGGGGACACATGTTGATGTAGAAGAGACATGAAGAGGGGACATGTTGATGTAGAAGAGACATGAAGAAGAGGGGACACATGTTGATGTAGAACAGACATGAAGAAGAGGGGACACATGTTGATGTAGAAGAGACATGAAGAGGGGACATGTTGATGTAGAAGAGACATGAAGAAGAGGGGACACATGTTGATGTAGAAGAGACATGAAGAAGAGGGGACACATGTTGATGTAGAAGAGACATGAAGAGGGGACATGTTGATGTAGAAGAGACATGGAGAAGAGGGGACACATGTTGATGTCGAAGAGACATGAAGAGGGGACACATGTTGATGTAGAAGAGACATGAAGAAGAGGGGACACATGTTGATGTAGAACAGACATGGAGAAGAGGGGACACATGTTGATGTAGAAGAGACATGAAGAGGGGACATGTTGATGTAGAAGAGACATGAAGAAGAGGGGACACATGTTGATGTAGAAGAGACATGAAGAAGAGGGGACACATGTTGATGTAGAAGAGACATGAAGAAGAGGGGACACATGTTGATGTAGAAGAGACATGGAGAAGAGGGGACACATGTTGATGAAGAAGAGACATGAAGAAGAGGGGACACATGTTGATGTAGAAGAGACATGAAGAAGAGGGGACACATGTTGATGTAGAAGAGACATGAAGAAGAGGGGACACGTGTTGATGTAGAAGAGACATGAAGAAGAGGGGACACATGTTGATGTAGAAGAGACATGAAGAAGAGGGGACACATGTTGATGTAGAAGAGACATGGAGAAGAGGGGACACATGTTGATGAAGAAGAGACATGAAGAAGAGGGGACACATGTTGATGTAGAAGAGACATGAAGAAGAGGGGACACATGTTGATGTAGAGAGACATGAAGAGGAGGGGACACATGTTGATGTAGAAGAGACATGGAGAAGAGGGGACACATGTTGATGTAGAAGAGACATGAAGAAGAGGGGACACATGTTGATGTAGAAGAGACATGGAGAAGAGGGGACACATGTTGATGTAGAAGAGACATGAAGAAGAGGGGACACATGTTGATGTAGAAGAGACATGGAGAAGAGGGGACACATGTTGATGTAGAAGAGACATGAAGAAGAGGGGACACATGTTGATGTAGAAGAGACATGAAGAAGAGAGGACACATGTTGATGTAGAAGAGACATGAAGAAGAGGGGACACATGTTGATGTAGAAGAGACATGAAGAAGAGGGGACACATGTTGATGTAGAAGAGACATGGAGAAGAGGGGACACATGTTGATGTAGAAGAGACATGAAGAAGAGGGGACACATGTTGATGTAGAAGAGACATGAAGAAGAGGGGACACATGTTGATGTAGAAGAGACATGAAGAAGAGGGGACACATGTTGATGTAGAAGAGACATGAAGAAGAGGGGACACATGTTGATGTAGGAGAGACATGGAGAAGAGGGGACACATGTTGATGTAGAAGAGACATGAAGAAGAGGGGACACATGTTGATGTAGAAGAGACATGGAGAAGAGGGGACACATGTTGATGTAGAAGAGACATGGAGAAGAGGGGACACATGTTGATGTAGAAGAGACATGAAGAAGAGGGGACACATGTTGATGTAGAAGAGCCATGGAGAAGAGGGGACACATGTTGATGTAGGAGAGACATGGAGAAGAGGGGACACATGTTGATGTAGAAGAGACATGAAGAAGAGGGGACACATGTTGATGTAGAAGAGACATGGAGAAGAGGGGACACATGTTGATGTAGAAGAGACATGGAGAAGAGGGGACACATGTTGATGTAGAAGAGACATGAAGAAGAGGGGACACATGTTGATGTAGAAGAGCCATGGAGAAGAGGGGACACATGTTGATGTAGAAGAGACATGAAGAAGAGGGGACACATGTTGATGTAGGAGAGACATGGAGAAGAGGGGACACATGTTGATGTAGGAGAGACATGGAGAAGAGGGGACACATGTTGATGTAGAAGAGACATGAAGAAGAGGGGACACATGTTGATGTAGGAGAGACATGAAGAAGAGGGGACACATGTTGATGTAGAAGAGACATGAAGAAGAGGGGACACATGTTGATGTAGGAGAGACATGAAGAAGAGGGGACACATGTTGATGTAGAAGAGACATGAAGAAGAGGGGACACATGTTGATGTATGAGAGACATGAAGAAGAGGGGACACATGTTGATGTAGAAGAGACATGTTGATGTAGGAGAGACATGTTGATGTAGGAGAGACATGTTGATTTAGGAGACACATGGAGAGTGCTACTTCAGTGAAAGCATGTATTAAAGGTGTAGGTTCAGTTTGCATTATACTCAGTGTTTCCCATACATTGATTTATTTGTGTGCCGCCAAAATTAAATATCGTCGTCCACAAATGGATCTCATAAAAAAAAAATATATATTATTTTTTGGTGGGCTGATGATCGGAGCGGTGCGGTGCCCCCACAAATAGAATCAAATTCTGTGTGAAACACTGATACCCGTATTATTATCACTATATATTCATCTTTAAATGCCTTATTGGTGCAAAACAACATTCAGTGTACGGCCATCATGTGACACCAAGAATTATTATTTATGAAATAATAATGAGGACAAATTGAGTCAAATGCATTAAGATGCTTTTTGGTTTCTAATTTATTTTTGACATGTCCAAGTAGATCTGAGTGTTTGGATAAGATAGATAAATACTTTATTCATCACAAGGTGGGAAGTGGTTCTGTCACAGCAGCGTTATCACCAGTCTCTGCACATTGAACCATTCAGCAAATACAGAATATCAAATATACAGAATAAATCTGAATTTAAATTTTACGTAGTTACTGTTAAACTTGTTTACGTACAAATGAGCTGATAACATAATCATTTTTATATTTCCGTGTGACGTGTGCAGACAGGCTGTTTTTGGTTTGAATGTTCAGTGCACGCAGTTTAGTGTGGACTCAGCATGTATCTCTCTGCTGAAGCACCGCTTACGTCCAGCAGGCTTTGTAGAATTAAATTCACAAAAATGCAAAAAGAAGAGAAATGTAATCACGGTGCCAAACCTCTTGGAACCTCTTGTAAGGATATAACTTTAGAAAGAGTTTAACAGAGAGTCTAAGAAGCTCTGCTTTCTGTTGAATGTTCTCTAAAGGCCCGGACACACCACGCCCTGCTCAGATCGGCGTGTCCCGCACCGGCGTGTCTTTTCGGCTGTCGGCAAAAGAAGTGACTGATTGGCTGATCAGCGAATGAGAAGCGAAACGGAAGTGAGGCTCTCCAGGGGAAGTTACATTCCACTCAGCATGAAGGAAATGAACACATTGGTGCAATCCTAATTCATGCACTAACTACATTACTACAACTTTTGAATCATCCGTTCTTCCTCATGTTCCTCAATTGTTCATATTTGGTTTATTAAAATAATGATATTGTGGTCATTGTTAAAAAATGTCTGCTATCATTATGAGTATTATTATTAGTATAAAGCGCTTCCTGCTTCCTGTCATCAGGAGTTAGAAATGTAATGGCTAATAGATTATATTAGAACCTTCATTCTCCTGCTGGGACATTTCCCTAAAGCCAATACCTGTATCTGTTCTACTCTCCACTCAGCAGCTCAGCAGCTCAGCAGCTCAGCATCGATGCAGCTCAGCATCGATGCTGAGCTGCATCGATGCTGAGCCCACAGAACACCATCATCGCATTGAAGCCAACTCCATCCATCAAGCTGAAACTTCCTCTCCCTCTTCTTCTCATGCTCCCTGCTGTCACTCTCCTTCAACTCCTCCGGTGACTTTCTTTTATTTGAAGATGTTTTCTGGCCCGGCGCTTGGCCGGTTACCGCTGGTATTAGAAACACTTTGGCGAATAGTCTGTAGTGAAGGAGCCTGCTCGCGCTGCATTGCTTTTCCTCCAAACAACAACCGCCTCACGAAACGCTGTGTTGCAGCGTTAACAAACAGAACTATTTAACAACATTACTATTCAAAACACCAATACCACAGGACCATTTCTTGTTTAAAGCAATATTTTGAGTGTCCCGAGCGAGCAAGTGGAAAGTACGTTATGCTGGCCCGGTCTGAATCGTGCTTCCGGGCCAGCGGGCCATTTATAATGTCGAGCCCTGAACGCAAACAAACGATGAAGAAGGAAAACACAGGCGGCTATTAGTGTTCATTTTCCAGTACCGCACTAAACATGTTTTCGATAAGTCGCTATGTGAAACAGTCTGTGATGGACGAGAGTGAAAATGGAACGCACGCTATTTGTGGTTTAGTCTGTCTTCAGGTTCCTCTTTTGAATGACGAATACACACTACCGCCCCCTGCTGGTAAGGAGAGGTATTGCCACTCACGCATGCGCAGTGCGTACGTGCTACTTGGCCGTCGGCTGAAGTCTTTGCGGTGTGTTCCAGTGCGACACATGGCGACACAACAGACGGGTCCGTCGGGACGTGTTCTCTGGGGTCCGGTGTTAGTGCATGTCAATGGGCTGCAAAGGATCAAATCCCTGTGTTGCCTCCAGAGGGAGTTTCTCTTTTCGGTTTATACATTTAAAGCGGCAACTTGGAATTATTTGAATGATCAATTAAGCTGTATTTTACCAATATTTGGTTTAATGTTTATTCTGTCAGAAATGTATGTATATACATTACATGCACATGGTGTTGTATGTATATACATTACATGCACATGTTGTTGTATGTATATACATTACATGCACATGGTGTTGTATGTATATACATTACATGCACATGGTGTTGTATGTATATACATTACATGCACATGTTGTTGCATGTATATACATTACATGCACATGGTGTTGTATGTATATACATGACATGCACATGGTGTTGTATGTATATACAGTACATGCACATGTTGTATGTATATACATGACATGCACATGGTGTTGTATGTATATACAGTACATGCACATGGTGTTGTATGTATATACATGACATGCACATGGTGTTGTATGTATATACAGTACATGCACATGTTGTATGTATATACATGACATGCACATGGTGTTGTATGTATATACAGTACATGCACATGGTGTTGTATGTATATACATGACATGCACATGGTGTTGTATGTATATACATGACATGCACATGGTGTTGTATGTATATACATTACATGCACATGGTGTTGTATGTATGTATGCTGACAGTTATTTTACTCTTATTTTTATTCATCTCCTATTTTCATAGTCTTTTATTATTATCATTATTATTTTTGTCCTTGATTTTATTTGTATTTATTATTTATTTTAGATTTTATTGATCTGTGTGAATCTTTGCTGTACTGTTTTTTTCACGCTTACCCTGTTGCTGCTAACTGAGTGTCCCGTCAGGGATCGATCAAGGTTCATCTTATGTCAGAAAACAGCAGGGAATGCCGTGTACAGGTGACCCTTCAAAGATCAAAGACTTGATCAAACTGCCGACCTTACGCAAGAATCTATTTTACAAAGGGATCGGGACTCTCCTTGCAGCTCATGCAACAAACTAATGAAGTAAAAGGTGTTTGGGCGGAGAGACGCTGCAGCTCTCTGGAAACTGCAGAGCTCACCTTTCTCCATAATAATATATACATTACTATAAACTCAAGATGTAAACAAACCAAAAGTCTCAATGACCGGATCCAGTTCGATAATTAGATTAGTGTGATGAGTACAGCTGCAATAACTAAAAGGCACCGATGGTTCATATTTAATACAAATGCAATTATTACATTTATAACTAAACTATTTTATTGCAACATTTGCATTTATTCTTTTGCAAAAACAACATTTATTTTCGTGCAACAATAAAATGTATTCTGATGCAATAACTACATTCATACTACCTCAAAAATGAAACAGGCTGTGGTGTGATAAATACGCTTATTCTCATGCTTTCATTACATTTATTCTGGTGCGATAAATACTACTATTAACAGATTTAGAGAAAAAGCGTCATGATTAAATGAATACTCTTGATGTAGCGCCAGATCTACAGTTGCTCTGATGCAATAACTAAACGTGTTCTTTAGCAATATTTACAATATTCTAATAATATTCATACTATTGCAAAGTTGACATGTATAGTGCAATACAAACCATCAGTGCTTTGAATCCCCTATCTTTAGAGCAACATTAAACTATATTTATTCATGTGTTTTAGAACCTGTGTTCTCAGCAATAACTCAATGAGCCTGTCTTTCAGCTGTGATCATCAGAGGGAGCACTCTCACTATTACACTGCTATGTGTTATTATAAAGAACAATTGAGTGCATTCTGCATTTCCCTTTGCTTTAATACAGAAAGCTGCATATTTGAAATACACTGTGAATGTGAAAGAGTTAAAGATTAGCTATAAACTCTGAGCAGAACATCAGCTCCAAATTATCTTTATGCTATCAGCATTAGACCATGTCACTGATTTCTCAGGGTGTGGCCGTTCAGATAAAGACCCTCATTAGGATTAGCTGAACAGAGGCCTGTACTACGAAGCAGGATGTTCTCTTAGCGGCTAACTTCAGGTTAACTCTGGGTTTCCGGTCCTACGAAGCTGGTTCTCTTTTTAGCGGGCTAGGTCTCCATGGTAACTGATGCTGAGCGGCTAACCTGCCCCGGAGCAGGTTAGGTTGCAGGCTAAGAGCTCTACTCAGTGAAAGCACCGCCTGCTGACCAATCAGAGCTCAGTGTGCGGAGTTTAAAGCGATCAAGTCATATTACAGGAGAAAGGAAATACAGAAAAGCTGCCGTTGCAGAAAGACGGCCGGCAGAAATCAGCGACTGTGTGAACGTGAACATGAATAGAATATCACCTCCCATCTTCAGAGCAATCTGACTATTAGAACATTAGCGTTAAGAAAGCTTACTTAAATATCTGCCACAACATAAGTAACCGGATCAGAGTAACATTAAGTACAGTCCGCGGCATATCACATCATAATGTATCATCTCCTTATCTGAGTCAGCTGAGCCGTATCTGGCCGTGCAACACTCACAGTGTCACATACTGGATGCAGAAGGATTATTTGAAGCAACACATGAAGTTGAGGAAACACTCGAGTCAAATGTAATGAAAGTCAGATGGTGTCTTAGACGGGGCAGTGATATCATAAACCTGTTCATGTACGCATTCAAACACTTGTTCTGTTACCAGCTGTATTCACCTTGCAGGTGCAGCTATGTGGCTTTGATCCTGGATCAAGTGTTTAAGTCATGGATGTTTAAAGTTTAACTTCTTCATATGTCTAATATTATAGTTGACTTTTCATTCAGGAAGTATGACGCTGCGCTGTCAGTACGCTTCTCCATGTTTGTGATTGGTCGAATGCTCCAGATACCACCCCTTTCATGTGAACGCTCCTAACTAGATAGGACACGGCTGGCTTGAGCGATCCACTTGATAACCCGCGTCGTAGGACCGTTTAGCGAGAGCGCGTATGTTTTGGATTAGGCCAACCGGCTAACTCAAACATATCCAGGTTAGGTTGAACCAGCTTCGTAGTACAGGCCTCTGATCAGGGGTAGCATACCCCATTTTGGCGAGCTTGTTTTTCCGCGCACAGAGAAAAGTGTCATGTATTTTACGTCATGTGATCGGCTCTCCCGATCAGCATTCAGAGCACTGATCGATCGGCAGAGATTGAATATCGTCCGATAACGATCGGAGCATCCCTACCGATTTCTCATGGTATGGCAGTTCAAATAAAGACCCTCACTATTATTGAATAATCCCCTGCCTGCTAGCCTCCATTCAAACAACAACAACAACAACAACAACAACGAGTTAGCATCAGCAGCAAGGTGCATGGAGTTAGCATCAGCAACAAGGTGCATGGAGTTAGCATCAGCAGCAAGGTGCATGGAGTTAGCATCAGCAGCAAGGTGCATGGAGTTAGCATCAGCAACAAGGTGCATGGAGTTAGCATCAGCAACAAGGTGCATGGAGTTAGCATCAGCAGCAAGGTGCATGGAGTTAGCATCAGCAGCAAGGTGCATGGAGTTAGCATCAGCAACAAGGTGCATGGAGTTAGCATCAGCAGCAAGGTGCATGGAGTTAGCATCAGCAACAAGGTGCATGGAGTTAGCATCAGCAGCAAGGTGCATGGAGTTAGCATCAGCAGCAACAGCATGGAGTTAGCATCAGCAACAAGGTGCATGGAGTTAGCATCAGCAGCAACAGCATGGAGTTAGCATCAGCAGCAAGGTGCATGGAGTTAGCATCAGCAACAAGGTGCATGGAGTTAGCATCAGCAACAAGGTGCATGGAGTTAGCATCAGCAGCAAGGTGCATGGAGTTAGCATCAGCAGCAACAGCATGGAGTTAGCATCAGCAACAAGGTGCATGGAGTTAGCATCAGCAGCAACAGCATGGAGTTAGCATCAGCAGCAAGGTGCATGGAGTTAGCATCAGCATGAAGTTAGCAGCAAGGTGCATGGAGTTAGCATCAGCAGCAAGGTGCATGGAGTTAGCATCAGCAGCAAGGTGCATGAAGTTAGCATCAGCAGCAAGGTGCATGGAGTTAGCATCAGCAGCAAGGTGCATGAAGTTAGCATCAGCAGCAAGGTGCATGGAGTTAGCATCAGCAACAAGGTGCATGGAGTTAGCATCAGCAACAAGGTGCATGGAGTTAGCATCAGCAGCAAGGTGCATGGAGTTAGCATCAGCAACAAGGTGCATGGAGTTAGCATCAGCAGCAAGGTGCATGGAGTTAGCATCAGCAACAAGGTGCATGGAGTTAGCATCAGCAGCAAGGTGCATGGAGTTAGCATCAGCAACAAGGTGCATGGAGTTAGCATCAGCATGAAGTTAGCAGCAAGGTGCATGAAGTTAGCATCAGCAGCAAGGTGCATGGAGTTAGCATCAGCATGAAGTTAGCAGCAAGGTGCATGAAGTTAGCATCAGCAGCAAGGTGCATGGACTTAGCATCAGCATGAAGTTAGCATCAGCAGCATGAAGTTAGCATCACCAGCATGAAGTTAGCATCAGCAGCATGAAGTTAGCATCAGCAGCATGAGCATGAAGTTAGCATCAGCAGCATGAAGTTAGCATCAGCAGCATCAGCATGAAGTTAGCATCAGCAGCATGAAGTTAGCATCAGCAGCATCAGCATGAAGTTAGCATCAGCAGCATGAAGTTAGCATCAGCAGCATGAAGTTAGCATCAGCAGCAACAGCATGAAGTTAGCATCAGCAGCATGAAGTTAGCATCAGCATCAGCAGCATGAAGTTAGCATCAGCAGCATGAAGTTAGCATCAGCAGCATCAGCATGAAGTTAGCATCAGCAGCATGAAGTTAGCATCAGCAGCATCAGCATGAAGTTAGCATCAGCAGCAACAGCATGGCCTCTCTTAGGACGAAACGGAGGAATAGAAACTGATGAGACGAAGGCAGGGGAGAATAGCCCTGCTCAGCAACACACAGAAACAACTCAGCCTCCTTTCATTCAAGCCCTCAGACATGGTGACAGCACACCACCTGGGGGCATGGAGCCAGGGGTTACAGGCAAACAGTGACGATACATCTTGTTTTATTTATTTATTTAACAGGTTTATTTACGAAATGTCTTTTTAAGTTGTTGGTTTTTTAGCCTTTATTATAATTATCACGTTGTTTTTATTATATATTTACATTTCATTGTATCTATTCATGATGTCTTCCTTTATTTTTCAGAGGGATATTTTTTGTATTGTTATTACCACACATTTGAACTCCTTTTGTCTTAAACTATGATGTTTTATGTTGCTGCATGTTTCCAAAAAGTTGTACTGTACATGTGTTGGTTCCCTGTTTAAATGTGCATGGTGTGGCACATTGGTAAAGCACTTTATTCTGCACCTGGTGCATGAAATGTGCAATATAAATAAAGCCTATTTATAATTATTATTAAAAGCACTGCTTAGTTACACACATAAACAACTGAGGTGTAAATCGCCAGTTCATTCAAACCCGACATGATGATCGCACACATGAGGACAGAGAGCCGGGGTTTCATTGGGTCTGTTTACAGTTGATTGGTTTGTTTACTTTCATCACTTTCTGCAATACGAGGTTCCTATTGTGTCTCGTTGGTTTGTTTTGTAAATCGTCTCGTGAGCCCCTCTCTCTTGATAAATTAAACAACATCTTTTGTTTTTTTTTGCAAATCACTTTCGTCTTTACCTCCCGATTATTTCATGTTGTATTGCTTCCCTTTGACTCTCCCTAGATAATTAGGGAACACGTGGAGCAACAGTTTTTTTTAAAAAGGAGAAGAATAAAACATGTTTTCAAAACGGTCTCGCGCGGGAGAAGTCTCGACGCTAACGTTAGCTCAGCAGTTAGCTTAGCCATTAGCATGTAGCGGCTAGCTGTAGCATAACAGGGGCAGCAAATAAATATTTAATCACGTTGACACAAACTGTTTGAATAATGAGTCAAATTGCGAGTTTGGGACATTTTACCCGGGTTGTAACCGGGTGCATCGCGGGTGTTTTCGGTGTTTTTCAGAAGCTTACAGAGAAGCTACCAAAGTAGCTAACAGAGAAGCTAACTCTGAAGCGAACAGGAGCAACCAGAAGCTAACAGCTAACAACAGGCCTCAGATCATCACAAACATCCCGGTTTTAACCCTGTTTATCGGAGCTCTGATCCCCGCAGCCGCCTCCAGCAGCCTCCGACCCGGGACAAGAGGCTCCACAACCCGCCTCAGCTCTCTGTGTTTCCCCTCATGGAGGAACTCTCTGATAGAAAAACACCAAACCTCCGCTTACCTGCACATGATCCGCCATTTTTCTCCATTTCATGCACCTCTCACTCCCCCGCTTATGGGTATAGAGAGAGGAAACAGCGCCTCTGCTGGGGGACTAAGAGATGGATGGGTGGTAGGTAAGTAGGTAGGTAAGTAAGTAATTAAAGATTATACAAATGTATGCAGCTCAGCCTCCTCTCTGAACAAACAGGGGGGTCATGCAGAGTAACTATTATATATGATATGATATATTATATGGCAAATTCAAAGAAAGTTTAAAAGAAAATATTCCAAACAAGAAGAAAACCATGAATAAATATCCACGGAGCTTTCTGGATTATTAAAGTAGTTTTATTGTTTTTTTGGTCACATAGTAGACAACGTGTGATACAACATTAAGCAAACGTATCGTGATTTAGGAACGGTCATTTACTAACTAATAGACAAAAATGCATAATGCACAAAACTTACTAAAGTAAAGTAAAGTACGAGGTTATTACAAATATGTATTGTAAAAATAAGCCACATTCTGAACAGCAAAATGAAGCATCATTCTTAATGAATGAGAACAATCCGTAAGACATTGATTGATTTTTATGAAATGTTTATGGCAATCATTATTCAATTCAAGCTCAATAGCTGATGACCACACGGGGCAGAATACTTGTAAACTAGGAGGATGTGTTAATTACTAAATCAGGCAAAAGTCTTATGGATTTAAGGAAAATGTCAAAATACAAAAATGGGCAGAATTCTTAAAAAGCTCCCTCAAACAATCACAATGACATAATATCAAAATGAATTACAACTCAAATAAAACAAATCCTTAATGATATATAATAAGCGCAAATCTCAATTACAAAACTAAGCCTGCAGTAAATAGGACATCATTTAATAGAAAAACATTTTTTTTACCAAATTACAACAATTTTCTTCAAAGTAAAACTTAACTGAATTATTGTGAAATACACTTTTTATCTTGATTTTAAAAAATATGCATGAAATCCTTAAACACGATAAGCGTTGGAAGTATTATTTTTTGTATTTGAATTTGTAATAATTTTAAGCTACATTTTGGGCTAAACTTCTCACAACAACAAACAGCATGTCAACAACAAGGGAACGCTAAAGTGAAGCTCTTCACTTGAAAAACATCGGGTTTGATTAAACTGAGCTTTGAATGCTCGTTGAATTAAAAAAAGAAATAAAATACACCAACTCTCGATGTGCTCAAATCCACCAGCAGGTGGCGCTGTAACACCTTTCTCCTGTTCTCTCTGGATTCACTGGCATCAGGTATTGCAAAGCAGATTTCAGAGGATATTTGACTAGTTTTATTAAATATATGACATTATTCAGCCGGGGTTGCTGTGTCTTTGGTTTCAAACTGCACCGACTGCTTTGACTTTTCAAATTCAACCAAATGTGTGAGTCGTTGTTAAAGATCTACGTCTTAGAAGGAACCAATGGGCTTGGAGCAGACAGGAAGTTAGAGAAGACATATTGATGGTGTGTGTGGTATTTCAAGTTGAGAACAAGAAAAATATGCTATCTTTTTACTGTGTGTGTGTGTGTGTGTGTGTGTGTGTGTGTGTGTGTGTGTGTCTGTCTGTCTGTCTGTCTGTCTGTCTGTCTGTCTGTCTGTCTGTCTGTCTGTCTGTCTGTCTGTCTGTCTGTCTGTCTGTCTGTCTGTCTGTCTGTCTGTCTGTCTGTCTGTGTGTGTGTGTGTGTGTGTGTGTGTGTGTCAGTGGCTAACCGTCGGGGCCTTCAAGGCATTCAGAGAACACCCTGATAACTCAGATTTAAAAAAGACATTTATCGATTTAATTATATAAATACAATTTTATAAAATGTAAATACATTTTATAAATGAGAATCGTATCTGTATTGTTGATCTGTAATGAAAAGTGTTACGTTGATTTGTTTGTCCTTCTCGGACTTTGCACTACTCATTTTAGAAAAGAAATGCAACCAATCAGATCTGTTTCTGCGTCTGTGCGTATTCTGTGATTCTGTATCCTTGATAGAAGGCCCTGGTCGTTGAACTGAATGAGAGCGAACACTCTGACAGTTTGATCAACCAATCATATATTGATTTGTAGCCAATGGGCGTATTCTTTCTGAGTTCCCCACGGTGCAGGGTATGCTAGAAGGCCCGTTAGTTGTGACAGGTGCAAGACACAGGATATAGATGGGATGTAACAATTCATTTTCCGTTTTATTCGTTTTAACGTTGACATGGCAACAGGTGAAGAAGATGTTGTTGCAGAATTATTGTCTGTTCCTTTTTCAAGACGACAATTCACTGAAAAGACGGACATTGTAAAAAATGGGCGCCCAACGCCTGAAAATCTGGATCTGAATCAAGTTGCTAAAAGCTATGTTCGCCATTTCCAGGCTAGCAACTGGGAAAGATACCCGTGGCTTACGGGCTCAGTTAGTCACAAAAGGCTCTACTGCTGGGAGTGCTTGCTTTTTGGGACCGAAAAGGGGGGGCATGGAATTGGAAAGGCTACGATAATCTGAGCTGTTTAACCAAGGCTGCACAAAAACACCAAAACACAGCAGGGCATCTTAAGGCAACGGTCACCATGAAGACTTTTGGAGACACAAGGATTGATCTACGGCTGGACGAACAGAGACGTAGAGAAACGATCGTTCACAACGAAAAGGTGAACTAAAATCTCGAATGGTCTGATCCACCGTGTGGTTTTCCTTGGGAAACAGGAGTTACCTTCCAGGGGCCACGAGGAGAGCAGAGAATCAGCCAGTCGAGGTAATTACCTGGAGCTGCTTACATTCACAGCAGAATATGATCCAGACTTGCACTGCCATTTGCCCACTTCTAAGGTGTTCATTGGAACCTCGAGTCAAATACAGAACGACTTGATAAGTGCTGTGGCCGAGGTGATGGGTGAGACCATCAAAGAGGAAATAAGTAAAGCACCCTTCGTAGCTCTAATGCTGGATGAAACACCAGATGTCAGCAGTGCTGCACAGTTATCGTTTGTTCTTCGGTTTGTAACAGACAGTGGCGTAAAAGAGAGGTTCGTCAAATTTGAGGATGTGACAGGGAAGGACCCGGCAGAGGATGTAGCAGCCATGGCCCTCGGTGTCTGGGAGGAACATGGATGCATGGACAGACTTGTAGCCCAGTGCTATGACGGTGCTGCCGTTATGGCATCGGGGCTGAACGGAGTCCAAGCCTAGGTCAAGGAAAAGACCCCACGGGCACTTTTCATACACTGCTATGCACATGCCCTTCATTTGGTTTGATCTCAAGGTGTAGTTCAAATTAAAGAATGCAGAATGTTCTTCTCACACCTTTCGGACCCCCCCAGACCCCCCCAATAAAGCAAAACTGCACGTTTCAGAGTGGCCTTTATTGTGGCCAGCCTAAGGCACACCTGTGAGGTGGGATGGATTATCTCGGCAAAGGAGAAGTGCTCACTATCACAGATCTTTTCAGATTTGTGAACAATATTTGAGAGAAATGGTTATTTTGTGTATGTAGAAAATGTTTAGGTCTTTGAGTTCATCTCATGAAAAATGGGAGCAAAAACAAAAGTGTTTATTTTTTGTTAAGTGTATGATGAGACTGTGCAGGACACCGGCCTGCCAGCTGGACGGAGAGCCCACGGAGATTGTCGCTCACACAAGAAGCTGCAAAATGGCATTCTTGAGAACATTTTAAATCAGGTGCAAAATCGGTTTAAAGATCAAGAAAAACTTTCATTCCTTTCTCTTCTGGACCCTCAACCGTTCACCAGCTTTAACAGCAACTTCCCTGAAACTGCATTCTCAAGCCTCACAGAGAGCTACGGGCCGCACTTTGACTTGCCTCGGCTGGAAACAGAGCTGTCTGTGATGTATGACAGATTTTCAGGGAAAGAACCCATCTGACCTCCTTTTCTTTTTCCAACGAAAATAACTTTGTGACAGCATGCATCAGCTATATGCACTGACATGTCTGGTTGTAACGGTCCCCGTCACCACTGCATCTGTGGAAAGGACATGTTCCGCCCTCAAACGGATAAAAACATATGAATAAAGTATGTATATATATATATATATATATATATATATATATATATATATATATATATATATATATACATATGTATAATATTTATTCACTTACACAGACTTTCCACTGAGGGGCAGTGTGAGGGGTGATGCAATAGGGTCCTATGTAGTGGCTGATGGTGCAACTATGTGTGAAGGCCTCTGCAGAGAGTCTCTGTCACATGATCAGGTCATCTGTCACATGATCAGGGTCATCTGTCACATGATCAGGTCATCTGTCACATGATCAGGGTCATCTGTCGGCCTGGTCTTCAGTTTGCTCAGTGGTTCAGATCTATAGAAGCAGAAAGAGTTAGAGGACATGTTGAGGACATTCTGAGTCTCTCTGTCCCTGCCTGTGTTGAACAGTCCATTAAAGATGAGACTAAAGTTTATATAATACTGTCTTTAACTTCTCTGAGGAACTGATGACGAAGATGCTGATGGTTTCCAGATTACAGGAACTGCTGGTTTCCTGTTTCCATGACACCAGGCTGTCCTATCAGATGCTGTCAGAGTCACACACACACACACACACACACACACACACACACACACACACACACACACACACACACACACACACACACACACACACACACACACACACACACACACACACACACACACACACACACACACACACACACACACACACACACACACACACACACAGAGTAAAGAGTCTCTGATGTTCAGGCTGATGTGAGGCTGCAGATGTTGTGCAACACGCTGCCTGCTCTGATCACTGGTTGGGTCATGTGACTTTAGTACGAATAAGGTTTTTTAAAACATTTTAAAGATATATATAATTCATAAATTCATAAAATCTCTAAAACATTTGTTTTATTCCTTAGATGTCTCATCTAAATATTTCTATTTTTTTTTAAATATAATATCTCAACTAAAACAATAACAAACACGCTAATAAAATATTTGTCTGAGCCGTAAAAATAACACAATATAAAAAAACTGTAGACATTATTTTGATAAAAATAGTTATTAAAATAAAAATTTAAAAAATCCATATTTGTCCGATCAGTGAAAAATAAATAAATAACAAAACATTATATATATAATTAAATAGTTATTTAAAAAATCTACAATAATTAAAAAGCAATCCCCTTAGGTAATATATATATAAATATATATATATATATATATATATATATATATATATATAAAAGATACAAATGTAAAATAGGGTGGAACTTCTGGTTTGCCATCACCGCAGAGAGGGGGTCTAAAAACATCCGGAGGGGAGAGGCACACGTCGGGAGGACAGGGGGGACCTGTTAAGTTGCAAGTCTTAACAAAGATAAGTAATCATTTTAAAATGTTTAAAAGAGATTTAAAAGCCATCTGATAAAAAGGAGGCAGACCCATCTCTGACATTTGTGGTTGAGGCCTGTAGGGTCTATCGTTTAGAGGCGATGGATCCACCTCCTCAGCGCGTCGCAGTCCGCCCTCGCCCCCTCGAAGTTGGCTTTAAGGCCACTGAGGAGGCGGGCCAGGCTGCTGGAGTAGGTAGTTACCAGCGGGATGAGGGCGGGACCGGACGGCCGAGTGGAGGTGTCTTGATATCTCTCAGTAAAAGTCCGGCCGACCTCCGCCTTGACGGATCTCAGGAGGCGCCTCGAATAGCCCGCGGCCTCAGCGCACTGAAGAGGGTCCGGGTAGCCCCCTCGGCGAAGGTACAGATCCTGTGGAAGCGGATCAGCTGGGATTTGATTAAGCCTCTGCACGTGTGCTTTGGGTGGTAGCTGGTCCTGTGGAGGAGTGCATGTCGGGCCGTGTCTTTAAAAACAGTGTTTTGGTCAGGTCGCTGGATTCACGGAAGAAGACGCAGGTGTCCTCGAACTCTACTGTGAGGGCTTGAAGGGTAGCTTGAGTGATATGTTAGGGGGAGATGAGAGTTGAGTGTGTCCATGGAAGTCACGAAGTCGTCGGTGGAGTGGTGTCATAGGCCGAAGATGTCATCCAGGCACCGGACATAAAGGAGGGGTTTGAGGGTGAGTTCGATGAAGGCCGTTTCCTCCCAGTGGGCCAGGTATAGGTCTGCATATGCCGGAGCATACTTGCGAGCCATAGCACAGCCGCACAGCTGGAGGTACTGGTTACTGTTAAAAGCTAAATCATTCCGGGTGAGGGTGAGGGTGAGGGTGAGGGTGAGGGTGAGTAACTGGAGGATCTGACTGCCAGGTCTGGCTGGGTTGGGGTATTTATTGAAGGTGTGTTGAAGTGCAGAGAGGCAAAGTGCAGTTTCTATGTTGGTGGATAAGGAGTCTATGTCTAAAGAAAAAAGAAGGGTGTGACTGGGGAGCTTTTTTATTTGATGAACAAAGTGATATGTGTCCTGGATGTAGCTGGGGTGCAGTTTGGAGAGGGGGTTGATGAAGGGATCTATGTATTCTGTGATGTTTTAGGTTTCAGACCCGCTGACGATGGGGCGGCCGACCGGAACCACAGAGGGGACCGTCCACGTCTCCACAGGCTTGTGGATGTTGGGGAGCAGGTAGAAGAGGCGGGGCCTGGGCTCCTCCGGACCATCCAGATATTGTTTTTGTTTTTTGTTGATGGATTTGTTTCTGTACAGTGTTTCTGTAATGTTCCTAACTAGTGTTTGTGTTTCTAATTGTAGTGAGTGGTCTGTAGTATGTGTTGTGCTTCTATTATATAATTGTCCCTGTCCTGTATGACTACGTGGCCCCCCTTGTCAGCTGGTTTAATAACTATGTGTTGGCTGTTACCTAATGTTTTAATAATATGTCTATGTTCCTGGCTAATGTCGGGTGTACTCCGTGGAAGGGAGCGCCAATGTCTGAGTGTACCAAGGTTCTTATTGATGAGTTGTGTTATTTCAGTTGTTGATGCGTCAGTGTGTGGTTCCCAGGTGGACGGTCCGGTGAACGGGACAGGCTCCCGCCCCTGGCTCCCCAGGAAGTGGTCCCTGAGCTTGATACGCGTGTGGAAGGCGTGGAGGTCCGCTCTGAGCTCCAGCCGGGTGGGTGGTTTGGGAGCGGGGATGAAAGTGAGTCCTTTTTCCAGCACCTCCAGCTGGGCGGGCGTGAGGGAGAAAACGGCAGAAACATTGGCTATGTTGGACAGGTGGGGAGTTTTGATTTGGCAATTATCCCCGTCTACAAGTTGAACTGATCCTTCCAGTCTCTGAGCAACATCTCGGCCGTCTCGGTGGTCCAGTGTATGTCATCGTTATTGACTCTAAAGAGAAGTGGGTTCATTTCCGGTATGAAGTTATATTTCAGGGCTCTGGTGTTGCTGATGTCAGTAGAGTCTGCTGTTGAGGGTTAAGTCGGTCTGGAAAGAGGATGATGGGGATGTAGATGGTGGCATTGGGGAAGGTGGTGGTGGGTTGCTTCCACATTGCCTGCAGTTGGATGGTGGATGCCTCAGATGTTGGGCTTGAGGTCCTTCTGACCTTCATAGAGCCCTTTCTCATCATTGATGTGGAGGAAACATCCACCTCAATGCTCTTGGTGGCTTCACAGGGCTCTGCAACTACAACTCTGGCTCCTTCTGCTGGTGGTGTGGTGGATCTGAGGGTGAAAGGGATGAGATGGTGTTACTGCATGGCAGAGCGACATTGCTGAAAAGCTGCTCTGAGAGGTTGTTTGTAGTCTGGGGAGTGGGTGAGGAGGGAGGAGAGGGGGTGAGGAGGGAGGAGAGGGAAGAGGGGGTGAGGAGGGAGGAGAGGGGGTGAGGAGGGAGGGGAAACAGAGGGGCAGGCCAAGGGTCCGGCCCGGGTTCTCCCCAAACGGTCGAGCACCCTCTGGGAGAGTGGATGGATCTCGACCTGTACTCGCCGTCTGGAGTTACGCTGAGGGCCAGTGGGTCCCATTAAAACTTATATTACTATTTATCTCATTGTTGATGATTCTGAAAAAGAGAGTTTCCTACATTATTAAATCAGAAACAGGTCCGTAGAGGAATCTGTCCTGGTGTACACGGTGCAAACACACAGGAGATCAACTGTAAGAAACACAACCACAAGAATGAATAAAAACAACAGAAACTACTATACGTTAAGATATATATATATATATATATATATATATATATATATATATATATATATAAAACTACGTGCAGTGTTGTAATGAAGGTGGCTGGTGTACAAATGTTCAAATTTAAAGTGGACCCATCATGTTATATTTGAAACATATATTGTCGGGCCATATATAAAAAACATGTCTGCGAAGTTTTTTTTCAAACACCAAACAGATCAGCCATGCCTCCTTCTGCTCACACCCCTCTTTTGAAGCCCTGATAGAGAAATGCAGATTTTGGGTCCTTAGCTTGAAAAAAAAGAAAGAAGAGGAGGCGGAGCTAATGCCTGATCAGAATTCTGCCGGAGATAAAGTTACACTCGGTTGTGATAGAAACGCCATCCTGTTCTAAACCACATCAAGGATTATCTCTGAAACAGTCTAGAGCTCAAAGGTGAGTTCCTTTTTTGATTTCCTGTTTTCTAAACACATGTACAGGTACAGTACAGGCTAGCTCTGAGTGTTAGCGAGGCTTGCTAATGTAAACAAAGACGAGATTACGTCCAAAACACGTCAGGCATTAATAATAATACATTTTAATACATTTGATTTGTTTCTGATAGCCACTTTCTGTGGGTCCGCCGCCGCTATTACGTCAGCTCGGATGGAATCTGTATCCGCTCGTTGTACCCCAGTTTTTAAAAGATGTGGGTACGGAGTAAAAGAGAGAAGGTTTGATTCTCTGACGCTGCGTGAGTTCCCCGACGCACCGGGGACACGTATTTATGTATAAAAGACATCACGAAGTGCATTTTGCATGATCGGTCCCCTTTAAAGTAGAACATGTGGATTGTTTGTTTAGTGGTATCTGAGCAACAGGACGTTAATGATAAAGTTTTATAATCCATGATGTTAAAGTTTATTAGAGTAATATAAGATAATATACTATTTAAATATATAACAGACACACATGTACCAAATACATCTGAGACACAGGAAACCAGAATACATGACATTAAATATCTTTATTGATTACAGCCTGACTCTTTTAGAGCTGCGGTCTAATCATTAATAACGTGTTTTTATATTT
>NC_136910.1:59535629-59558129 GCF_949606895.1 Notothenia rossii
TCTCTCTCTCTCTCTCTTTGAAGCGCCATGCTTTCTGCCATTTAATTTACTTCATATCAGAGGGACTCGATTCTGTTCAGTGTGATTACTACCCTCCAATGGTGAGTCCGCATTCTACACATAAACGCTCATAATACTGTCCATTTGTTCTATATCTACTATTGATCAATTGTGTAACCAGACATCTTTGCAGAGATCCGAGAAGGAGGAAGTACTCTCTTCCTTTACTTACTAAAAAAGAAAACACAACAGTCCAGAAATACTCCATCACAAGCAACATCCCTGCTTTCAAAATGCCACTTCAGTCAAAATACAGAAATATCTTTAGTGAAATATACGAACAGTACTTCATGTGCAAAACGAAAGTGTTCACAGTATTGTATTATCATGGAGAAAGAGATTCACCAAGAGATACGTAAAAGAGCATTTTAATGTTGTAATAGATACTGGGTGAATAGTAACACAGTACTGCATCATATCATAGCAGAGTATGTGTGTTCACTTGCTACTAGTAACTGTGAGCGTTAAATAAATGGAGGAAAACATTAGCCTGAAATCAAATGAAAAATACTCAAGCAAAGAAAACTCATGTCAAAACAGTGCGTTTGGAACTTGAGTGAGTTTACTAACGGCCCGTCCACACTACAGCTTCAAAAAAAGCTTGCCGGCGGGCGTGTCTGAAGCTCGACCAACAACCAATCACATGAATCTCCCGCCCCAAGCAGCGGTTTGATTGGCTAGCGCTTGTACTGGCATATGATTTGATTGGCTGACGCTTCCACCGAAAGCTTCAGAAGCTTCAAAAGTTGAACACTGCTCAACTTTTGCTGAAACGCCAGGAAAGCTCCGCTCTGCTACCCACAATTCAGTTCGGCGAAAAGCGAGGCAACGTGACGTCACCCCATTCAAAGTGAATGGGGTGACGCGTTGGAAAGCGTTTTTGAAGCTGTCGAAGCTGTAGTGTGGACGGGCCGTTACTGTCATGACTGGCAGCATTTCACTTCCACTGACTCTGTTGGGTCTGCTCTCAACAGAACTCTACTGCCCTCGGCCATGGTGAGCAGGAGCCCATATGTAGCCCCGGAGATGCTGTGGGGCTTCCTTCCCCCCCTGCTGTTTGTGATTGTGGCCATCCTCCCCTTCCTCACAAAGAAAGGCAGCGTCATACGCCCCCACTCCACTCATTCCACTGCCCCGGATCGGATGCAGAGATCCACCCCATTTGCCCCTGGGCCCGTCCTGAGCCCCAAGACGAGAGGCCTGAGATACACACAAGGAAAACGTGTATTTGTTACCGACTTCAAGACTTGTAAAACAGTCTGGAATGTAATATGTGGAAAATTAGAAAGTCTTTAAACATATTACAAAGTAATGTCCAATAAACAATCATGGTTTCAATCGTGGGGTGCAGCTTCTTCTGTCATTGAACTGCCTGAGCAGCCGTTTGGGTTTTGATCAGATAATACGTGAGACTTCCTCAAAGGGACCTTTTGTGCTTTTGGTTTCTCCTTTCCTTTAGTGAGTTATATGTGACGCTCTGTTAGGTAGGTAGGTAGGTAGGTAGGTAGGTAGGTAGGTAGGTAGGTAGGTAGGGAGGGAGGGAGGTAGGGAGGTAGGGAGGGAGGTAGGGAGGGAGGGAGGTAGGGAGGGAGGGGCTGGTGAGGCACTGACTCTTTCAGAGTCAGATTTACAAATATTATATTTTGACCTTAATCAAAATATTTGGCTATTTTCAAAAGCTTTTTTAGTCTGATGCTTCGATTCATTTTAAACAGACCGTTCAACAAAAGGATACCCAACATCTAAATATTGTTCTTTCTTTGTAAGATCCCATTTTCATTCCAATGGTGGTCTTACCTTGACTTGAAGAGTAAGTCCATGCTCTCCTTCTGGACAACAATCTCTATTAGTTTTTTGTAAAAGTCCTCCTTATCTTCCTGTAGTTTCAAAAGTCTAGCTTGTTGTTTGTGTCTACCGTCTCTGTGTAGAATAACAGTAGCAACAAGAACCTGTGGGCTCACGTGCGCCCCCTTCAGTGCGGCAGAGGTTATGGCTGTCTCTCCTGGTGCTTTTCTCATTCCCGTTGTTTGATGAGACCAGCGAGCCTAAATATCATATATACCTTAAATAAGTTATTTAGAGACTATGGATGGCGAGGATAAATGTAATAAAGGGATCTACAAACATTACATTGGTGACCTACAGTGAGATGGTAACAGGCATGAGCTTAGGGCCCGCTTTCCAGACAGTTTCTGTGGGGTGACGCATTCTGAGGTGAGGCAGAGCTCATCTGTGCCTCACCTCACCCCACAGTAACTGGCTTGAGCGCGCTCACAAAATAAGTTCCGCGCTAAATTAGTGCCCGCGCTCCAGCCAGTTACTGTGGGCTTACGAGAGGCAGAGCTCGTCCCTGCCTCACTTCTCATCGCTACCCGTAGTTGTAGCGGAGCTCGGCAAATTTGCTGATTTTGACTTTAAAAATCGATTGGAATCATACATTAATCACATTTACATCACAGATCAGTGGAGACATTTTATTATTATTACTATTTAGTTTTTCTTTAGTTGTTTTTCCGTTACATTGGAGTATGACAGGTGAGGCTCTGACTGCACGTCGCTGGATCTTACTAAGAAAGAACAATCCAATATTTAGATGTTGCGTATCCTTTTGTTGAACGGTCTGTTTAAAATGAATCGAAGCATCAGACTAAAAAAGCTTTTGAAAATAACCGAATATTTTGATTAAGGTCAAAATATAATATTTGTAAATCTGACTCTGAAAGAGTCAGTGCCTCACCAGCCATGAAGCTCACCGCACGTCACTGGTAGGTAGGTAGGTAGGTAGGTAGGTAGGTAGGTAGGTAGGTAGGTAGGTAGGTAGGTAGGTAGGTAGAGAGGGAGGGAGGCATGACCCCCAATAATATGAGATTGGGGGTCATGCAGAGTAACTATTATATATGATATGATATATTATATGGCAAATTCAAAGAAAGTTTAAAATAAAATATTCCAACAAGAAGAAAACCATGAATAAATATCCAGGGAGCTTTCTGGATTATTAAAGTAGTTTTATTGTTTTTCTGGTCACATAGTAGACAACGTGTGATACAACATTAAGCAAACGTATCGTGATTTAGGAACGGTCATTTACTAACAAAGAGACAAACATGCATAATGCACAAAACTTATCAAATAAAGACAAAAAGCTCAATATCTCTTCACAAAATGAAGCACAATTCTTAGTAAATTAGAACAATCCTTAACTATGAAATTGATTGAATCTTATGAAATGTTTATGGCAATCATTATTAACTTCAAGCTCAATAGCTGATTACCACACGGGGCAGAATACTTGTAAACTAGGAGGATGTTTTAATTATTAAATCAGGCAAAAGTTTTATGGATTTAAGGAAAATGTCAAAATACAAAAATGGGCAGAATTCTTAAAAAGCTCCCTCAAACAATCACAATGACATAATATCAAAATGAATTACAACTCAAATAAAACAAATCCTTAATGATATATAATAAGCGCAAATCTCAATTACAAAACTAAGCCTGCAGTAAATAGGACATCATTTAATAGAAAAACATTTTTTTGACCAAATTAAAATCAATTAAAACAATTTTCTTCAAAGCCAAACTTAGCTGAATTCTTATGAAACAAAAGAAATGTGTTAATTTCTAAAATGTCAAAATACTTATGAAATCCTTAAACACCAAAAGCGTTGGAAGTATTCATTTTTGTTTTTAATTTGTATGATAATAATTTTTCAGCAACATTTCAGGCTAAACTTCTCAAAACATTTGATTAAACTGAGCTTTGAATGCTTGTTGAATTAAAAAAAGAAATAAAATACACCAACTCTCGATGTGCTCAGATCCACCAGCAGGTGGCGCTGTAACACCTTTCTCCTGTTCTCTCTGGATTCACTGGCATCAGGTATTGCAAAGCAGATTTCAGAGGATATTTGACTAGTTTTATTAAATATATGACATTATTCAGCCGGGGTTGCTGTGTCTTTGGTTTCAAACTGCACCGACTGCTTTGACTTTTCAAATTCATCCAAATGTGTGAGTCGTTGTTAAAGATCTACGTCTTAGAAGCAACCAATGGGCTTGGAGCAGACAGGAAGTCAGAGAAGACATATTGATGGTGTGCGTGGTATTTCAAGTTGAGAACAAGGAAAATATGCTATCTTTTTACTGTGATGTAACAAATCCAGCCTGCTTTGGTTAGAATGTGTATCTGCCCCTTTCACACCACGGCTTCTCCGGTTCTAGCTCCGTGCTAGAGCTTTTCTGGTTCGGAACCGGTTCTTCGGTTCAGCTCCCGCTCTGTTCACACTGCTCAGAGCCCGACTGGTGCTGCGTCATAGCGTCATCGTTAGCGTCATGGCGTAACCGCTTGCTCACCTGCTTCATAAAGCCAAACCGCGCAGAAACCCCTCACATCGCCAACAACAACAACAATGGCCGATTGTATTGAAGCGCTGCTCGTTTTGCTCTGTCCAAACGAAATGGAAGAAATGGGACGACTTTACCAACTTTACAGTCGTTATATGCTACATTCAAAAGTTCTTACACGGTAACACAGTGGGCCAAAATAAAAAAATGGGTACTAGTCGAGGGCCGGACTGGTTCAATGTTTATTGCAAAACGTATTGAAATGAATTTATTGCACATATTAAACCTGGAACTACGAAAGCTCAAATGATTTCCTATAAAAAGAACATTACACAGGGTTAGGCTTTTTGTTGTTGTGAGAGGTTGATCTCGCCCCCACCCCCGCCCCTGCCCCCGCCCCCGACGTAAGCGGGACGTATGTGCGTGCTTTCTAGACCGACAACTTTTTGGTGCTTGAAACTAACCGGATTACGGAGCGGTGTGAACAGGATTTTTTTTTGCTTTTCAGGCTCTAACCGGCCCTGGAAACGCGTTAGGGTGAAAGGGGTGTGTGTGTGTGTGTGTGTGTGTGTGTGTGTGTGTGTGTGTGTGTGTGTGTGTGTGTGTGTGTGTGTGTGTGTGTGTGTGTGTGTGTGTGTGTGTGTGTGTGTGTGTGTGTGTGTGTGGGTCTTTGGAGGTGCTACTCTGTGCTCCCGGAGCTCTTCTGCAGGAACATCCAGGTCATCATAATCCAGCTCAATGTCCTCCTGTCGGCTTGGACTCCGCCCCCTGGTGGCCTGGAGAGACATGACAGCACACACTGAGACTTCCTGCATCACTCCTGTTCAATAACACACACTGTTTCATTCAGTCAGTGGAACAACAACATGTTTCAGTCCCTCATCATTCAGTCAGTGGAACAACAACATGTTTCAGTCCCTCATCATTCAGTCAGTGGAACAACAACATGTTTCAGTCCCTCATCATTCAGTCAGTGGAACAACAACATGTTTCAGTACCTCATCATTCAGTCAGTGGAACAACAACATGTTTCAGTCCCTCATCATTCAGTCAGTGGAACAACAACATGTTTCAGTCCCTCATCATTCAGTCAGTGGAACAACAACATGTTTCAGTCCCTCATCATTCAGTCAGTGGAACAACAACATGTTTCAGTCCCTCATCATTCAGTCAGATTCTTGTTCTGTTTTCTGTGATATATTTTACTCACCCTCAGTTGCGCGCGCTACTAAAGAGACGTGTTACCATGGAAACCAAACAATGGTGTATCTCAGTATCTGTATTAAAGTCTGAGTGGAAACAGTACTGAGTAAATCTGATTATGTGAGAAATATGACCCCGGGAGAGGGCAATGAAATCGGGAGTCTCCCGCGAAAATCGGGAGGGTTCACAAGTATGATGATCAGGGTCATCTGTCACATGATCAGGGTCATCTGTCACATGATCAGGGTCATCTGTCGGCCTGGTCTTCAGTTTGCTCAGTGGTTCAGATCTATAGAAGCAGAAAGAGTTAGAGGACATGTTGAGGACATTCTGAGTCTCTCTGTCCCTGCCTGTGTTGAACAGTCCATTAAAGATGAGACTAAAGTTTATATAATACTGTCTTTAACTTCTCTGAGGAACTGATGAAGAAGATGCTGATGGTTTCCAGATTACAGGAACTGGAGGTTTCCTGTTTCCATGACACCAGGCTGTCCTATCAGATGCTGTCAGATCAGATTCAACTTTAACTATGTGTTAATCTGTGTATGTCACACTTACATGTATGAGATCATTAAGTGCCTTGTAACTTCTGTTTTATAGTTTCACTCCGTTTGAATATCAGTGGACTGCAAATAAATCAATAAAGGAGCATGGCTGCTCATTCCCTGGCTCTCAAAAGAGTTGGGCTGGCTGTTTAATCTATGTTCACTGTTATGTTCCCTACTGAGCTAGGGGAACCAAAGGGAAGTAACAAAATATAAAATGACCGGGCGAGAGAAAGAGGAGAGGAAACTGATCTCTGAAGCCACAAGCAGCTCTTTGAATGGACAAAAGAAAAAGGGCTCACCAGCCAACTTGAATATACACTGGAGCACATCTCCTAATAATTAACAGAACACAGGTCTCACACAGAGACAGAGACAGAGACAGAGACAGAGACACCATGCTGCACACATGCAGCCAGAGGAGAAGGAGAGAGCCACTGCAGCTTTCCTCAGGTCCTTTATGGAGGCCCTGATTGGGGATTGGGAGCACCTGGGGGAGAGGCTGCACCTGGAGACAATCAGGGAGAGAGAGAGACACACACACGCACACACACACACACACACACACACACACACACTACGGCACGTAACATTCACACTGAGACAGTCCAACACAGAGAGAACAGTACACCTAGTGTGTAAGTACATACGAGCAGGTCACACAGTATGATCAAACATCAACTCTGTTCAAAATCTGGTTTTATTAGAAAGTGCAGGCTGCATGTGTTCTCAGCCTTGGAGAAACTTGACATGTGTTGGTCTGTGTCTGAACCTCTCTTTAGTGGTTCATTAATAAAACAGATATTTCAACGTGAGTCTACTTTGTTCATGTGCTGTTGAGGTTCATGTCAGTAGCTGTGTGCTATAATGTATTTACAAAGTGTGAAGAGGAGGCAACTTTAGAATAGGGAACCTGTTCAGGTCAATTAGAGTCAAACTACTAGCTTATTGGTGATGAACAAGACTTCACTTTAGAATAGGGAACACGTTCTTAAATAAATACCTAATTTTGAGTTATTTAGACACAATTAACACTTATAGTTTCACATCTTGTTACATAAGAAGAGATCATATTTGTTAAGTGTTATTATGGGAGAATTACTATTCTTGTGGTACTGCTGCCTTATTAGGCCCATATTGAGCAGAGCTATTAAGACCCCAACTCATTTACAACAACTTCCTGACTTGTAACAGATAAGCACTAATTAGAGGGTTATTGAGGAAAAACTCTCAACTGATGGCTTATTACTTTTAGAATAAGGTCATGTAGAATAAGGCATTAATAAGTGTTTTATAATGACTAATAAAGAGCCACTATACTGCTAATATGCATGTTAATGAACAACTAGTTGATGGTGAATGTGTGTACCTTAATATAAAGAGTTACCAATAAAATATTAGTTTTATTCCTTAGACGTCTAATCCAAATATTTGGATTTTTTAGAAATAAAAAGAATATATAAAAAAATCTCAATTAAAACAATTACAAACACGTTAGTAAAATACTTGTCTTAGTTATACAAATAAAATATAACGTTGCAAAAACAATAAAAAAAAAACTGTACACAAAATAATAATAAATATCTAAAATAAAAAACAATATATCCGCCATCTTTGTTGTTGTTCTTCACTGTGGTGACGTCAGGAGCGTCTCTACGGGGTCATATTAAGATGAAAAAAAAAAACTTAGGAGATATTTTGATGACAAACTTTGACACATTTATAAGAAAATTTCTGAAATGAATACCTTAGTTTCAAAATATTGCAATATTATCACATTACACATTACATTTAATTTAGCTGTAACAATAAGTGCAAAAACCAAAAAGATTCAAACCCTGATAGTTAAGGAAAGCGCAGATATTTAATAAAAGTTAAATAATAAACAGAGTATGTGTTTAAATAATTATTAAACTTTGCAATATCATTAATAATGTTTGCAACTTTGTTCAAACAACAATTGCATTATTCGAAGTATCTAAAATAATGATTTTGTATTGAAGAATACCGATTAAAACCTAATAGACATTAAAATATGTTATACAAAGTTAAAGTTAAAAGATTACTTGGTATACCAATATAATGAGAAACGCTCTGGAAATAATTAGTTAGAAACGAAGTAATAACTAAGAGATACTTATCCATGTTTTAAAGCTCACATGTCATGGCCATCTCCACTGATCATAGTTCCATTGTTGAGGTCTGTGCTCAAATAGAAAAATACTGTGCAATGTTCCAAACTCACATTGGTTTCTCAGCATCTCTGTAAAGTATGTGTATTCAGCAGTATTCACTTTCTCCACCAAACGGCTCACTGCAGCTCCTCCCCCCCCCCCCCCCCCCCCTCCGTGATTTCCTTGTTTAGCGACACACAGCCAAACACAGCCAAACTCAACCTGAACACACACAAAGTCACAACCGAAATAAAAACAATAAGTGTGTCTTGATATTGAGTAAGAAAAAGGTTTATAGGTTGATAGACGCTGTGAGGATGGGTCTGCAGAGACTGTCTGTTATCAGCCTGCAGCACGGAGCAGAAATCAGCAGGGCTGCCTGCACTGAGTGTGTGTGTGGATTGGTCAATTTGGACCAATCAGCGGGGGCTTAACGTAACGGCTCCGCGGACGTAATGTAACGGTTCCACGGATTGGCCCATTTAGTTCCGGGTACGTGCTTTCGTAAGCAAATGGTTGATGACATCATGATGACGTTTCACCAAAGAGGCGTTTTGGGGAGGTCTTCTCTGTGTTAGAGTTTTACTCGCTACAGGGTGTACTCTGAGGGTTTTGATTCTGCAGACCGTTCACATGCAGAAAAACCTTCATAGCACACAAGGGGACGGGTGATAACCAGAAGAGCATGACATGGGACCTTTAACTCTTCATTTTGAGATACTAGCTCATTATTTGTGCGAAACCAAGTCATTGTTTTGAGATACTAAGTCTTTAATTTGCCGATTACTAATAATGTTTTCAATAATAAATATTTTGGCAAAATCTTGTAAATATTGTGGAATAAAATCTCATATTTGGTTATTTTGAGATTCTAAATGATTAAATATACATTGTTTTCTCATCACATGATGTTATTCCCCTCTCTTTGGCACAGTTGGTCTTCCATACAGGGGGCGGGGCTTAGGGTCCGCTGACTCTCTGCATGTTGGGAAACAAAACCAGCTTCTCTGATCCAACTGGGCATCAAACTCTAACTGGGACAGATTCACCGAATACCAGGTAAATATATACAGTATATATATATACAGTATATAAATATATATATATACAAATACATGTTATATGTAGTTGTTGTTGTTTGTGTCCCTGCTGTTTGTTCTTCAGTTTTCTTTACATAACTCCGTCTAACGGGACTCCTAGTACTTTTCCTGCTGCTGGTGTCAACATGTGGAAGTACATTCACTTAAAATACAAGTTTTTTATACCATAAATACAAATATAATAATGTAAGACTCATCAAAAACAAGGTCCAGGAGATAAATGTACTGTCAATACTATTAATTATACACAATGTCCCGCTAACAATGGTAAATATACATCATAACATGTAAACAGCATTTGAATGTAAAACCTGTTGCAGATGTAACTCCTTTGTATGACCTACTGTTTATAAAGCTATATACAAAGAAGTATTTAAGGTAATCACGTTTTTTGGACAAATAAATCGGAAATAAAAGTACAATATTTAACCCTTTGCTATACAAAACTCAATTAAAATACCTTTTGGTTTAGTCAATTTGCATATTTATAATATTCTATAAGCCTTTACTTTGATTAAAGAGACAGATGTTTGCTGGAGGTTATAGAGATGAACCCGATTCAAATATCATTCATACATATTCATAAAAAGCATGAAAATGTACTTTTTTAATTAGCATAACGCTCTGGTTCTCCTGCTCTGGTTCTCTGGTTCTGGTTCTCCTGTTCTCTGATTATCCTATTCTCGTTCTCCTATTCTCCTGTTCTCCTGTTCTCCTGTTCTCTGGTTCTCCTGTTCTCTGATTATCCTATTCTCGTTCTCCTATTCTCCTGTTCTCCTGTTCTGGTTCTCCTGTTCTGGTTCTCCTGTTCTCCTGTTCTCCTGTTCTCCTGTTCTGGTTCTCCTGTTCTCCTGTTCTCCTGTTCTCCTGTTCTCTGGTTCTCCTGTTCTCCTGCTCTGGTTCTCTGGTTCTGGTTCTCCTGTTCTCTGATTATCCTATTCTCGTTCTCCTATTCTCCTGTTCTGGTTCTCCTGTTCTCCTGTTCTCCTGTTCTGGTTCTCCTATTCTCCTGTTCTCCTGTTCTCCTGTTCTCCTGTTCTCTGGTTCTCCTGTTCTCCTGTTCTGGTTCTCTGGTTCTCTGGTTCTCCTGTTCTCCTATTCTCCTGTTCTCCTGTTCTCCTATTCTCCTGTTCTCCTGTTCTCCTGTTCTCCTGTTCTCCTGTTCTCTGGTTCTGCTGTTCTCCTGTTCTCTGGTTCTCCTGTTCTCCTGTTCTGGTTCTCTGGTTCTCTGGTTCTCCTGTTCTCCTATTCTCCTGTTCTCCTGTTCTCCTATTCTCCTGTTCTCCTGTTCTCCTGTTCTCCTGTTCTCCTGTTCTCTGGTTCTCCTGTTCTCCTATTCTCCTGTTCTCCTGTTCTCCTGTTCTCCTGTTCTCCTGTTCTCTGGTTCTGCTGTTCTCCTGTTCTGGTTCTCCTGTTCTCCTATTCTCCTGTTCTCCTGTTCTGGTTCTCTGGCTCTCTGGCTCTCCTGTTCTCCTGTTCTCCTGTTCTCTGGTTCTCCTGTTCTCCTGTTCTGGTTCTCTGGCTCTCTGGTTCTCCTGTTCTCCTGTTCTCCTGTTCTCTGGTTCTCTGGTTCTCCTGTTCTCCTGTTCTGGTTCTCTGGTTCTCTGGTTCTCCTGTTCTCCTGTTCTCCTGTTCTCTGGTTCTCCTGTTCTCCTGTTCTGGTTCTCTGGTTCTCCTGTTCTCCTGTTCTGGTTCTCTGGCTCTCTGGTTCTCTGGTTCTCTGGTTCTCTGGTTCTCCTGTTCTCCTGTTCTCCTGTTCTCCTGTTCTCCTGTTCTCCTGTTCTCCTGTTCTCTGGTTCTCCTGTTCTCTGGTGCTCCTGTTCTGTGGTTCTGTGGTTCTGCAGGTGATGGCGTGACCCCCCCCCCCCCCCCCCCAGTGATGGAAGGTGTTGCGGTGTGGCTCTTCCAGCTGTGGATGTTTGTGGTTCTGTTCTTCATCATGTTACCCGCCATGTTCGGCCTCTCTCTGGGGGTCACCGGGGTCTACATCCAGGGCCTGGTCCACATCCTGGAGGTAACATTCTACTCTACTCTATTTCTATTTACTTACACTATTTTAGAGCTCACCTGTTCTATAGAATCCACTTCTCCATGTCTCTTCTACATCAACATGTGTCCCCTCTTCTACATCAACATGTGTCCCCTCTTCTCCATGTCTCTTCTACATCAACATGTGTCCCCTCTTCTACATCAACATGTGTCCCCTCTTCTCCATGTCTCTTCTACATCAACATGTGTCCCCTCTTCTTCATGTCTCTTCTACATCAACATGTGTCCCCTCTTCTCCATGTCTCTTCTACATCAACATGTGTCCCCTCTTCTTCATGTCTCTTCTACATCAACATGTGTCCCCTCTTCTTCATGTCTCTCTACATCAACACGTGTCCTCTCTTCCTCATGTCTCTTCTACATCAACATTTGTCCCCTCTTCTTCATGTCTCTTCTACATCAACATGTGTCCCCTCTTCTTCATGTCTCTTCTACATCAACATGTGTCCCCTCTTCTTCATGTCTCTTCTACATCAACATGTGTCCCCTCTTCTTCATGTCTCTTCTACATCAACATGTGTCCCCTCTTCCTCATGTCTCTTCTACATCAACATGTGTCCCCTCTTCTTCATGTCTCTTCTACATCAACATGTGTCCCCTCTTCTTCATGTCTCTTCTACATCAACATGTGTCCCCTCTTCTTCATGTCTCTTCTACATCAACATGTGTCCCCTCTTCTCCATGTCTCTTCTACATCAACATGTGTCCCCTCTTCTTCATGTCTCTTCTACATCAACATGTGTCCCCTCTTCTTCATGTCTCTCTACATCAACACGTGTCCCCTCTTCCTCATGTCTCTTCTACATCAACATGTGTCCCCTCTTCTTCATGTCTCTTCTACATCAACATGTGTCCCCTCTTCTCCATGTCTCTTCTACATCAACATGTGTCCCCTCTTCCTCATGTCTTTTCTACATCAACATGTGTCCCCTCTTCCTCATGTCTCTTCTACATCAACATGTGTCCCCTCTTCTTCATGTCTCTTCTACATCAACATGTGTCCCCTCTTCTTCATGTCTCTTCTACATCAACATGTGTCCCCTCTTCTCCATGTCTCTTCTACATCAACATGTGTCCCCTCTTCTTCATGTCTCTTCTACACCAACATGTGTCCCCTCTTCTTCATGTCTCTTCTACATCAACATGTGTCCCCTCTTCTTCATGTCTCTTCTACATCAACATGTGTCCCCTCTTCTTCATGTCTCTCCTACATCAACATGTGTCCCCTCTTCTCCATGTCTCTTCTACATCAACATGTGTCCCCTCTTCTCAGTGTCTCTTCTACATCAACATGTGTCCCCTCTTCTCCATGTCTCTTCTACATCAACATGTGTCCCCTCTTCTCCATGTCTCTTCTACATTAACATGTGTCCCCTCTTCTCCGTGTCTCTTCTACATCAACATGTGTCCCCTCTTCTTCATGTCTCTTCTACATCAACATGTGTCCCCTCTTCTCCATGTCTCTTCTACATCAACATGTGTCCCCTCTTCTCCATGTCTCTTCTACATCAACATGTGTCCCCTCTTCTCCATGTCTCTTCTACATCAACATGTGTCCCCTCTTCTCCATGTCTCTTCTACATCAACATGTGTCCCCTCTTCTTCATGTCTCTTCTACATCAGTAGGTGAGTAGGGTTGGGTGCCGAGAACCGGTTCCGGTTCAGAACCGGTTCCGGTTCAGAACCGGTTCCAATATTTCGATTCCAACGGCATAATTTAGAAATGTGAATTTCGGTTCCGCTTTTCGATGCCTGAGGAAATGTTTCTCCCCGCTCTCCGTAGCCTACTGTATGACTGCGGCGGGGCGGGGCATGTAGCGTTGAACCTACACTTCCTACAGCGTAAGCTGAGACCAGGGCCGGCTCGTCGCACTGGCGTTAGAGATGTTCGCCTAGGGAGCCAGATCTGTGGAGGCGCTGCGCTGGCAGCTCTGGGAGAAAAAAACATGTTTTGACCGTTGGGGCTCATCCTAATGTTCGGCCTTGATGGAACAACATTCATAATGAAGTCAATGTAACACCCTTTTCACCCGGTTACACGTTTCATCTGCCCTGTACGATGGGCGCTGTAAGTGATGAAAGTGGGGGATGTTGGCTTATCTGGCGCCCTCAGCTCACAGCTAAAGTGAGAGTGAGCGAGGGAGAGAGGGAGGGCGCACCGGTACCAGCGCTGTTGTTATTAGAATCTGGTGCTAGCTGCTCTAACGGATATTAGAAGAAGATGTTTCTGGAATGATGTGGGTGTTTAGAGTTCAACCCCCTAGATCAGGTCTCTAGTCATTCTGAACAAAGCGCACCAGATTGAACATTTTACTTTAAAGTGTTCAAACCTTTCTTCCCGGTATGCCTGAGAAGGCAGATATGCTTGTTTTTCTCAACAAGAGCTGTTTTTAAATGGGGGGGGGTTCCTTTAAAAGCTGCACTGTGGCACTGTTGTAGCTTCAGTGGTTCTCAGGTTACAGTTCCATAGCAGTGAATATAAACAGACTGAATGTGAATATTACTGTGAACTAAACTGTGTAAAAGTTTCTCCAATAAATGTAATTTTTTTTGGTGGAAGAAGCATGTATCATTCTTTACCCCTCAAAGAACCGGAACTGAAAAGTAGAACCGGAATCAGAATCAGAATCGTGGAAATTCAAACGATACCCAACCCTATTATGAGGCAGTGTCCCTCTAGTGCAGGGGTGGGGAACCTTTTTCCTCTCAAGGGCCATTTCAATTTTTACAACATCCTTCGAGGGCCGTACAAATTATTGAACTCAACGTCTGCTTAAAAAACTCAAATCACAGCCCATTCATTTCACCTTTCTTTCATGCTGTGCAAAGAAAAAGCAAAAGCAACGTCTTAATCCAGATATTTATTTTACAAATCACTTCCCTTTCAAATTGTATTCTTGTTTATTAATAACAACTTTTTTTACTG
Organism: Notothenia rossii; assembly: GCF_949606895.1. Classification (NCBI taxonomy): domain Eukaryota; kingdom Metazoa; phylum Chordata; class Actinopteri; order Perciformes; family Nototheniidae; genus Notothenia; species Notothenia rossii. The sequence continues at coordinate 59,550,034 of NC_136910.1, forward strand.
TCATATTAGTATTGTGTACCTGTTTACTTTATTCTCTTATTTTTCTATAACTATAATGATCATATAAAGATGTGCCTTTACCTCACTGGTTGGAGAAAAAGCTTCTTCTATTCGTTAGCATAGCTAGCTAACCAGATGCTAATAACAACAAAGTTATTGACTGTATGATCAGTATGACAGATGAACAGATCGCCACTGGGCTTTCAACTAAAGACACAGCCACGCAGACACTGCGGCATGTGTACAGCTCCTTATTGGTACTGACATTTGTGAAGTCCCGGCCCGGAGCCGCGTTCTGGTGCTCTCCGTTAGAACTACACTCCTGTCAGACGAGACATATACCACGTGATGACACGTTAGGCTCGTGTTGTGTTCAAGGACCCTGACCTTGGCCAGGAAAAACAAGCTTGTTTAATTATTTTGCGGTCTAGATTTCTTGAATTTTTGCGTGTGTTTATAAAGTACCTCGCGGGCCGTACCAAATGGTCTCACGGGCCGTATACGGCCCGGAGGCCGGAGGTTCCCCACCTTCCTGAGAGAAACTGACAGTATGACCTCGTTCTTCTCAACCCGCTTCTCCCCGATTGCTCCACATGTTTGTCGAGTTGTGAAACATGTCGGAGGTGGTGTGACATCCCAGTGTGTTTGCAGTGGGCGACGCTCCGGATCCAGAGGGAACGGGAGCAGCAGAGCGGCGTTCCCGATCCTCTGCCCAACGGTGAGACCCTCAATAAAGACCCTCATTAACGAGGCGTCATCAGGGGTTCATTGGGCCGCTGGGAGGCCGAAGGGGGAGAAAACACGTGAATAAATGCATGAATTCAATAAATAATGACAATCCATAACAATAAAGTCACATGGAATAATATCAAGAATAAATATACAGCATCCACTTCAAATTAAACAATTAATTGTAAAAAAAATTGGCATATCATTAATATTAGTAATAAATATCTACATTAAAAGAAATACATAAATTATAAATATATTTAAAAAAAACGTTTTAAACAAAAGACTCATTTAATAAAACAGCAGTTTGTGTACTAGTTAATAATGAAGTACATATATACAAATTAATAATAAAAACAAATATATCATCAAACAATAGGCGAGGTACCCCTGTGCAACATACACTACAACATGTAAAGAATACCAGTTGATGATATAAATAAATGAAATACATATTACAATCTAACAGAACAATTCAAAAAAGGACAAAGCATGATCACATTTATTAGATGTTTGAATGACTTCTTTAAGGAATCAGTGCCGTTTCTTTCTAGGCTTTGAAACTCAGATATTCATTAATAACCAAACGAGCTGCACATCAGGGGTTAACCCGAGCAGCTGCACTTCCTCTCAGGAGGACGTGGTGTGTGTGAGGGTTACCATGTGACGCTGTGTGTGTGTGTGTGTGTGTGTGTGTGTGTGTGTGTGTGTGTGTGTGTGTGTGTGTGTGTGTGTGTGTGTGTGTGTGTGTGTGTGTGTGTGTGTGTGTGTGTGTGTGTGTGTGTGTGTGTGTTTGTACTGTTGCATAGTTCAGTGGAACAAGAGTTCACTGAAACTCTTTGTTTTAACCCTTTCCCTTCAGCTCCACTCACAGTTGGAGAAACCACTCTACTAACTTTACATGAATGCTAATCTGATTATTAATATTAGTTTATAAACTCTAAAAGACTAAATCTAATATATTAATATCTTATCTGAGGTAAATCTTTACTCCTAATGTTTGATCATAACTACTAACTCTGTTTAAGGCCATTAGGTGTTTTTATGAACATTTTCTAATTTAAATGTTTTTGAAATATTAAACACTAGTTAATAATTACTAAATATGATTTAAAACAGAATAAAAACAAGAGGAGGAAAAAATAGAAAAAGCAAACAAACGTGATCATTATAGTTCATATAAATAAATAATAATAAAATGCTTAGAAAACATGGAAACAAAATAAGAAAAACTTGAAAAAGATTTAAAAAAAGACTAAATTAAAGAAAACAATTATATTATATATATTATATTATGAAACATTTCTGTGTTTCTTCCCACAGGAATCATTGAGCGTGCAGTTTTGCTTTATTGGGGGGGTCTGGGGGGGTCCGAAAACCCTAGGGTTAAACCCTAACCCTAACATGTCACCCATTGAGCCTGTTTGGGATGCTCTGGATCGGCGTATACGACAGCGTGTTCCAGTTCCTGCCAATATCCAGACACTTGGCCCAGCCATTGAAGAGGAGCAACATTCAACAACCTGATCAACTCTATGCCAAGGAGATATGTTGCACTGCGTGAGGCAAATGGTGGTCACACCAGATACTGACTGGTTTTCGGACCCCCACAGACCCCCCCAATAAAGCAAAACTGCACGTTTCAGAGTGGCCTTTTATTGTGGCCAGCCTAAGGCACACCTGTGCAATAATCATGCTGTCTAATCAGCATCTTGATATGCCACACCTGTGAGGTGGGATGGATTATCTCGGCAAAGGAGAAGTGCTCACTATCACAGATCTTTTCAGATTTGTGAACAATATTTGAGAGAAATTGTTATTTTGTGTATGTAGAAAATGTAAGTGTTGCATTTATATTTTTGTTCAGTGTAGTTATAAAAATGTTTCTCCCACAGGAATCATTGAGCGTGGAGGGGGCTCCATGCAGGAGGGGGTGGGGCGCCTGCGGGGCGACGCCCCCCCGACGGGCGGTCTCTTCTCCCTCAGCGACGCTCTCTTCTTCTACCAAACGGGGCTGGAGAGCATCGTGGACGATGCGGTGACTCAGCGCTTCTCCTCCGAGGAACTCAACTCCTGGAACCTGCTGACCAGAACCAACCAGAACTTCAGATACATCAGCCTGCGCCTCACGCTGTTCTGGGGGGTCGGGGTGTTCGTCCGCTACGGCCTGCTGCTGCCCTTCAGGTCCTTAACGAGTCTTTAATGAGTCACTCACTAGTCTTTAACGAGTCAGGTAATAATCAGAACTTCAGATACATCAGCCTGTTCTGGGGGGACGGCCTGCTGTTTCCATTCAGGTCCGTAACGAGTCCTTAACGAGTCCTTAACGAGTCCTTAACGGTTTTAGGACGTGTTCCTGCAGATCTGCCTCTAAAAGGAGCACTAGTTAACCTGAAGGATGCTGATTGGTCAACGTGTCTCCATCTGGTCTCTCAGGGTCACTCTGGCTGTGATTGGTCTCTCCTGGCTCGTCATAGGAACCGTTCTGGTGGGGCTGCTGCCGGAGTGCAGGTACAGAAACAAAGAAACACAGCATAGATATATATATATACATAAATATATACTATATATATATATATATATATATATATATATATATATATATAATATAATGCATAATATCTGTTCTATGCCTCAGTGGGAAGAACTGGCTGAGTGAACTCGTCCATCTGACCTGTTACAGGGTCTGTGCCAGAGGACTGTCAGCCACCATCCTGTACCACAACAAGTAAATAACTAGTCTTTAACAAGTCATTAACGAGTCACCATCCTCTACCATACCAAGTAAATAACCAGTCATATAACATGTAACGAGTCACTATCCTGTACCACAACAAGTCAGTAGCAAGTCTTTAACGAGTCATGAACTAGTTATTAACGAGTCACTAACCTGTCCCAGATCTAGTCTCTCTAACAGAGCTTCCTCGTGTCTCTCAGAGAGAATCGCCCTCAGAAAGGAGGGATCTGCGTGGCCAATCACACGACGCCCATCGATATCGTGATCCTGGCCAACGACGGCTGCTACGCCATGGTGAGGGTCTTCATTACGTCTGATTATACAGGGAGAGACTAATATACAGAATACACCATCCTGTACCATAACAAGTCCAGAACAAGTCAGTAACAAGTCTTTAACGAGTCAGTAACAAGTCACCATCCTGTACCACAGCAACTCAGTAACAAGTCCAGAACAAGTCAGTAACGAGACATTAACGAGTCAGTAACAAGTCTTTAACAAGTCAGGAATTGGAATCAATGTGTAGTTCACAGAAAAAGATACCAGATGAAAAAAAAACACGGTTAGCAGAGATGCTAATTTACCTGAGACATGTAATAAAAAAACAGAAACATTGCAAGTTCAAAAGTGCACATGGAAAACAAGAGAAAATACATTGGACTCTATGTAGTGATGGGGGGTCTGTGGTCCAACAGGTGGGTCAGGTTCACGGGGGTCTGATGTGGGTCTGATGGGGGTCTGATGGGGGTCTGTGGTTCAACAGGTGGGTCACAAGGCTCTGATAGGGCGGTCTGTGGTCCAACAGGTGGGTCAGGTGCACGGGGGTCTAATGGGGTGTCTGTGGTCCAACAGGTGGGTCAGGTTCACAGGGGTCTGATGGGAGGTCTGTGGTCCAACAGGTGGGTCAGGTGCATGGGGGTCTGATGGGGTGTCTGTGGTCCAACAGGTGGGTCAGGTGCACAGGGGTCTGATGGGGGGTCTGTGGTCCAACAGGTGGGTCAGGTGCACGGGGGTCTGATGGGGGGGTCTGTGGTCCAACAGGTGGGTCAGGTGCATGGGGGTCTGATGGGGTGTCTGTGGTCCAACAGGTGGGTCAGATTCACGGGGGTCTGATGGGGGGTCTGTGGTCCAACAGGTGGGTCAGATTCACGGGGGTCTGATGGGGGGTCTGTGGTCCAACAGGTGGGTCAGGTGCACGGGGGTCTGATGGGGTGTCTGTGGTCCAACAGGTGGGTCAGGTGCACGGGGGTCTGATGGGGGTCCTGCAGAGGTCCATGTCCAGGTCCTGTCCTCACGTCTGGTTCGAGAGGTCGGAGATGAAGGACCGCCACACCGTCACCAACAGGTACGACTGAGCATGGGTAGATTAAAGTGGCAGCAGTGGAAACAGATATCAATGAGTTAAAAACAAACTCGTGTACACAATGCCAGATACACAGGGGAACTGTAATCCCTTTATTCTGAACTGAACACTTCTGCATTGCATTATGTTCACACATCTGCTTAAGAATGGAAAGGCTATTACTTTGCTTCATGCTGCTAGCTTTATAAACGTATTAACCTGGGAAAGAAAATGGTGTATGGCTTTTTATTAAAAGTGTATTAAGCTTCATTAAGTTTTAGCTTGCTATATAGATGGCAGACATTAGCTGGCCTTCTTTTTAGACAGACAGCTAACAATAGATAGACAGCTAACGTTACGCTTCAACTTATTTGTTACGCTACTTTCTAGCTAACAAATATCTAGCTGTTAAGTTTAAGTGAACAGGTTGTGTTCACTGGATCCTCCAAAGATTGACAACTTGCTGTTGATGACGTCACATTCCCATTCCCTACTGCTAACGTCAGCTAGCTATCATTTTAGATAGATATCTAACAATAGCTTGCTTGTAACAAAGAGTGCTAACGTTAGCTAGCCATCTTGTAAGATAGATAGCAAATAATAACTAGAGAATGCAATTCCTGAAGAAATTGCTAGTGGGAATGCTTTATGCTGAAAAGCTGACTCTAAACTGCTGAAATGTAATGTGTAAGAAGAAAGTGAAGAATTTAGATTGAAATGATACATGAACACTGGGGGCTTGAATGTGTGATGAGAGAAGAAAAGAAAAGAAAAGAAAAAGGCTTGGGAAAGCAGCAGAATATTGGAACTGCAAACTTCTGAACTAACTTGATGGTGAATGATCTGTAGCCATGCCAACGGCATTTGATGACATCCCATAATACGCTTAGATGTTGAAGATTTTCTACATTGACTTCAATGGTTAAAAATGTGATGTATTATGGGATGTATCTCTGGAATTATGAAAGTTATGAATGAGAAAAGTAATAGCCATCGATTCCCGACCGAGCTGAACGTTTTGATGTTTGAACGGAGTTTCTGCGATGTTCAATGCGGGAGGAGAAGACCGGCAAAATAAGTCGGTGGAATAATAAACTTTTAGTCCGTAGAAGAACAGTTAGTGGGAATGCTGATAACATCCTGTTTACAGCATTCCCACTAACTGACTGAACCTGCCCTCTGTCTGCAGGCTGAGAGCTCACGTTGCAGCGAGGACTAAACTCCCCATCCTCATATTCCCTGAAGGTCAGTCTGATGGTGGTGATGGTGATGATGAAGATGAATGATGATGGTGATGATGATGATGGTGATGATGAAGATGAATGATGATGATGATGATGATGAAGATGAATGATGATGATGATGATGGTGATGATGGTGATGATGAAGATGAATGATGATGATGATGATGATGAATGATGATGGTGATGATGATGATGATGGTGATGATGAAGATGAATGATGAAGATGGATGATGATGATGGTGATGATGGTGATGATGATGATGGTGATGATGAAGATGAATGATGATGATGATGATGGTGATGATGATGAATGATGATGATGATGATGATGATGATGATGATGATGATGATGATGATGATGATGATGATGATGATGATGATGATGATGTGTAACAGGAACGTGCGTCAACAACACGTCAGTGATGATGTTTAAGAAAGGAAGCTTTGAGATCGGAGGGACCATTTACCCGGTCGCAATCAAGGTAAACAAACACCAACCTGTTGGGGAATCGTTTGCTCAGGTATTCAACCTTTGACCCAGTTCATCCTTTTCTCCTTTCACCCTCTCCTTTCCCACGGCATAGGTCTGGGCCTTGGGTGTTTCTGCTATCTCTCTTAAGGGGGAGGAGCTTGGGATCCTTGTTGTTGTTTATGACCGAGTACAAGCTGCCATGAGATAGTTTATTGTTCAGAGCCATCAAGAGGCCCTTCTTTTCTGGAACGTATTATTTTCTGTGGGCGACAGCTGTAGTTAGATTCAGGGTCTGCTGAGTCTCGCTGATGAGGAATGTGGATTATTAAAAAATGTAATCACCAAAGCTCCAGCTCTCCCTTTTCTCTATGAATTTAATCTCCAGTGATCCAGAAGTTTCCATCTCACTCACCAACAAGCACGTCTTATATAGAGGTGCAGGAACGAGTCCTAAAACCCGGAAGTGAGTCAGCATTTCTCCACTTCCTGTCCCCTCGTCTCAGAGCCAATGGGATCTCTCCATAGGGTTTAGGAAGATAGCCGAACTAAGATCTGTGATTGAGACACGTTGAAGAGACGGATCACGTTTTGTTCTACATTAAATCATCAGCAGTGACCCCACTGGTGATCTCTGAAGAGTGGACGTGTCTGAGAAACGATGGTTGTTACCAAGTGGCTGAATAGGACTACAGAGGTCGTGGAGGCCGTTGTACGTCATTACGCCGAACACGTAAACACTCCTCTAAGTTAGTTTCTGTTCTGCTTGAGAGCAAGTCCCTGCCTCCTGCAGACTGTTCAAACAAACGCTTCAACTCGTTCCATCTAGAATCTGTGTGTTTGAATATGGATCTGAAGTTGGCGTGACGTTGAAGTCGTGCTGCTGGACTCGGCTGTAGCTCCTTTATAGCATCACGTTAGCATTTTGCTTCTGGACATTAGATTTATGATTAGAACATTATGAGAGTAGACATGTGGAGATTATCCTGAACAAAACGTGCATTCATCAAACAGGCTAGTTTCCACAGACATTATTTCCAGCTATTTTCCTCTGGAGAAATCCTGTAGCATTTTTGTCGAGGAAACAGCAGCTTCCTTCAGGGTAAATACGTCCTCCCTGCACCGCTCTATTACCTTCCGGTTTTAGAGTGTATAAATCCACTTCCTGTCTGTAAATCCACTTCCTGTGTTTAGTATGACGCTCGCTTCGGAGACGCCTTCTGGAATAGCTCCAAATTCAACATGGTGAGCTACCTGCTGAGGGTGATGACCAGCTGGGCCATCGTGGTGAACGTGTGGTACCTGCCCCCCATGGAGAGACAGGTAAACAACCCCCCCCCTCCCATGGAAAGACAGGTAAACAACCCCCCCCCTCCCATGGAGAGACAGGTAAACAACCCCCCCCCTCCCATGGAGAGACAGGTAAACAACCCCCCCCCCTCCCATGGAGAGACAGGTAAACAACCCCCCCCCTCCCATGGAGAGACAGGTAAACAACCCCCCCCACCCCATGGAGAGACAGGTAAACAACCCCCCCCCCATGGAGAGACAGGTAAACAACCCCCCCCCTCCCAT
>NC_136910.1:59565629-59585629 GCF_949606895.1 Notothenia rossii
CAGGACTCAGAGAGACACGAGGAGAGCTGGAGCTCTGATGGAGTCAGGACTCAGAGAGACACGAGGAGAGCTGGAGCTCTGATGGAGTCAGGACTCAGAGAGACGAGGAGAGCTGGAGCTCTGATGGAGTCAGGACTCAGAGAGACATGAGGAGAGCTGGAGCTCTGATGGAGTCAGGACTCAGAGAGACACGAGGAGAGCTGGAGCTCTGATGGAGTCAGGACTCAGAGAGACACGAGGAGAGCTGGAGCTCTGATGGAGTCATAATAATAATAATTCTCAAAAACTCTAGCCCCGATCTATGTGTTCAGAGAGAATAATCAACATGCTGCATAACAAGATAGAACCATAACACCTCTATCAGCTGATCCAACAGGAACATAGAACCATAACACCTCTATCAGCTGATCCAACAGGAACATAGAACCATAACACCTCTATCAGCTGATCCAACAGGAACATAGAACCATAACACCTCTATCAGCTGATCCAACAGGAACATAGAACCATAACACCTCTATCAGCTGATCCAACAGGAACATATAACCATAACACCTCTATCAGCTGATCCAACAGGAACATAGAACCATAACACCTCTATCAGCTGATCCAACAGGAACATAGAACCATAACACCTCTATCAGCTGATCCAACAGGAACATAGAACCATAACACCTCTATCAACTGATCCAACAGGAACATAGAACCATAACACCTCTATCAGCTGATCCAACAGGAACATAGAACCATAACACCTCTATCAGCTGATCCAACAGGAGCATAGAACCATAACACCTCTATCAGCTGATCCAACAGGAACATAGAACCATAACACCTCTATCAGCTGATCCAACAGGAACATAGAACCATAACACCTCTATCAGCTGATCCAACAGGAACATAGAACCATAACACCTCTATCAGCTGATCCAACAGGAACATAGAACCATAACACCTATATCAGCTGATCCAACAGGAACATAGAACCATAACACCTCTATCAGCTGATCCCACAGGAACATAGAACCATAACACCTCTATCAGCTGATCCAACAGGAACATAGAACCATAACACCTATATCAGCTGATCCAACAGGAACATAGAACCATAACACCTCTATCAGCTGATCCAACAGGAACATAGAACCATAACACCTCTATCAGCTGATCCAACAGGAACATAGAACCATAACACTTCAGTCAGTGTGCATCTTGACCCGGTGAGGACACTACCTATTGACTCAGCAATCACTGTAAGTTATAATCTTGTTTAAATAGACTTCTCTGTTTCATGTATTCTACTCTGTATAATTGTTCTGTCGTTATTGAAGCTAAAACTGCGATTTCTGAGAGATTTTAAATCTCAGATCTGCTCAACCTGTAAGACAGGTCTCAGTGGGTCACGCGCCTCAACCCTGCATTACAATAGGCAGGAACACTCTGCTGTCGCCCACCAGCTGAAGAGAGTTAACTAATTAGAGGGGCGTGCCCCCACAGCTGTGAGAACTCAGCAATCAGGTGTCCATCTTAGGTGGCTCTTTCCTGGAGCATCAGCCAGACGAAGACTGACGAAGACTGACAAAGACTGACGAAGACATTGGAGTCCTGTTGGAGTCATGAGGGAGGCAAAGAGGAGGCAGATCCTAATTTGATTGAGCGAAGTATCGCTGGTGTTTAGTTTGTGTTATTCAATTCTCTTGGGTTCTCTAGCCCCTCGTGCTATAGTCATGTGTATTTTCTCCATTCCTGTTCATGTGTCCTCTCGCAATTATCACTGGCCCCGTGTATCTCCTAATCGATATAACCGGCCTGCTCTCGTCTATCCCACATGCTCCACTGAGGTCCAACATCTAGTTTCAGGGGGCCCCCCAAAGCCCCTTCCCCCTCCTCCCTCTTGGCTCTTCTTTTTCTGACTCACCTTTACTCACCTCTGGGTCACCAGACCCTCCCTTCACCCCCACACTGACCTCCTTCTCCCCTCTCTCTCCAAGTGAGGGTCTTACCCTCATTACCTCTGCCCGTCCTACCACCTGTTCTCTGGACCCTATCCCCTCAAACCTCCTTCAGACTATCGCTCCTGATATTCTACCGTTTCTCATTTCATCAACACTTCTCTAACTTCTGGTCACTTTCCAAACAGTCTCAAGGAGGCAAGAGTAAACCCTCTCCTAAAGAAACCCACTCTCAACCCGTCTGATGTTAGAAACTACAGGCCCGTCTCTCTCCTCCCGTTCCTGTCTAAAACACTTGAACTGTCTTTAAACAACTCTCCTGTTACCTCCATCAGAACAACCTTCTGGATCCGCACCAGTCTGGTTTCAAGGCAGGTCACTCAACAGAAACTGCTCTCCTTGCTGTCTCTGAGGAACTGCACACGGCTAAAGCAGTCTCCCTCTCCTCTGTCATCATCCTTCTGGACCTGTCTGCTGCATTCAACACAGTGAACCATCAGATCCTCCTTCACACTCTCTGCACTTTCCCTCCTCACCTCATACCTCAAAGACCTACAGGGTAACTTGGAGAGGGTCCGAGTCCGATCCTTGTCAATTAACTACAGGGGTCCCTCAGGGCTCTGTTCTCGGTCCCCTCCTCTTCTCCTTGTACACAAACTCGCTCGGGTCTGTCATTAGCCCGCATGGTTTTTCATACCACTGCTACGCTGACGACACCCAACTAATTCTGTCCTTTCCCCGCTCGGAGACCCAGGTCGTCGCACGCATCTCTGCTTGTCTAGCAGACATCTCTCAGTGGATGTCTGCTCACCACCTCAAGCTCAACCTCAACAAGACTGAACTGCTTTTCCTTCCGGGAAAAGATTGTCCCACTCTTGACCTAACAATCAACATCGGCCCCTCTGTCTTTTCTCCGACTCAGACTGCAAGGAATCTGGGTGTGACCCTAGATAACAAACTGTCCTTCACTGCAAACATCTCTGCTACAACCCGCTGCTGCAGATACACTCTTTACAACATCAGGAGGATACGTCCCCAGCTGACCCAGAAAGAGACGCAGGTTCTGGTCCAGGCTCTCGTCATCTCACGCCTAGACTACTGCAACTCCCTCCTGGCTGGTCTGCCTGCATGTGCCCTCCGACCTCTGCAGCTCATCCAGAATGCAGCGGCTCGTCTGGTCTTCAACCTTCCCAAATTCTCCCACACCACGCCGCTCCTCCGCTCCCTTCACTGGCTTCCAGTAACTGCTAGAATCCACTTCAAGACACTGGTACTTGCGTACCATGCTGCGAATGGATCTGGCCCTTCCTACATCCAGGACATGGTTAAACCGTACACCCCAGCACGTGCACTCCGCTCTGCATCAGCCAAACAGCTCGCTGCACCCGCACTGCGAGGGGGACCCAAGTTCCCATCAGCAGAAACACGTGGGTTTGCTATCCTGGATCCAAAATGGTGGAATGAGCTCCCCATTGAAATCAGGACAGCAGAAAGCTTACACATCTTCTTCAGACTGAAAACTCATCTCTTTGGACTCCACTTCCAGAGATAGAATTACTAACAAAGCACTTATATACTAATAAAGGGCTGGCTTATCTAAAGCCAGTTGAGTAGCACTTGAAATGTTTGGCTCTATGAAACCTGATGAACTTATATGATTCTGTTTTCATCAAGGCTGTATTTTGTTGGTCGAACGCACTGTAACCATAAAACCTCTATCAGCTGATCCAACAGGCAGGACCAGGGAGACAGAGCACTGAGAGCACAGCAGCCCAGGTGCAGGTGCCTGTGCTCAGTGAGGTCAGCATGAACTGATAAACTGGGTCAAAGTTATGGGCCTTGGAAAATATTTCTCCAACATACTGCACATACTTTTTTATATATCTTAAATCTTAACGTCTAAAAGCTTCATTGGTTTTTATATGATCTTTTTTTGGCGGTTCAAAAGAGTAAAAATGAAATAAGAAATCACAGAACATTTGAGAAATAAAAATATATTTAAAAGATTACATTCTTCTTTTAGGGCGTGATTTAATTTGGATGAAATAAATATTATTATATCTAGACTTGTAGGTATAATGCATTATAAACAATAACCCTAATCAGCTGTTAATGAGTCCAGGAGGGGGGACATGAGAACTCAAAATAAATCACTATTATATATAATAGTATCACATTTTCTACTTTAAATGAACACATTTGTACACCAGCTGCGTCTCGTCCACATCCCTAACAACACTGCACGTAGTTTTTATATATATATATCTTAAGGTATTCTGTTGTTTTTATTCATTCTTGTGGCTGTTTTTCTTTCAGTTGACCTCCTGTGTGTTTGCACCGTGCACACCAGGACGGATTCCTCTACGGACCTGTTTCTGATTTCATTATGTAGGAAACTCTCTTTTTCGGAAGCATCAATAATGAGATAAATAGTAATATACGTTTTAATGGGACCCACATTGACCCTGTATTAATAATAAAGTATAAAACGTGTCGCTCATTTCTGCACAATTTCCTGCCGTTTCCTCCTTTATTAAAGCAGACAGTGTCCGAGCGCCAACAGAGGGATGGAGATTCACCTGCAGCTGTAAACACACTCATAAAACTTTCACTGGGGGTTTATCCCCCTGATAGTGTGTGTGTGTGTGTGTGTGTGTGTGTGTGTGTGTGTGTGTGTGTGTGTGTGTGTGTGTGTGTGTGTGTGTGTGTGTGTGTGTGTGTGTTAGAGGAAGCAACGGGTGTGAAATGGCTCTCTTATTGTTGCACACACTCACATCCCGGTGTGTGTTCTGCTGTAACCGGAGAGTGAATTATTAATGGGATCTGCAGCCGTAAGGGGATTGAGATGGGGGTGTGTGTGTGTGTGTGTGTGTGTGTGTGTGTGTGTGTGTGTGTGTGTGTGTGTGTGTGTGTGTGTGTGTGTGTGTGTGTGTGTGTGTGTGTGTGTGTGTGTGTGTGTGTGTGTGTGTGTGTGTGTCACTGACTGACCTGCTGCTCTAATGTCTGCATCTGTTCATGTTAACCTAAACATAATGCAGACATCATGTAAATGTAAACACAGAGTAAACAGAGAGCAGTAAACATGCAGGTTTCTCATTTTCTACTCCTATCCTCGTGTCTTAGTCCCGCCCACAGGATATGTGAGCGGAGCACTGAGGAGGGGAACCGAGGAGAGAGGAGGGGAACCGAGGAGAGAGGAGGGGAACCGAGGAGAGAGGAGCCGAGCTGAGGAGAGAGGAGGGGAACCGAGGAGGGGAGCCGAGGACTGAGGAGGGGAGCCGAGGAGAGAGGAGCCGAGGAGGGGAGCCGAGGAGAGAGTAGGGGAAGAAGCAGGCGGTTAGAGAAATGAGAACTCCTCTCCTCTGAGCGGTCATTTTAAAGAGACGTCCATTAATGATGACAGGAGGCACAGCAGCCCTCTGTCTGATGGACAGATGTGTTCATGACCACTTATATATTTACTTTGATTCATTCACAGTGTGGTGTAATGAGACACACACACACACACACACACACACACACACACACACACACACACACACACACAAATATATTTATATAGGCTATATATTTATAAACATATATACAATTTCAGATTAAAACATGAGAGCACTCTCATAATAACGTTTTATTTGAATGAGTGAAATATCCCACATGCTGGGATCAAACAAAGCCTCAAATGTCTTCAATAGATCTTTTTAAAAGTCAAGACGTAGAAAATGATCCATGTCTTTCAGACGTTGCGTCGAAAAGAGTTCTAATTATTTCGATATTGAACAAATTCTGAGTCACTTGTTATTATATTCTGTGTAAGCACCTTTTTTCATTTGTCTATATATTTTTCATCCTTTTGTTCCGTCTTTATTCTTTAAAAGGTTAAATCAGTCTTTGAACTGAATCATTTTGGGCATAAAAATAAAAAATAAAGCAACAGGAAAAAAGATGAAAAAAGTCAAATAGAAAATAAAAATCGTAGAAAATTGGAGAAACTTTAAGATTTAAAAGATTACATTTTGCTTTTAATGCGTGATTTAATTTGGACAAAATAAACAATATTATATTCATACTTATAGGTAATTCAAATGATTATTATAAAAATGTAATAAATTCAAAATGAAATAATAAATAATAACTGAAATGCTCCCCTAAAGGCCCTGACACACCGACCCGATGTTGGGAGTCAGAGGCCGTCGGCCATTCGCGGCGCCCTACTCAGGTTGGGGTGTCCCGCACCTTCGTGTCTTTACGGCACATTTTCACACCTCAGAAAGTCGGGCCAAAGAAATCCCTCTGATTGGCTGCTCAGCTAGCGAGTCAGTGCATGAGAAGCGAAGCGGAAGTGAGGGACCAAAACAAACGATTAAGATGGCACACACAGACGGTTCATCTTTTTATTTTTCATCTCTCCCGGACGCAAGAGTTTCTTTTTTATGTTTCCATGTTTTCGATGGAGGAGAGAGAGTGGAAACCCAGACGCTGTTGTTTGTTTGTATCACGCAGCCTGTTCTTCTTCTCTCGGTGTAGTGTCAATATATAGTGTCTTCAAAAAACTCACAAAAACGTACCTCTTCAATCTGGCTTTTCATGTGTGATTGTTTTTGTATTATTTGGCTTTAACTTTAACTATATATTTATTTGTTGTTCCTTTCTTCTCTTTTCTTTCTTTCTTCACTATTATCTGTAAAGCGTCTTTGAGCACCTGTAAAAGCGCTAACAAATTAAATCTATTATTATTATTATTATTATTATAGTCTTCCGGTTGTTGCCTCTTTTGAATGACGAACACACACTACCGCCGCCTGCTGGTAAGGACAGTTATTGCAACTCGTCGACTGAAGTCTTTGCGGTGTGTTCGTAGGCGGGAGACGTAGCGGACGTAAAAGTGGGGACGCCTTCGGTACGCGTTCTTTGGTCTCAGGTTGGTGTGTAGCGGCCTTAACGAGCTGTGGTGTTAATGAGAGTCTCCAGGAGGGGGAAGCCTCTGATTGCTCTAACGAGGCGCTCTGATTGGTTGGCAGGTTAATCTTCTGTCTGATGGAGTCTCACGATTGAGCTCTTTATTTAGTTTCAGGATCATTATGTAGTGCCCCCCCCCCCCCCCCCCCCCCATCTCACACCTCTCATCCATAACAACACTGCACGTCTCTTATTATATATCTTATATCTACATCTTAACATTATAATCGTAATAATTAGGGCTGTCAAGTTAACGTGTTAATAGCGCGTTAACACAAAAAACAATTAACGCTACTAATTACACTGAACAAAAATATAAACGTAACACTTTTGTTTTTGCTCCCATTTTTCATGAGATGAACTCAAAGATCTAAAACATTTTCTATTTACACAAAATAACAATTTCTCTCAAATATTGTTCACAAAGAGTGGCCTGTGTTCATCGTCCATAACATACGCCTGCCCATACCATAACCCCACCACCACCATGAGCCACTCGATTCACAACATTACCCTAACCCTAACCCTAATCCTCACACCAGATACTGACTGGTTTTCGGACCCCCCCAGACCCCCCCAATAAAGCAGAACTGCACGTTTCAGAGTGGCCTTTTATTGTGGCCAGCCTAAGGCACACCTGTGCAATAATCATGCTGTCTAATCAGCATCTTGATATGCCACACCTGTGAGGTGGGATGGATTATCTCGGCAAAGGAGAAGTGCTCACTATCACAGATTTTTTCAGATTTGTGAACAATATTTGAGAGAAATGGTTATTTTGTGTATATAGAAAATGTTTTAGATCTTTGAGTTCATCTCATGAAAAATGGGAGCAAAAACAAAAGTGTTGCGTTTATATTTTTATTCAGTGTATTTTAACGCGATTAACGCATGTGTATTTTTTGTCCTCGGCCGCCCCGTAGTCTCAGAGCGCATCGAGTTTAAAATACCATCTACAAGCTGATGCTGACAGCCCCGCTCCTGCCGTCCGCTTGCGGCAGACCACACTTCCACGCTCACCGGCAGGCACCGACTGGCCATCGGGAGGACCGGGAGGGTGTGTGTATGTGTGGCGCGAGAGAGAGACCTTACGTGTATTGTTGTTGTTGTTAGCATCTGGTGCTAGCTAGCTGCGCTAACGGATATAAGGAGCTGTTTCAATGAAAACAGAGGAGCGACATTTCGCCACAACTGCGCCGAGCACTTGACTTGCAGGCAGCCAGACAGAGGGACACACACACACACACACACACACACACACACACACACACACACACACACACACACACACACACACACACACACACACACACACTTTGTAATGTTCAGAGGGTGTTTAATATTCAGGAGAATATTTGTCATTGTTCAAATGATAATACATGCATAAAGCATATTTGTCGACTCATATGTTTATAAGAGTATTAAAAACTTGAAAAATATTCCTCTAAGGAACATTTAGAACAGATAGAAAATGTGTGATTAATTTGCTATTAACTATTTTAGTCGACTGACAGCCCTAACATTAATACAGTTATTGCTCACTTAGATCCTGCATTATATTTGTTACTGGACATTTGTATTTACAATCCAATCCAGCGTCAGCACTTTAAAGCTCCAGACCAAAGTGCTGCACAGTCCAACAAACAAACAAACTCACACAGCATGAAACAAAGTAAGAACAAAAGGAAATGTTACAGCAATAAAAGCAGCACTGCACTATTTCCACATGAATCTTTTTTTACTATTTAATGCTTTTTCATTTCTGGTTCAGAAATATTTTAATATTATGGAATGTTTTTTCTAGTGTCTTAATTTCTCTTATATCCTTGTGTTGTTTATGCTCTATCTTCTTTATATCTATCCATCCATCTGTCTATATCTCTATCTCTCTATCTCTCTATATCTCTATCTGTCTCTATCCATCTAGCTATCCATCTCTCTATCTCTCTATCCATCTATCTATCCATCTATCTCTCTCTCTATCCATCCATCTCTCTATCTCTCTATCCATCCATCTCTCTATATCTCTATCTCTATATCTCTCTATCTCTCTCTATCCATCTATCTATCCATCTCTCTATCTCTCTATCCATCTATCTATCCATCTATCTCTCTATCTCTCTCTCTATCCATCCATCTCTCTATCTCTCTATCCATCCATCTCTCTATCTCTCTATCCATCCATCTATCTATCTCTCTATCTGTATATCTCTCTATCTTTATATCAGAGAAGCTCTGGAAGGTGAAGCTCTGAAACCAGAAGGTGAAGCTCTGAAACCAAGATGGCTACGAAAACATGGTAGATTTTTGAGGTTTCAAAACTGTTAGCTGGCAACAAATAAGAAAACACTTGTTTCACGAAAGTATGCCGTTAACTGAAATGAGTTAAAGGCAGAAAATCAAGCTTGACATTAGACGTTTGATCTCAGCTCTTATTTCCTCTGAACTGAGTCGTCTCTTCAGACGTTACAGCTCAAACCAGAGGAACGCTCTTTGTGTGAAAGATGTCAGCATTTCTCAGCAAATCTGCACATTCCAGCAGAACTAAGCGAGTGTTAGCGTGTGTTAGCGTTAGTTAAGATAAGAAATACTTTATTGATCACAATGTGGGACATTGGGAAAGACATTTACAATACAAATGAAAAAGAATAGAAATAAAGAAGAAAGTAGAAACTACCTGATGTTAGCGGGTGAATGTTAGCATGTTAGCGGGTGAATGTTAGCATGTTAGTAGGTGAATGTTAGCATGTTAGTAGGTGAATGTTAGCATGTTAGCGGGTGAATGTTAGCATGTTAGCAGGTGAATGTTAGCATGTTAGCAGGTGAATGTTAGCATGTTAGTAGGTGAATGTTAGCATGTTAGTAGGTGAATGTTAGCATGTTAGCGGGTGAATGTTAGCATGTTAGCAGGTGAATGTTAGCATGTTAGCAGGTGAATGTTAGCATGTTAGCAAGGTAATGTTAGCATGTTAGCAGGTGAATGTTAGCATGTTAGCAGGTGAATGTTAGCATGTTAGCAGGTGAATGTTAGCATGTTAGCAGGTGAATGTTAGCATGTTAGCAGGTGAATGTTAGCATGTTAGTAGGTGAATGTTAGCAGGTGAATGTTAGCATGTTAGCAAGGTAATGTTAGCATGTTAGTAGGTGAATGTTAGCAGGTGAATGTTAGCATGTTAGCGGGTGAATGTTAGCATGTTAGCAAGGTAATGTTAGCATGTTAGTAGGTGAATGTTAGCATGTTAGCAGGTGAATGTTAGCAGGTGAATGTTAGCATGTTAGCAGGTGAATGTTAGCATGTTAGCAAGGTAATGTTAGCATGTTAGTAGGTGAATGTTAGCAGGTGAATATTAGCATGTTAGCGGGTGAATGTTAGCATGTTAGCAAGGTAATGTTAGCATGTTAGTAGGTGAATGTTAGCATGTTAGCAGGTGAATGTTAGCAGGTGAATGTTAGCATGTTAGCAGGTGAATGTTAGCATGTTAGCAGGTGAATGTTAGCAGGTGAATGTTAGCATGTTAGCAGGTGAATGTTAGCATGTTAGTAGGTGAATGTTAGCATGTTAGCAGGTGAATGTTAGCATGTTAGTAGGTGAATGTTAGCATGTTAGCAGGTGAATGTTAGCATGTTAGCAGGTGAATGTTAGCATGTTAGCAGGTGAATATTAGCATGTTAGAAGGTGAATGTTAGCATGTTAGCAGGTGAATGTTAGCATGTTAGCAGGTGAATGTTAGCATGTTAGCAAGGTAATGTTAGCATGTTAGCAGGTGAATGTTAGCATGTTAGCAGGTGAATGTTAGCATGTTAGCAGGTGAATGTTAGCATGTTAGCAGGTGAATGTTAGCAGGTGAATGTTAGCATGTTAGCAGGTGAATGTTAGCATGTTAGTAGGTGAATGTTAGCATGTTAGCAGGTGAATGTTAGCATGTTAGTAGGTGAATGTTAGCATGTTAGCAGGTGAATGTTAGCATGTTAGCAGGGGAATGTTAGCATGTTAGCAGGTGAATATTAGCATGTTAGAAGGTGAATGTTAGCATGTTAGCAGGTGAATGTTAGCATGTTAGCAGGTGAATGTTAGCATGTTAGCAAGGTAATGTTAGCATGTTAGCAGGTGAATGTTAGCATGTTAGCAGGTGAATGTTAGCATGTTAGCAGGTGAATGTTAGCATGTTAGCAGGTGAATGTTAGCATGTTAGCAGGTGAATGTTAGCATGTTAGTAGGTGAATGTTAGCAGGTGAATGTTAGCATGTTAGCAAGGTAATGTTAGCATGTTAGTAGGTGAATGTTAGCAGGTGAATGTTAGCATGTTAGCGGGTGAATGTTAGCATGTTAGCAAGGTAATGTTAGCATGTTAGTAGGTGAATGTTAGCATGTTAGCAGGTGAATGTTAGCAGGTGAATGTTAGCATGTTAGCAGGTGAATGTTAGCATGTTAGCAAGGTAATGTTAGCATGTTAGTAGGTGAATGTTAGCAGGTGAATATTAGCATGTTAGCGGGTGAATGTTAGCATGTTAGCAAGGTAATGTTAGCATGTTAGTAGGTGAATGTTAGCATGTTAGCAGGTGAATGTTAGCAGGTGAATGTTAGCATGTTAGCAGGTGAATGTTAGCATGTTAGCAGGTGAATGTTAGCAGGTGAATGTTAGCATGTTAGCAGGTGAATGTTAGCATGTTAGTAGGTGAATGTTAGCATGTTAGCAGGTGAATGTTAGCATGTTAGTAGGTGAATGTTAGCATGTTAGCAGGTGAATGTTAGCATGTTAGCAGGTGAATGTTAGCATGTTAGCAGGTGAATGTTAGCATGTTAGCGGGTGAATGTTAGCATGCTAGCAGGTGAATGTTAGCATGTTAGCAGGTGAATGTTAGCATGTTAGCAGGTGAATGTTAGCATGTTAGCAGGTGAATGTTAGCATGTTAGCGGGTGAATGTTAGCATGTTAGCAGGTGAATATTAGCATGTTAGCGGGTGAATGTTAGCATGTTAGCAGGTGAATGTTAGCATGTTATCAGGTGAATGTTAGCATGTTAGCAGGTGAATGTTAGCATGTTAGCAGGTGAATGTTAGCATGTTATCAGGTGAATGTTAGCATGTTAGCAGGTGAATATTAGCATGTTAGCGGGTGAATGTTAGCATGTTAGCAGGTGAATGTTAGCATGTTATCAGGTGAATGTTAGCATGTTATCAGGTGAATGTTAGCATGTTAGCGGGTGAATGTTAGCATGTTAGCAGGTGAATGTTAGCATGTTAGCAGGTGAATGTTAGCATGTTATCAGGTGAATGTTAGCATGTTAGCAGGTGAATGTTAGCATGTTAGCAGGTGAATGTTAGCGAGTGTTTTTGGTCGTTAGCAGATGTTAGAGGAAGTTAATGACAACATGTTCATAATTGTCAGTAGTGTTTTTTAAGAGTTAAGTATTTTTTATTCAACTTTATTGAAATTAAAAGCAGAAAAAAAAGCTCAATATTTATTTTCCACACTCTAATGAATGATTCTGCCCTCAGATGATAAGTGATGATTTTTGATATAATCCTCGAGTGTGTTTTGATGATCCATTTCCTTCAGACGTTGCGTTGAAAAGAGATCGAAATAATCAGTAATATTGAAAGAATGCACGAGTCAATGTATGCGTGTTATTATACCTTCTTTGACTTTACTCAACCTTTTCCCTCCTTTTTGTTCCGTCTTTGGGCCAAAAAAAAAAAAATAAAGCAGCAGGAAAAAAATCTAAAAACAATCAAAGACCAAATTAAAATCGTAGAAAATGTGAGAAATGTTAAGATTTAAAAGATTACATTTTGCTTTGAAGACGTGATGAAATTTGGACAAAAAGAAATACTATAGTGTTTCCCCTACCATTGTCTTGGCGGGGCGCAGCGCCCTGCAAGGAGCCCCGCGCCCTGCCTGAAATTCAAGGTGTTTTTTTTGTATTTTGTTTAAAAAATATATATATATAGTAACCAAATTGCAACTGAAGTAATCTATCTACGGTCACTTTTCACATTGAACATGTGCTCTTTTATTAAATAAACTAAACGCCTATGTTATTTATCCAATGTGCATGTTTCAGATTCCACTGCTTTGCGTATTCACATTCTCCCTCCGCTCTGTTTCTGAAGGACTACTTTCTTACTGTGCGATATCAATAACATATCCACAGCTCCTCTCTCTGCTCCAGAGGATACAAAAAATGTGGGTGCCCCGAATTTTTTTTTCGGGGCACCCGAGCAGCACCCTGCCAAGGCAGTAAACCTAGGGGAAACACTGATTATTATATTCATTCTATCATCTTTGAGTGTTTTGCTGTGATATAAATCTCCCAGCATGCATCTCTCTCTCTGTCAGCTCTGAGTTTCCTCTTTTTTGGGATATTTCTCCACAACTGAAACGAGTTAAAGGCAGAAAACCAAGCTTAATATCACATGTCTTAACTCTTTCGTCTGTTTGGCTGTGATATGAATATAAATCTCCCAGCATGCATCTCTCTCTCCGTCAGCTCTGAGCTCTAAACTGAGTCGTCTCTTCGCAGAAAAACGACTTTCAAAGAAAATTACAGCTGATCTTATTCCAAGTTCATATTTGGCGAGTCCATGCTGAAAGTCATCCATCATTTGGGGGGGGGGGGGGGGGGGGGGGGTGTTCATGGGTGTGTGGGGGGGGGGGGGGGGGGATGTTCATGGGTGTGGGGGGGCTCATCTCCTCCTCGTCCTCCAACCGGAGAAACAATCTCATCCGAGGAACACGGAAATAAATAAAGAAATAAATGCATCGGTCCATCGGAGCGGAACGAAGACTTTTTAATTTGTGCGCCTGCGATGTTGATGGATGACGTTTTAATGCTGCCGAGTGTTATTTCTACTGAACAGCGAAACTATAAATTGTGACTTCATTGGCGGTGATCTCGCCTCTGAATGAGCGATGGCAGCAGATGTTGGAACCTTTTGGGGGAGACGGATCGTCTGCAGCTGCTTCATGGCCCGGTGCAATCTTAATACATTTATGATAAGTTTAAAATCTCACTAGAGGGAGACGGCGCTTTCTCCTCACATCTGGACTCATCCTCACATTCTTCATTAGCTTCTTTTATGCAACAGAGTCTTTCCCTCCTCCCCCCCCATCTTTTATCCTCCTCACACATTTTCATTTCTCCCCTTTTTTCCACCGACTGAATTATTCAGATTTGTGCAAATGACTTGTTTTCATTTTTCTCGTTGGGAAGTGGAAATTGGAAGTGACCCGGCGTGACCCCCATCTATTACTGCAGAGACATTGCAGTGAGTGTGCAGTCTGGATTGATAGGGGGTGGGGGTTTATTGGGGGGGGGGGCTTTGTTAGCGATGTGACCCCCGCCGACTCGAAGCATCTCAACCAGTTCTGAAAGAATAAAAAGAATCGCCGTGTTACGACCCCCCGATTTAAATATCCTGCGCAGAACAAAGGCAATCATGTCGGGGGGGCGAGGGTCAGGAGGCGCTTGGTGGTTAAACCGAGGGGGGGGGGGGTTCCATTTAACCCTCAATCTGAAGCTGGTGTTAGCACGAAGCTAACGGAGGAACCTGGCGCTGCACGGAAGTGTTTATTAGAATTATTACAATCAAGTTGAATTAAGGTGGATCTTCTTTATCTTAATTAGTTCATATTTATATTTTTGTCAGGCTTCAAATCTTCTATGAACTCAATATTTAATGTGAGGCTTCTTCTAACCCTAACCCTTTCATATCTTAGTCAATCATTATTTATCTTTTTTTAGGCCTGAAATCCAATCATTTTCTGGTAAATTAAATATTTAACGCGAGGCTTCTTCTTGAGTTTCACTGATTAAATACATATGTGTACAAAGTGTAACGGAGGAACCTGTCGCTGCATCGAAGCATTTATTATAATGATTATTATTTACTTTAATTAAGGTGGATCTTTTATATCGTAATCAGTTCATATGTATATATTTTTTAAGGCTAAAAGTCCAATAATCTTCTGGGGAACTCAATATTTAACGTGAGGCTTCTTCTTGAGTTTTATAGATTAAATAAATAGTAAGTGTACAAAGTGTAACGGAGGAACCTGTCGCTGCTGTACTGTTGATCAAATGTGTATTATTATAATTAAACTTGACTTTAATTAAGGTTGACCTTTTATATCTTAATCAATTAAAATGTGTCTTTTTTTCTGTCTAAAAATACAGAAACCTTTCAAATTCATTGATTGATGTGAGAAATTTAATCATTCGCTAAATGGTGTGTTTACAGAAGAAGCTTTTGGATTTTGAACCTGAAGTGAAAATGAATAAATGGAGTTAGCGGAGGAGAGGAAGCTGTCTCTGTTCTTACAACATTTATTATAATAATTAAACTTTACTTTAAAAAATACAATACTAAAGTAAAAACATTTATTTTCATGCTCAAAATCCCAAATCGTTACTAATTGATTAATTGATTGATTTGACCGATGACATCAAGTAAAAGCTTCACATTAAACTGTGTTTTCCTAAAGCAGCATTTCACTGAGATGTGTTGTTTTATTTGGTCCTTTAGCCTCAAATTAGCATCACATTAGCATCATTAGCATCATTAGCATCATTAGCATCATTAGCATCATTAGCATTGAATAATGATGTTAGGATACGGGTTAGTCCTCTTCAGATTTCCTAATGTTTACATATTATATTTTAAATACTCTGTGTCCATCCTAGTGTTTTATTACCCGTGTTTATAGACTGATTGTAAATGGGTCTTTAAAGGGGGGGGGGGCTCTCCTAAAGACAAGATAAATCGACTAATGGATTCAATGATTCTTGATTTATTGATTGATTTGACGGATTACATCTTGTGTTTACTGACAGGTTTTGGACCTTTAGCTTGACAAAGCTTTATAATACACATGGATTTAAAAACATGTGATAAAAGGCTTGAAACACACTGTGATGGGAGCAGATGTTACTAAACCCCCCCCCCCCCCGGTCGTTATTCACAGCGTTACACTGGGGCTTCTGCTAGAGTTTTAAATCAATCAATTAATCAATTAGTGGATTAATGATGTCTTCACTGGAGGACAGGCCTTTCCTACCTCTGCTTGGCATCTGTAATCTGGGTAATAACACACACACCTATAACACACAGATATAATACACAGATATAACACACAGATATAACACACAGTATCAACACACACCTATAACACACACCTATAACACACACCTATAACACACAGATATAACACACAGTATCAACACACAGATATAACACACACCTATAACACACACCTATAACACACAGATATAACACACAGTATCAACACACACCTATAACACACAGATATAACACACAGTATCAACACACACCTATAACACACAGATATAACACACAGTATCAACACACACCTATAACACACAGATATAACACACAGTATCAACACACACCTATAACACACAGATATAACACACACCTATAACACACAGATATAACACACAGTATCAACACACACCTATAACACACAGATATAGCACACAGTATCAACACACACCTATAACACACAGTATCAACACACAGATATAACACACACCACACACAGATATAACACACACCTATAACACACAGTATCAACACACAGATATAACACACACCACACACAGATATAACACACACCACACACAGATATAACACACAGATAGCGGTCTAGGACGGGTTGAATGCAGAGGCCAAATGTCACTGTGTGCTGTGTGCTCTGCATGAGAGACCATTGAAGGGTTTCATCCCCCCCATTCTATTCTAATGATATGCTGTCTATTCTTATGCTATAAAAACATGATCAGAAAGTCTGAGCTGTTACAACAAGAGAAGCATATTTTAAAATCCTTTAATCAGGTGACTAATAACAAAGGAAAACAATATCTGAAATCAGTTCATTTAGCAACATGCTGAGGACTGAGAAGCGCTCTTTCAGAGATCAAGAGATAAATAAAGGAAAAACAACTCAATTAAGTATTTGAAAAGAGCAACATTTGTTTTGAATTAATATCAAAAATGTGTAAAATGAATAAAGAAATAAATATACAGATTTAAATAAACTTTAAATACTGAATTAATAAAATAAAAGTGAGAAACAAAAATGATCATGTCATTAAGAGGCTTTCTGACAATAACTCCACTTCACTAATTTGCGGTGTTAGCGGTGTTAGCGGTGTTAGGGGTGTTAGCGTTGTTAGCGGTGTTAGCGTTGCTAGCGGTGTTAGCGTTGTTAGGGGTGTTAGCGTTGTTAGCGTTGCTAGCGGTGTTAGCGTTGTTAGGGGTGTTAGCGTTGTTAGGGGTGTTAGCGTTGTTAGGGGTGTCAGCGCAGTAGCGTGTTAGCATGTTAGCGTGTTAGCGCTGCCTCTCACAGTGAACATGACTCGCTGTAATCAAAGCGACTTCATGAGAGATCAAGACTCACAGTGAGGACTCTAGTGTTAATCATAACGAGGGTCACATGATGCAGCAGCTGCTAATTGGTCTGCTCGTTAGGACTAATGAACTTCTTCTTCTCCTGTTTGTAATCCTGAGCTCTGAGCTGTATCTAAACATCTGATACCTGTCAGGTGAGAGGAGCTGCTCTCCTTCTGCGCTATTTACCTTCATGGTGGAGAGGCACAGATGTGTGCTCAGAGAGCCTGGTGTACGGGGTCGGTGCTCATGACTCTCGCTGAGACACAATGTTGGACAGATAAACTCCGAACAATTCCACTGTGATAGAACTCGTCTCTCTGCAGAGTCCACGGGGTAAATATCTCTCACTGAGTGTCACATTTTCTGCATGAAATATATTTTAAACCTTGTAAATAAAGCTAAACGTCCCCTCTAGATCAGAGCATCAAGAGGACGCAATAGAGTCGTCATCGTTGCTCAGACACAGAAAAAGGTGTGAATGAAACTCGATATGAGGAATATTGAGTGTGCTGCTGAAATCAAGCGTGATATAACTCGTCTCTCTGCAGGATCCTCTGTGTTCATGACTCTCTCTGTGAGACATTTTTTACATACTGTAATGTATTTTAAAGCTTGCAAAAAACTCAAGCTAAACTCCTGCTCTAAATGAGAGAATAAAGAGGACGAAAAGAGTCGATATCGTTCTTCGGACACAGAAAAAGCTGCAAAATAAACCTGGATGTGAGGAATATATTGGGCCGATAAACTCTGAGCTGCTGACACAAATCAACCTGATATATTTACTATTTCTACAGGATCCACGGTGTTCATGACTTTCTCTTGGAGACACATTTTCTGCATGAAATCGATTTTAAATTTCGCAAATAAACTCAAAGGTGGGGTAGGTGAGTTTGAGAAACCGGCTCGAGACACACTTTTTGTTATATTTCATGGAATGCTCTGAACATCCCGATAGCAATGAATATCTGAAGTGCTTTGACAATAAATACAAAATGTCATCTCTGGAAGCCGTAGCGCTGTGAAAAGCACGACCAATCATCTGATCCGGCTAAAGTAACTGGATGGCCTACCTGCCTGTCAGCCTTCATCTGTGCACTAACTGACCTCTGCCCTCATCGGTCATGTGCGCGTTCGTGTGTGTTGGAGGAGGGGCTCTGGGAGGAAGTGGCAGATTTGTTCCGGCTGTGTATTTTCTAATTCTTGCGCACTCGAGCTGGTTTCTCCAAACGTATACCTACCCCACCTTTAAAGCACAACCCTGCTCTACATTGGGTAGAATAAGGGATGGAATATGGAAGAAAAATTGCAAATAAAATATGAGGAATATATTGATCAGATAATCCTCAGTGTTCATGACTCACACTCTGTGTCACATTTTCTGCATTAAATAAGTCTCACCTATATTTAATCGTTTCTAAAACCTAAACTAAACGTCCCCCGTAAAAGGGAACATATCAGTGTGTGTTGGTGCGGACACGAGCTGGTGAGATATGAAAGAGTTGAAACGTTACATAACACACATGTTTCTTTGTTATCCATCTTTCCTGCAGCAGAATATTGAACGTCCATCTGGTGTAAGCTCCGATCAACAGGAGGGATTTAAACGGTGCCATCTATCCTCCAGTTGCTGTTATTAATATTCCTCTCAATCAGAGCTTTATGATGGTTATTAACGAGGGCTAATGATCAGAAGTATTCATCCCTCTGCATTGTTAATATCCTGCAGAGACACTTTTAATGTAAAGACATAAAGACGCTCCTTCTCTAACGCTGTCATCGTCCGTCTTCTTTAAACCCGCCGCTGATAAGACTTTATTTTCATTTAAATAAAGACATTAATTTCTCTAATGCTGAGTAATCAGAGCGGGAACAGCAGAGCTCGTTAGAAACCTCCTCAATCTCCCAGGAATTACCGTCATATTATCTTTAACGGGGTAAAACGTGAAGAGGCTCGGCGCGAGGAAACACTCTCATTTCCATAAAGACAGGATTTATCACTTCCGCGATATCTTTGGTTTCATCATTTAAAATCATCTATTATTATATTTCATCATTTATTATTATTAATTATACTTTTAAATGATATCTTTAAATTAATACTTTACCATTTTTATTTTTGTTATTACTTGTAATATATGATATCATTATTTCCATGCATTAATGCTAGAAATGCTGATTTACCCTGTTAAATATATGAATGCACAGCTTCTCTCTGTTTCACATCAAAGTGAATCTTTGACAAAACAACACGTTTAAATATATTAATGCTTATTAATATTAAAGAGCCTCCTAAACTCAGGGAGGTGCTGCTTATCTTTGTTTTATATATTATTAAAGACAACATCTTTGACAGAATAAGACATTTAAAGACATCATGTTGGATTTCGAAAATGCAGTGCACATTTTTAGATAAAAACCAAGATATATATTAATGCTAAAATGCCAGAAGTGCACCTTAAAGCTGCTTATCTCTGACTTTTAGGGTATGAAGGTGAACATCTCAGGCAGAAAGTGACCTCGGCCGGTGAGAACATGGAACCCACATTTCTGTATATTTTCTGCACATTTTTAGATAAATACCTAAATGTGTTTCATGCATAAATGCCCCAAACACCCGCTGAACACAGGGATGAGCCGCTTTCCTTTGTATTCAAGTACATTTATTTGACAAATACTGAC
>NC_136910.1:59590629-59598129 GCF_949606895.1 Notothenia rossii
CAGTTATATAGTGTTCAGTTACACAGTGTTCAGTTACATAGTGTTCAGTTACACAGTGTTCAGTTACACAGTGTTCAATTACACAGTGTTCAGTTACACAGTGTTCAGTTATATAGTGTTCAGTTACATAGTGTTCAGTTACACAGTGTTCAGTTACATATTGTTCAGTTATATAGTGTTCAGTTACAGTGTTCAGTTACACAGTGTTCAGTTACAGTGTTCAGTTACATAGTGTTCAGTTACATAGTGTTCAGTTAGATAGTGTTCAGTTACATAGAGTTCAGTTACATAGTGTTCAGTTACACAGTGTTCAGTTACAAAGTGTTCAGTTACACAGTGTTCAGGTACAGTGTTCAGTTACATAGTGTTCAGTTGCATAGTGTTCAGTTACACAGTGTTCAGTTACATAGTGTTCAGTTACATAGTGTTCAGGTACAGTGTTCAGTTACACAGTGTTCAGTTACATAGTGTTCAGTTAAATAGTGTTCAGTTAAATAGTGTTCAGTTACACAGTTTTCAGTTACACAGTGTTCAGTTACACAGTGTTCAGTTACACAGTGTTCAGTTACATAGTGTTCAGTTACATAGTGTTCAGTTAAATAGTGTTCAGTTACACAATTTTCAGTTACACAGTGTTCAGTTACACAGTGTTCAGTTACATAGTGTTCAGGTACAGTGTTCAGTTACATAGTGTTCAGTTACACAGTGTTCAGTTACACAGTGTTCAGTTACACAGTGTTCAGTTACATAGTGTTCAGGTACAGTGTTCAGTTACACAGTGTTCAGTTACATAGTGTTCAGTTACACAGTGTTCAGTTACATAGTGTTCAGTTACATAGTGTTCAGTTACACAGTGTTCAGTTACATAGTGTCCAGGTACAGTGTTCAGTTACATAGTGTTCAGTTACACAGTGTTCAGTTACACAGTGTTCAGTTACACAGTGTTCAGTTACATAGTGTTCAGGTACAGTGTTCAGTTACACAGTGTTCAGTTACATAGTGTTCAGTTACACAGTGTTCAGTTACATAGTGTTCAGTTACATAGTGTTCAGTTACACAGTGTTCAGTTACATAGTGTCCAGGTACAGTGTTCAGTTACATAGTGTTCAGTTACACAGTGTTCAGTTACATAGTGTTCAGTTACACAGTGTTCAGTTACATAGTCTTCAGTTATATCTATGCACAGGATATGGATTTTGTGAAGAATAAATCTTGTTCTCTGACAGATGTTATCTTTGTTTGTCAAAATGTTCTCTTGTTTTTTCACAGATAACATCTCGTTCTCGCAATTTAGTTTTTCCCAACAAAGGTTTTCTGGTCTGTGGAAAATGTACATGACAAATATCCGTTTATTGATTATGGAGATCAGAGCTGCAACGCAAACATTTCCCACATTGGAATCCATTAAGTACTTCTTATTCATCCCATCTTATCTTGTATTGTTGAGATAGTATTTACTTTGTTGGTGCAAATATTCCTGTGTACGCTTATGTCTTCCTGTGCAGACGTTACATTTTCAGTGCATGTTTCTTTCTTGTAAATATTTAAATCCACATCTGGAGCTCTTCAGACATATGGAGCTCTTTTTCCTGCAGATCATCCAATAGTCTGAAAACACGGCTTCCTGCGTGGTTCAAGAATTTAAAAGAAGCAAAATGATGTGCAATATTGATCGTGTCACACCCACACAAACACACACACACACACAAACACACACACACACACACACAAGCACACAAACACACACACACACACACACACACACACACACACACACACACACACACACACGCACACACACACAAGCACACACACACACGCGCACACACACACACATACACACACCTGTCCGCAGTGAGACAATCCCCTGATTAGAGGATCTTCTGGTTTACACTCCGCTGGCGTTTCTCATCAGCTGTGAGGATGTTTTGACACGAGGACCCTTCAGTGTATCAAACACACACACACACACACACACACACACGCACGCACGCACACACACACACACACACACACACACACACACACTCACACACACGTACACACACAGATAGACAGACACACACACATTTGGATTAAACAGTCCGAGTCATTACAGCGAATGTTATTGACCTTTTAAGATACAACTTTAATAGCTTTGCGGTGTGTGTGTGTGTGTGTGTGTGTGTGTGTGTGTGTGTGTGTGTGTGTGTGTGTGTGTGTGTGTGTGTGTGTGTGTGTGTGTGCGTGTGTGTGTGTGTGTGCGTGTTGATGAAGGGTTTGCCTGGAATTGGAATCAAATACTTTTGATCCTCCTCCTCTTCTTCCTCTTCCTCAGTAAAGCCCAGGCTTTGTGAGAGAAAGGAGAATTAAAGGAACAGCACACAATGAGGGGCTGGGCAGGGGTGATACTCAGCATTCAACACACACACACACACACACACACACACACACACACACACACACACACACACACACACACACACACACACACACACACACACACACACACACACACACACACACACAAACAGGAGAGCACAGACACATCTGGAAACTAAGTGGGAAATATGTGATCTTTATTGCAAAGCTGTTCCTAAATTAGGTTTGGATTTTTAACAATTTAAAAAATACACAATCGGCGTTTCCCAATAATAAAAACAGTTACAACATGTCATGAATTCTAATGAAACCCTACGAATCTATTTTAATATTAGGAACAGAAATTATAAATTAAATTAGGTATTTTGTAGTTAATGTTTTATTCTATTGAAAAATTATAAAATAAGATGTGTATTTAAATGTATTAAGAACATAATAATAAACTGCACTTTTCTCACACACACACACACACACACACAGACACACACACACACACACACAGACACACACACACACACACACACACAGACACACACACACAGACAGACACACACACACACACACAGACACACACACACACACACACACACACACAGACACACACACAGACACACACACACACACACACACACACACACACACACACAGACAAACACACAGACACACACACACACACACACACACACACACACACACAGACACACACAGACACACACACACACACACACACACACACACACACACACACACACACACACACACACACACACACACATACACACACACACACACAGATACAGAAGGCTTCTCACAAAAAAGTAATTCAAACCAGAGAAAAACAAACGAATAAAAAGATAAAAAAACAACAGAACTTTTAGATTTTATTTGCTATTTATCTGTTTCACATATTGTCTGGTCTGAAGGAGTCGCCGTCTCCCCACAGGTGTGTGTGTGTGTGAGTGTGTGTGTGTGAGTGTGTGTGTGTGTGTGTGTGTGTCTGTGTGTGTGTGTGTGTGTGTGTGTGTGTGTGTGTGTGTGTGTGTGTGTATGTGTGTGTATGTGTGTGTGTGTGTGTGTGTGTGTGTGTGTGTATGTGTGTGTGTGTGTGTGCAGAGGTTAATATCCTGCCTGTCTGTGCTCCTCTCCATCAGCGGTGCGTTCAGGGTCCTCTGCAGGATGTGTATTGACAGCAGTTTGTAAATCACAGCATAATGTCCTCTCACTTTATATCGGGGAGATAATGTGAGAGCACTTTCCTAAACCCTGACCCACACACACACACACACACACACACACACACACACACACACACACACACACACACACACACACACACACACACACACACACACGCTCACCTGTCCACATCGGGCTTATTGTTTTCTGTGCAGGTGACCCCCCCCCCCTCCTGTCTGCAGACATCAGCTTCTTCAATCTTTCTCTACAAGAGCTGCAGTAATTGAATTTGCTGCAGAAATAGCGGCCTGG
Source organism: Notothenia rossii (assembly GCF_949606895.1). Classification (NCBI taxonomy): domain Eukaryota; kingdom Metazoa; phylum Chordata; class Actinopteri; order Perciformes; family Nototheniidae; genus Notothenia; species Notothenia rossii. The sequence goes on from NC_136910.1 coordinate 59,594,479, forward strand.
AAAATTTCATTTTCGCTCCCAGGCGACCACGAGGTGTGTGTGTGTGTCACACTCACACACACACCCACACACACACTCACACACACACTCACACACACACCCACACACACACTCACACACGCCTCTCTCCATCTTGGACTCGATGCTCTGTTCAGCCTCGTGCTCAGGTTTCATAACGCTCACTTTTTAACGCTTCAACAAATACATATTCCTTTTTTTTATATCGCCTCGAAAGCATCAGTTGGATTCACATTTCAAAGCAAAAGAACATTTATGGACACTTCTTGGAGCAAAGCGTTATCTTTATTGTTGGTCCCTGCAGCTCAGCACGTCTCTGATACTCTGATATCATATAACCTGTGATTGTTCAGATTTTAACGCTTCAACAAATGCATACTCCTCTTTTTGTATAGCGCCACGAAGCAACAGTTCAATCACAAACAAAAAAACTGTATTTTTCTATTTGAAGGACACATTTTGGAGCAAAGCTTCATCTGTATTTCTGTACTTCTCGTCCCTCAGCTCAGACGGTCTCTGATGATCTGATGATCTGATGATCTGATGATCTGATGATGATCTGATGATCTGATGATCTGATGATGATCTGATGATGATCTGATGATCTGATGATCTGATGATCTGATGATCTGATGATGATCTGATGATCTGATGATCTGATGATCTGATGATGATCTGATGATCTGATGATCTGATGATGTTCTGATGATGTTCTGATGATCTGATGATCTGATGATGATCTGATGATGATCTGATGATGTTCTGATGTTCTGATGATCTGATGATGTTCTGATGATGATCTGATGATCTGATGATCTGATGATCTGATGATCTGATGATCTGATGATGATCTGATGATGATCTGATGATCTAATGATCTGATGATGATCTGATGATGTTCTGATGATCTGATGATCTGATTATGATCTGATGTTCTGATGATCTGATGATGATCTGATGATCTGATGATGATCTGATGATGTTCTGATGATCTGATGATGTTCTGATGATGATCTGATGATCTGATGATCTGATGATGATCTGATGATCTGATGATGTTCTGATGATCTGATGATGATCTGATGATCTGATGATCTGATGATCTGATGATCTGATGATGATCTGATGATCTGATGATGTTCTGATGTTCTGATGATCTGATGATGATCTGATGATCTGATGATGATCTGATGATGATCTGATGATCTGATGATGATCTGATGATGATCTGATGATCTGATGATGATCTGATGATCTGATGATCTGATGATGTTCTGATGATCTGATGTTCTGATGTTCTGATGATGATCTGATGATGTTCTGATGATCTGATGATGATCTGATGATGATCTGATGATGTTCTGATGATCTGATGATCTGATGTTCTGATGATCTGATGATCTGATGATCTGATGATGATCTGATGATCTGATGATGATCTGATGATGATCTGATGATCTGATGATGATCTGATGATCTGATGATGTTGTGATGTTCTGATGATCTGATGATCTGATGATCTGATGATGTTCTGATGATCTGATGATGATCTGATGATGATCTGATGATCTGATGATGATCTGATGATCTGATGATGATCTGATGATCTGATGTTCTGATGATGATCTGATGATCTGATGATCTGATGTTCTGATGATCTGATGTTCTGATGATCTGATGTTCTGATGATGATCTGATGTTTTGATGATCTGATGATGATCTGATGATCTGATGTTCTGATGTTCTGATGATCTGATGATCTGATGATCTGATGTTCTGATGTTCTGATGTTCTGATGATCTGATGTTCTGATGATCTGATGATCTGATGATGATCTGATGATCTGATGATGATCTGATGATGATCTGATGATGATCTGATGATCTGATGATGATCTGATGATCTGATGATGATCTGATGATCTGATGATGATCTGATGATCTGATGATGATCTGATGTTCTGATGATCTGATGATGATCTGATGATCTGATGATCTGATGTTCTGATGCTCTGATGATGATCTGATGATCTGATGATGATCTGATGATCTGATGATGATCTGATGATGATCTGATGATGTTCTGATGATCTGATGATGATCTGATGTTCTGATGATGATCTGATGATCTGATGATGATCTGATGATCTGATGATGATCTGATGTTCTGATGATGATCTGATGATCTGATGATGATCTGATGATGATCTGATGTTCTGATGATGATCTGATGATGATCTGATGATCTGATGATGATCTGATGTTCTGATGATGATCTGATGATGATCTGATGATGATCTGATGATGATCTGATGATCTGATGATCTGATGATGATCTGATGATGATCTGATGATCTGATGATGATCTGATGTTCTGATGATGATCTGATGATGATCTGATGATCTGATGATCTGATGATCTGATGATGATCTGATGATGATCTGATGATCTGATGATCTGATGTTCTGATGATGATCTGATGATGATCTGATGATCTGATGATCTGATGATGATCTGATGATGATCTGATGATGATCTGATGATCTGATGATCTGATGATGATCTGATGATGATCTGATGATCTGATGATGATCTGATGTTCTGATGTTCTGATGATCTGATGTTCTGATGATCTGATGATCTGATGATGATCTGATGATCTGATGATCTGATGATGATCTGATGTTCTGATGTTCTGATGTTCTGATGATTTGATGTTCTGATGTTCTGATGTTCTGATGTTCTGATGATCTGATGATCTGATGTTCTGATGTTCTGATGATCTGATGTTCTGATGATCTGATGATCTGATGTTCTGATGTTCTGATGATGATCTGATGTTCTGATGATCTGATGATCTGATGATCTGATGATGATCTGATGATCTGATGATCTGATGATGATCTGATGTTCTGATGTTCTGATGTTCTGATGATCTGATGATGATCTGATGTTCTGATGATGATCTGATGATCTGATGTTCTGATGATCTGATGATGATCTGATGTTCTGATGATGATCTGATGATCTGATGTTCTGATGATCTGATGATGATCTGATGATGATCTGATGATGTTCTGATGATCTGATGATCTGATGATCTGATGATGATCTGATGATGATCTGATGATGTTCTGATGATCTGATGATGATCTGATGATGATCTGATGATCTGATGATCTGATGATCTGATGATGTTCTGATGATGTTCTGATGATCTGATGATGTTCTGATGATCTGATGATGATCTGATGATGATCTGATGATGATCTGATGATGTTCTGATGATCTGATGATGATCTGATGATCTGATGATGATCTGATGATGATCTGATGTTCTGATGATGTTCTAATGATCTGATGATGTTCTGATGATGATCTGATGATGCTGATGATCTGATGTTCTGATGATGATCTGATGATCTGATGATCTGATGATCTGATGATCTGATGATGATCTGATGATATGATGATCTGATGATGATCTGATGTTCTGATGATGTTCTGATGATGTTCTGATGATGATCTGATGATGATCTGATGATCTGATGATCTGATGATCTGATGATCTGATGATCTGATGTTCTGATGATGATCTGATGATCTGATGTTCTGATGATGATCTGATGATCT
>NC_136910.1:59605629-59611493 GCF_949606895.1 Notothenia rossii
CTCCTCCTCCTCCTCCTCCTCCTCCTCCTCCTCCTCCTCCTCCTCACATTCGGCCCATTGATTTCCTGTTGAGCTGCTCCTCAGATCGATAGCAGGTTTGAGCAGGACGTTTATTCTGCGATGGATGAGTTTAAAGAGCGCTGTCCTTTGTTTGGCTTCGGAAGAACGTCAATTAATGAGAAGCACTGAGAGCTTTCATTCAATTACTGAGAAGGATGTGGAGCTACTGTACGGCCTCATGTCAATCAGACAGAGACCCTCCTCTGCAGAGACCCTCCTCTGCAGAGAGCCTCCTCTGCAGAGACCCTCCTCTGTAGAGACCCTCCTCTGCAGAGACCCTCCTCTGTAGAGACCCTCCTCTGTAGAGACCCTCCTCTGTACATCATGCTGTAGAGACCCTCCTCAGCAGAGACCCTCCTCTACAGAGACCCTCCTCTGCACATCATGCTGCAGAAACCCTCCTCTGCAGAGATCCTCCTCTGCAGAGACCCTCCTCAGCACATCATGCTGCAGAGACCCTCCTCAGCACATCATGCTGCAGAGACCCTCCTCTGCAGAGACCCTCCTCTGCAGAGACCCTCCTCAGCACATCATGCTGCAGAGACCCTTCTCAGCACATCATGCTACAGAGACCCTCCTCTGCAGAGACCCTCCTCTGCAGAGACCCTTCTCAGCACATCATGCTGCAGAGACCCTTCTCAGCACATCATGCTGCAGAGACCCTCCTCTGCAGAGACCCTCCTCTGCTGCACTTCCACTGGAGGGAAGACATGATTTCTCTATTCTGTGTTTCTAACGAGACGCAGGTTAGTGTTCAGGATTCAGAAAGGAGGAAAGAACAGAATCAAACCAGCAGCTCTGACTTCTGGAGTCTGGGGGGGGGGGGGGGGGGGGGGTTATACATAAATAAGTGAGCAGGGGTGTCAAACTCAAATACACAGTGGGCCAAAATAAAAAAATGCCGGACTGGTTCAATGTTTACTGCAGAACTTATTGAAATGAACTTATTGCACATATTAAACATGGAACTAACAAAGCTTCAATGATTGCCTATAAAAACAACATTAAATAATCAGTTCATTCATTTCTTATGAAACAGCTTAAAAAAAAACTATTTCCCTGAAAGAGAAAACCAAACATGTCCTGTTGTCGTGAGAGAAAAAGTGCAGAAGGAAACATCCATTGAAACCCAGTGTGCTGCTCTGTGATGCTAGTTCAGATACTTGGCATCTCATCTTGGGTTCATCAATGTTTGGGCTCAGGCTCTGAGCTGAGGAAGGTGCGCGTGAAATATACTGGCGGGCCAGATCTAATAGTAATTAATAAATAGAGAATGCAATTCCAGATGAAATTGCTAGTGGGAATGCCTTATGCTGAAAAGCTGACTCTAAACTGCTGAAATGTAATGTGTAAGAAGAAAGTGAAGAATTGAGATTGAAATGATACATGAACACTGGGGGCTTGAATGTGTGATAAGAGAAGAAAAGAAAAAGGCTTGGAAAAGCAGCAGAATATTTGAACTGCAAACTTCTGAACTAACTTGATGGCGAATGATCTGTCGCCATGCCAACGGCATTTGATGACATCCCATAATACGCTTAGATGCGTTGATGGCTGCATCGTTACCAAACCTGTGAAGTTTTGGGCCGTTTGAAGCATTTTCACTGAAGTTATGAGAAAAAACGTGGTTCATGGTGAGCATTGTGTTGCCATGGCAACGGCATGTCCCGTAGATGTCTTCACGGCTGGACTGTGAGCACACATGTGAAGTTTGAGCACTTTTTGAACATTTTCATAGGAGTTATAGCGACATCGTGTCTCATGGCGAGGGATGCGTTTCCATGGAAACGGCATATGATGACACCCCATAATTGACATAGAGCTGTTGAGGGCCGGACCATTAACCATTATCTGAAGTCTGGTGCTGTCTTAGACCATTTGCATAGGTATCACGACAACATCGTGTTTTAAGACAAGGGATGCGTTTCCATAGAAACGGCATATGGTGAGATCTCAGATTTGGCGTAGAGCTGTTGAGGCATGGATCGGTGATACACAAGTGAAGATTGGGGGACGATTGGACCGTGTCGATTGGATTTACAGCGGCATCGTGTTTCATGGTGAGTGGTCTGTCGCCATGGCAACAGCATTTGATGAAACCCCATAATACGCTTAGATGCGTTGATGACTGCATCGTTACCAAACCTGTAAAGTTTTGGGCCGTTTGGAGCATTTTCACTGAAGTTATGAGAAAACCGTGTTTCATGGCAAGCATTGTGTTGCCATGGAAACGGCATTTGAAGAAACCCCATAATTGACGTAGAGCTGTTGAGGGCTGGACCGGTGATATACAAGCGAAGTTTTGGGGGACGATCGGACCGTGTCCATTGGACTTACAGCGACATCGTGCTTCATGGCGAGTGGTCTGTCGCCATGGCAACGGCATTTGATGACACCCCATAATACGCTTAGATGCGTTGATGGCTGCATCGTTACCAAACCTGTCAATGTGACATCATCGTGTTCCATGACACAGGTGTTTATATTTGAGCTAACGAGGCGTCCAGAGATCAAAGGTTTCCATTGTTCTGAATGAGAGATGAACCTCCTACATGTGAACGCTTTGCAGACCTTTTTTTTTAACAAAAATATAAACTCAACACTTTAGTTTTTGCTCCCATTTTTCATGAGATGAACTCAAAGATCTAAAACATTTTCTATAAACACAAAATAACCATTTCTCTCAAATATTGTTCACAAATCTGAAAAGATCTGTGATAGTGAGCACTTCTCCTTTGCCGAGATAATCCATCCCACCTCACAGGTGTGGCATATCAAGATGCTGATTAGACAGCATGATTATTGCACAGGTGTGCCTTAGGCTGGCCACAATAAAAGGCCACTCTGAAACGTGCAGTTTTGCTTTATTGGGGGGGTCTGGGGGGGTCCGAAAACCAGTCACGTCTGGTGTAACAACCATTTGCCTCACGCAGTGCAACACATCTCCTTGGCATAGAGTTGATCAGGTTGTTGATCGTGGAATGTTGCTCCTCTCCTCTTCAATGGCTGTGTCAGCATTCCCACTAAATTATCCTGTAGGCCAAAATTAAATCCACCACCACGGGCCTTGAGTTTTACACATGTGGTCTAAACTAAAGGATCCAAACCGGACAACATGTTGGGTTCCATTTCAAACCTTTATTTAATCAGATTGGTCCCATTGAGATCATAGATCTCTTTTTCAAGGGAGACCTGCAGCAAATAGGTTCCACATGAAATTCGAATTTGGTTTCATGCTTCTTATAAAAACAAATCATATAAACAGTAAACAAAAACGTGACGTAAACAACAACGTGACGTAAACAACGTGACGTAAACAACAACGTGACGTAAACAACGTGACGTAAACAACGTGACGTAAACAACAACGTGACGTCAACAACAACGTGACGTCAACAACAACGTGACGTCAACAACAACGTGACGTCAACAATAACGTGACGTAAACAACAACCTGACGTAAACAACAACCTGACGTAAACAACAACCTGACGTAAACAACAACCTGACGTAAACAACAACGTCACGTCGGAGCTCCGTAAACACAAAGCCGTCTCAGCGTCTGACGCTCTGCTTGATACCAGAGGCCTGTCCTACGAAGCAGGATGTTCTCTTAGCCGGCTAACTTCAGGTTAACTCTGGGTTTCCGGTCCTACGAAGCTGGTTCTCTTTTTAGCGGGCTAGATCTCCATGGTAACTGATGCTGAGCGGCTAACCTGCCCCGGAGCAGGTTAGGTTGCAGGCTAAGAGATCAACTCAGTGAAAGCACTGCCTGCTGACCAATCAGAGCTCAGTGTGCGGAGTTTAAAGCGATCAAGTCATATTACAGGAGAAAGGAAATACAGAAAAGCTGCCGTTGCAGAAAGACGGACGGCAGAAATCAGCGACTGTGTGAACGTGAACATTAATAGAATATCACCTCCCATCTTCAGAGCAATCTGACTATTAGAACATTAGCGTTAAGAAAGCTTACTTAAATATCTGCCACAACATAAGTAACCGGATCAGAGTAACATGAAGTACAGTCCGCGGCATATCACATCATAATGTATCATCTCCTTATCTGAGTCAGCTGAGCCGTATCTGGCCGTGCAACACTCACAGTGTCACATACTGGATGCAGAAGGATTATTTGAAGCAACACATTAAGTTGAGGAAACACTCGAGTCAAATGTAATGAAAGTCAGATGGTGTCTTAGACGGGGCAGTGATATCATAAACCTGTTCATGTACGCATTCAAACACTTTTTCTGTTACCAGCTGTGTTCACCTTGCAGGTGCAGCTATGTGGCTTTGATCCTGGATCAAGTGTTTAAGTCATGGATGTTTAAAGTTTAACTTCTTCATATGTCTAATATTAGAGTTGACTTTTCATTCAGGAAGTATGACGCTGCGCTGTCAGTACGCTTCTCCATGTTTGTGATTGGTCGAATGCTCCAGATACCACCCCTTTCATGTGAACGCTCCTAACTAGATAGGACACGGCTGGCTTGAGCGATCCACTTGATAACCCGCGTCGTAGGACCGTTTAGTGAGAGCGCGTATGTTTTGGATTAGACCAACCGGCTAACTCAAACATATCCAGGTTAGGTTGAACCAGCTTCGTAGCACGGGCCTCTGAGCTGCTTTATGACCTCAGACTGAACACCCCTCACTCTGTCCATCCCACCTTCATCAGTCCTGACTCCGAGGGTCTCTCACTGCCTCAGAGCGATGAGTGAAAAACAAAAACACAACATTAGAAGCATGTTCACGCAGATCTCTCGACATCTTTAAGAACATTCAGGAACAGATATTCTGATCGTTTCCGTTCAACTCCTCTCCAGTCGGTGCCCTTCACACACACTTACATGTACCTTACATCTTAAATATTCATCACATATGGCCCCCTGAACCCCTCACTCTCACACACACACACACACACACACACACACACACACACACACACACACACACACACACACACACACACACACACACACACACACACACACACACACACACACACTCAGATAATCCATCATACGCGGCGCTGATTGCTCTCATCTATTAGAGTAAAACATGTTGCATATTATTTCAATATATTACAGGAGATGAATAAAAGCTGCTAATGAGGAGCCACTTCCTGTCACCTCTGCACCCACTTCCTGTTCTCCATACCAAACAGCACATGGTCAGGGAGTGTGTGTGTGTGTGTGTGTGTGTGTGTGTGTGTGTGTGTGTGTGTGTGTGTGTGTGTGTGAGTGTGTGTGTGTGTGTGTCTGTGTGTGTGTGTGTGTGTGTGTGTGTGTGTGTGTGTGTGTGTGTGTGTGTGTGTGTGTGTGTGTGTGTGTGTGTGTGTGTGTGTGTGTGTGTGTGTGTGTGTGTGTGTGTGTGAAACTCATCTCTCATCAGAAGTCTTCTGAAGGAAACATCAGGTAAACTTTCAGATGTTTTGAACAATATTTTTCAGATCCCTGCTATTTTTTTTTATTGTGTCTTTATGTTCCTTTACTTTGCACAGTGTTCATCCTGATGCAACAATCTGATCCCTTGTTTGTGCAGACCTTTTTGCCCCCCCCCCCTAACGATCCTCTGTAATGAATACCTCCGTGCAGCAACAGGAACACGAGCTATTGGTCCTCAGAGAGAAGCTATGCAGTTTAATAAGCTGTGCATTGGACAGACCGCAGACCAACAGCTGTCCTCTGAGGACACATTCAGGACAGGATAAAGACGGGATGGACAGGGTGAGGACAGTTTCCCCCTGCAGTCTGAGCTCATAAAGCAGAGGCCTGTGCTACGAAGCTGGTTCAACCTAACCT
>NC_136910.1:59611693-59670655 GCF_949606895.1 Notothenia rossii
TATCATATCATATAATATTTAAAATAAATCTTAAAATGTTACAAAACATTATATGATATTTAAAGAACGAAGTGGGAGTTTTTAGAGAAATGTAATTTAATACTTTAAGAAGAGGTTGGTTTATTTAGAGAAAAAATGAAAAGAAAAATGTCAGAATATGTTGGAACATTTCAGTTTATTTGGGAACTTAAAATGCAATTCTGTTCAACAAAAATCTCAAATATTTTAGAATATTTAAGAAGTGACTCAGATTTCAGGTTCTCTCTGAGATGCTGCGTCAGGACTGGATCAGTCCCCCGTGCTAAGCTAAGCTAACAGTGGTGGCTTCATGCCAGCTGCAGATGTGAGCATTCATCTCTCATGTGAACTTTTTCCTGCATAATTACCACCCCCCCTTATACCGCTACCCCCCCCCCTCCTTATACCGATACCCCTTCCTTAAACCCCCCCCCCCCCCCCCCCCCCCGTGGTGAGTTCAGGGTCTGCAGGAGCAACAGCTGCTCTGAAGGAACGACTGAGGAGCGTTTATTGTTTAACGCATCATTAGCAATCTGTAGCGTGAAGGACAGATGGGCCACACCACACACACACACACACACACACACAAACACACACACACACACACACACACACACAGGATCAGATGTTAGCGTCGTTAGCGTTAGCATGAGCTCTGAGATGTGCTGACTCTCCTCCCTTTGAGAAAATCATATTGTAACAAATATAATAAAAATCTTTAATCGCTGCGTTCATCAAACAGATCAATAAATAACGAGCAGCTGCTGGAGTTAGAGCCCTCAGTCTGCACGGATACAACGTCTAATATTCATCTGATCACTAAGTCATGCAAAATAAAAATAAAAAACTAAAAAATGATGATAAACGATTAAAGGTGGGGTAGGTGCGTTTCAGAAACCAGCTCGAGTGGCGCTAGAATTAGAAAATACACAGCCGGAACAATCTGCCACTTCCTCACAGAGCCCTCCTCCAACACACACGAACGCGCACATGACCGATGAGGGCAGAGGTCAGTTTGTGCACAGATGAAGGCTGACAGGCAGTAGGCCATCAGGTACTTTAGCCGGCTCAGATGATTGGTCGTGCTTTTTACAGAACTACGGCTTCAAAGCTCTTCAGATATTCATTGCTATCGGGATGTTGAGAGCATTCATGGAATATAACAAAGAGTGTATCTCGAGCCGGTTTCTCTAACTTACCTCCCCCAGGGGGAGAAAAGTTAGGACGATTCTAAAGGGCCCGTGACTGACAGGGGCCCAAACAATTTTAGCTGATATGTGATATCTTAGTGATATGTGATATATTTTCATGGGGCCCAAAATCCCTGGCGGCCCCCCTGCCTACCCCACCTTTAATAACTGATGCACAAAAAACATAAATGGTGTTAAAAAAAACTACACAATTTTGATAAATGATGCTCAAAACCTGCAGAAGTGAAAAACAGCATCAACGTGACGTAATCACACAGGAAGAGAAGAACAGGTTGAGACAAATCTCTCAAAGTGATGCAAAACAACCAGAAGAACACAAATGTCATAACAGACCAAAACACATCCGCAGAATAACTCAAAATATGAAGATCGTCATAAAGATGGAAAAAAATGGGAAAAAAAGAATAATTACAACAAAAAAATCCAAATATTGCAAAAACACACCAGAATAAACTACAAACGACGCAAAGCAACTACAAAGAGATTCAGTTTGATTAGAAGTTAAATATGAATGTCACTTCAGAGCAGAGGCCTTTAGATCAGATTCACTTTCACTCATTTCCCAGTTGATAATGACCCTGAAGGCACCACGGGAACAGTGTCAGGACCCTGAATGCAGCACAAGAATAGTATCTGTGTCCTGTGGGCCCTGAAGGCAGCACAAGGCAGTATCTGTGTAATAATGACCATGAAGGCACCACGGGAACAGTGTCAGGACCCTGAATGCACCATGTGATTGACTCACTCGTGTGTTTTCTGGGTAATTAGCTCCGTAAATCAGAGCGCTATGGAGCGACGGAGATAAGAACGCGGCGGTAAATTGAGCGTGAAACGAGACAAAGACCCCCCTCTGAGAGGATTCATTAGAGAGCAGCGAGCATGCTGGGTAGATAACCCATGGGGAGGGGGTGGAACAAAAGGGTGTACAGCGTGTTGAACATTTACACAACAACAGAAACAGGTTATTTATTACCTGTTTCTGTCAGGAAAGAGATTAGATGTTACACAGATTCTCTTTCAATGGGACAAGGCAACCAATCAGAGTGAAGCAGAAACACATCACTTCCTGTCAGCAGGAGAGGACTCTTTAAAGTAGAGACACTACACACTGATATACACCTGAACATCAGCAGGAGAGGACTCTTTAAAGTAGAGACACTACATACTGATATACACCTGAACATCAGCAGGAGAGGACTCTTTAAAGTAGAGACACTACATACTGATACACACTTGAACATCAGCAGGAGAGGACTCTTTAAAGTAGAGGACACTACATACTGATATACACCTGAACATCAGCAGGAGAGGACTCTTTAAAGTAGAGACACTACATACTGATATACACCTGAACATCAGCAGGAGAGGACTCTTTAAAGTAGAGTCACTACATACTGATATACACCTGAACATCAGCAGGAGAGTACTCTTTAAAGTAGAGACACTACATACTGATATACACCTGAACATCAGCAGGAGAGGACTCTTTAAAGTAGAGACACTACATACTGATACACACTTGAACATCAGCAGGAGAGACTCTTTAAAGTAGAGACACTACATACTGATATACACCTGAACACACAGGAGAGGACTCTTTAAAGTAGAGACACTACATACTGATATACACCTGAACATCAGCAGGAGAGGACTCTTTAAAGTAGAGACACTACATACTGATATACACCTGAACATCAGCAGGAGAGGACTCTTTAAAGTAGAGACACTACATACTGATATACACCTGAACATCAGCAGGAGAGGACTCTTTAAAGTAGAGACACTACATACTGATATACACCTGAACATCAGCAGGAGAGGACTCTTTAAAGTAGAGTCACTACATACTGATATACACCTGAACATCAGCAGAGAGTACTCTTTAAAGTAGAGACACTCATACTGATATACACCTGAACCTCAGCAGGAGAGGACTCTTTAAAGTAGAGTCACTACATACTGATATACACCTGAACATCAGCAGGAGAGGACTCTTTAAAGTAGAGTCACTACATACTGATATACACCTGAACATCAGCAGGAGAGGACTCTTTAAAGTAGAGTCACTACATACTGATATACACCTGAACATCAGCAGGAGAGTACTCTTTAAAGTAGAGACACTACATACTGATATACACCTGAACATCAGCAGGAGAGGACTCTTTAAAGTAGAGACACTACATACTGATATACACCTGAACATCAGCAGGAGAGGACTCTTTAAAGTAGAGACACTACATACTGATATACACCTGAACATCAGCAGGAGAGGACTCTTTAAAGTAGAGACACTACATACTGATATACACCTGAACATCAGCAGGAGAGGACTCTTTAAAGTAGAGACACTACATACTGATATACACCTGAACATCAGCAGGAGAGGACTCTTTAAAGTAGAGACACTACATACTGATATACACCTGAACATCAGCAGGAGAGGACTCTTTAAAGTAGAGACACTACATACTGATATACACCTGAACATCAGGAGGAGAGGACTCTTTAAAGTAGAGACACTACATACTGATATACACCTGAACATCAGCAGGAGAGGACTCTTTAAAGTAGAGACACTACATACTGATATACACCTGAACATCAGCAGGAGAGGACTCTTTAAAGTAGAGACACTACATACTGATATACACCTGAACATCAGCAGGAGAGGACTCTTTAAAGTAGAGACACTACATACTGATATACACCTGAACATCAGCAGGAGAGGACTCTTTAAAGTAGAGACACTATATACTGATGTACACCTGAACGTCAGAGGACTCTTTAAAGTAGAGACACTCCATACTGATATACCCCTGAACATCAGAGGACTCTTTAAAGTAGAGACACTACATACTGATATACCCCTGAACATCAGAGGACTCTTTAAAGTAGAGGCACTACATACTGATATACCCCTGAACATCAGAGGACTCTTTAAAGTAGAGGCACTACATACTGATATACCCCTGCACATCAGAGGACTCTTTAAAGTAAAGACACTACATACTGATATACCCCTGAACATCAGAGGACTCTTTAAAGTAGAGACACTACATACTGATATACCCCTGAACATCAGAGGACTCTTTAAAGGGTCCTGATCTAAATGAACTGTATAATTCATGATAAACTGAACTTCTCTTCAGACTCTGACATGTTTTCTCCTCGTTCTTCTTGAACTCGTCTCTGAGACTGACCTCCTCCTGTAGGACTCTTTAAAGAGCTGTCAGGACCCCCCCCCCCCCCCCCCCCAGGCTGTCAGGACCCCCCCCCCCAGGGACCCCCGCCTGTATTCAGAGCCCATTAGAGAGCGATGTGTTGCTGCTCAGCTTTAAAAGGCAGAGACAAACACTCCCAGCTGCTTGAAAGACACAAGGATTCAAAGCTAACGTTAAAAAACAACCAGGATGTGACCAATCAGAGCAAGAAGACTCAGAACAACCAGGATGTGACCAATAAGAGCAAGATGACTCAGAACAACCAGGATGTGACTAATAAGAGCAAGAGGACTCAGAACAACCAGGATGTGACCAATAAGAGCAAGAAGACTCAGAACAACCAGGATGTGACCAATCAGAGCAAGAAGACTCAGAACAACCAGGATGTGACCAATAAGAGCAAGAAGACTCAGAACAACCAGGATGTGACCAATCAGAGCAAGAAGACTCAGAACAACCAGGATGTGACCAATAAGAGCAAGATGACTCAGAACAACCAGGATGTGACCAATAAGAGCAAGATGACTCAGAACAACCAGGATGTGACCTATAAGAGCAAGATGACTCAGAACAACCAGGATGTGACCAATAAGAGCAAGATGACTCAGAACAACCAGGATGTGACCAATAAGAGCAAGAAGACTCAGAACAACCAGGATGTGACCAATAAGAGCAAGAAGACTCAGAACAACCAGGATGTGACCAATAAGAACAAGATGACTCAGAACAACCAGGATGTGACCAATCAGAGCAAGATGACTCAGAACAACCAGGATGTGACCAATAAGAGCAAGATGACTCAGAACAACCAGGATGTGACCAATAAGAGCAAGATGACTCAGAACAACCAGGATGTGACCAATAAGAGCAAGATGACTCAGAACAACCAGGATGTGACCAATAAGAGCAAGAAGACTCAGAACAACCAGGATGTGACCAATAAGAACAAGATGACTCAGAACAACCAGGATGTGACCAATCAGAGCAAGATGACTCAGAACAACCAGGATGTGACCAATAAGAACAAGATGACTCAGAACAACCAGGATGTGACCAATAAGAGCAAGATGACTCAGAACAACCAGGATGTGACCAATAAGAGCAAGACTACTCAGAACAACCAGGATGTGACCAATAAGAGCAAGATGACTCAAATAAAAACCCACAAAGAGAAGTGACACGATGCAGAAAAACACAAATGTTATAATAGATCAACACATCTGCAGTATCATTGAAATATGAAGCAAAACAGAGAAAAACGAGGTAAAAAGATGGAAAAACCGAAATAATTACAAATAAAAATCACGGCTGGCTAAAACTACAAACGACGCAAAGCAACTAAAGAGAAGTGATGGAGGTTCACTTTCACTCATTTCCCAAAACACTCAAAGTACTGGAAGTAAAAGTACTCGTTATGCAGAACTATAGATATGAGATAAGATTATTGTACAATAAAAGTTAAAAGACAAGAAATACAAAATACAAAATGTAAACATCTCAAATAGAAATAAAATAGCATCAACAAAATATTGAATATTAATGTAAAATGTACAGTGTGATTTTAAATCCAGTAAAATATACATATTATAATATACTACTCAGCTATCGGTAAAAGTACCTCAAATCTGAAATGTGTACTTGAGTAAACGACCTCTTCCTGTAATTGTCGGGGGGGATTCCCCGTCACGAAGCTGCTGATTGGTCGATCACTTTTCAATTAGCAGATGAGCTGTGTGTGTGTGTGTGTGTGTGTGTGTGTGTGTGTGTGTGTGTGTGTGTGTGTGTGTGTGTGTGTGTGTGTGTGTGTGTGTGTGTGTGTGTGTGTGTGTGTGTGTGTGTGTGTGTGTGTGTGCTGAGGCAGCAGCACTTATCCTTCACAGTGGAATATCTTTAATATAATCTCATGACTCAGGATCAGAGGTGGAGGGACTGAGAGATTAACCAGCGCTGCTCTCTGTGGGAGCTGAATATATAAATAGATATAAATAACACGTTGGGGATATAATGATTATACAGATGAAATTAAAATATATTAAAAAAACATTGTTTCCTGCTAATTGAAATATCTGGAGCACAGCGTTTTTAAATGTTAAAGGATAATAATAATAAAATGATTATAATAATAATAAGTCTGCCAATGCCAGAACAACTATTTTATAATTGAGTTGCAGCGATTCAATAAATCATAATTGATTTTTTAAAACTCTTAAATAAGGTCAGACAAAGTATTAGCAATTATTTTGATTTTTCTCTCAGAATTTTGACTTTATTTTGGCTTTCCTCAGAATGTTTACATTTTTCTCAGAATTAAAAAAATGTTCTCACAAATTTTTATTTTCTCTGAAATTCGAATTTTTCCTCAGAATTTGAACATTTTTTCAAAATTATGAATTTTTACTTTTTTCGAAAAATACTATAAAAAAGGCCAGATTTTCTTTTTTTTAACTTATTCCTCAGAATTTGATTTTTTTTATCAGAATTTTGACCTGTGTAGGAATGTTGGCTTTTGTTAGAACTCTTAGAAATTCATAGAAAACATTTTAGAATTTTAGCCTTTTTTTTTTTTGGACTTTTCTCAGAACTATTTATTTTCGGAATTTTTACCTTTTTTTCAGAATTGAAATTTTTCAACATTTTTGCATTTTTCTCAGATTGTTGAAATTGAAATATCAGACTTTTCCAAGAACTTTCTGATTTCAGACAGAGGGTGAAGAGAGGAAGAGTACAATCCGTGTTTAAACTGTGCGTCTGTTTTAAATATGTCCTGGAGGATTCTGGGTAAATTATATTATTAGGTGTTCCCTCTTCTTCCTCCTCTTCCTCATCCTCCTCTTATTCTTCCTCCTCCTCCTATTCCTCCACCTCTTCCTCTCCTCTGTGACCCTTCCCCCTCTGAAAGACACCTGATTCGCTGACATTGCACCACCTGTCTTTAGTCACCGTGGCGACGGCTGCCAGAGTGAGAGAGGGGTTGATGAAGAGGAGGATGAAGAGGAGGATCGATGGAGCGAAGAATGATGAAGAATGAGAGGAAGAGGAAACAAGAGAGGCAGTAAAAGTGTATTTGATTGAAATGTTTTTGTGTTTCTTGTGTTTCTAATGATCTGCGTTTGAACATCAATCATTAGAACACATTATTAATGATCCGGATCTTCATTACAATTCTTTAATGAAGTTTTTATAGAGTGGAGTTCATCGGCTGTTTGTGAGCGAGGCTCGCTGAGAGGCTGCAGAAACACGGCTGCAAGGAGTTATACGTTCTTTATTATTATCTATCACATACCTGCAGGTATATATTATATTTAATGTTTCAAATATTATACAATTATTATGTTTTATTTATTTCAATATTTCTTATTATTATTATTTTAATGTATTATTATTAATTATTTCATATTTTTTAAACTTTTGTTATATATAATAAGAGCTACAAACATTCAATAATAATATGTTTAATCAACCAGATCATCCAGGGCTCACATTGATGAGAAATGAAATAAAAGCAAAATGACAACAAATGGAAGACAATATATGAAAAGGAGTTACAGAATGACAACAACACATTAATAATGACTAGAAATGGACGTAAAAGGACACAAAGTGGACGTAAAAGGACACAAAGTGGACGTAAAAGGACACAAAGTGGATGTAAAAGGACACAAAGTGGACGTAAAAGGACACAAAGTGGACGTGAAAGGACACAAAGTGGACGTAAAAGGACACAAAGTGGACGTGAAAGGACACAAAGTGGACGTGAAAGGACACAAAGTGGACGTAAAAGGACACAAAGTGGACGTGAAAGGACACAAAGTGGACGTAAAAGGACACAAAGTGGACGTGAAAGGACACAAAGTGGACGTGAAAGGACACAAAGTGGACGTAAAAGGACACAAAGTGGACGTGAAAGGACACAAAGTGGACGTGAAAGGACACAAGGTGGACGTGAAAGGACACAAAGTGGACGTAAAAGGACTATAAACTGCGGCTGAAACGGTGGAGATGGAAGATGGAGCTCCTGCAGCTCCTCTATCCTCCATCGATCCCCTGCATTAAGCCGTGATGGAGCAGAAGATGGAGTCTGGAGCCAGAGGTCAGCATTGTGTATTCTGTGCAGTCAATAATAAAGTTACACACACGCTAACGGGAAGCTAATGAGCTGCAAGGTCGTTAGCATCGCCGAGGGGGGGGGGGGGGGGGCTGCAAACACTGGGGGTATATTCAGAGTGTTTTATAACCCTTAGAAAACACTCCCTGGGTTTAAAACGTTTTCCTGATCAGGAACACGGAGGACGAGACGTGCTGCAGCTCCAGAGATCTGGAATACAAGCCAGTCTGAGGAGGCGGGCTCGAGGGCCTGTCTGAAGGGGGACAGGACGAAGGGGGACAGGAAGAAGGGGGACAGGACGGATGACTTTGGAAAGGAGGGCGTTCCAGAGAGATGGTGCGGAAGAAAAATGACTTGTTTTCTAGGTCGAGGAGAAAGAAAGTTTAACATCAGAGAAATACGACGGTGTCAAACAGAGCGTGTTTACAGAGCTCCGACCGCACGTTGTTGTTGTTGTTGTTGTGTACGTCAGGAGACATCTTGTTTACGTCGGGATACACGTCGGGAGACATCTTGTTTACGTCTGAAGACATCTTGTTTACGTCGGGAGACACGTCGGGAGACACGTCGGGAGACACGTCGGGAGACATCTTGTTTACGTTGGGAGACATCTTGTGTATGTCGGGAGACACGTCGGGAGACATCTTGTGTACGTCGGGAGACATCTTGTTTACGTCTGGAGACATCTTGTGTACGTCGGGAGACATCTTGTGTACGTCGGGAGACACGTCGGGAGACATCTTGTTTACGTCGGGAGACATCTTGTTTACGTCGGGAGACACGTCGGGAGACATCTTGTTTACGTTGGGAGACATCTTGTGTACGTCAGGAGACATCTTGTTTACGTCGGGAGACATCTTGTTTACGTCGGGAGACATCTTGTTTACGTCAGGAGACATCTTTTTTCAGAAAGGAGACATCTTGTTTCAGAAAGGAGACATCTTGTTTCAGAAAGGAGACATCTTGTTTCAGAAAGGAAGCATCTTGTTTCAGAAAGGAAGCATCTTGTTTCAGAAAGGAAGCATCTTGTTTCAGAAAGGAGGCATCTTGTTTCAGAAAGGAGACATCTTGTTTCAGAAAGGAAGCATCTTGTTTCAGAAAGGAAGCATCTTGTTTCAGAAAGGAAGCATCTTGTTTCAGAAAGGAGGCATCTTGTTTCAGAAAGGAGACATCTTGTTTCAGAAAGGAGACATCTTGTTTCAGAAAGGAGACATCTTGTTTCAGAAAGGAAGCATCTTGTTTCAGAAAGGAAGCATCTTGTTTCAGAAAGGAAGCATCTTGTTTCAGAAAGGAGGCATCTTGTTTCAGAAAGGAAGCATCTTGTTTCAGAAAGGAAGCATCTTGTTTCAGAAAGGAAGCATCTTGTTTCAGAAAGGAGACATCTTGTTTCAGAAAGGAAGCATCTTGTTTCAGAAAGGAAGCATCTTGTTTCAGAAAGGAAGCATCTTGTTTCAGAAAGGAGACATCTTGTTTCAGAAAGGAAGCATCTTGTTTCAGAAAGGAAGCATCTTGTTTCAGAAAGGAAGCATCTTGTTTCAGAAAGGAGACATCTTGTTTCAGAAAGGAAGCATCTTGTTTCAGAAAGGAAGCATCTTGTTTCAGAAAGGAGACATCTTGTTTCAGAAAGGAAGCATCTTGTTTCAGAAAGGAAGCATCTTGTTTCAGAAAGGAGGCATCTTGTTTCAGAAAGGAAGCATCTTGTTTCAGAAAGGAGACATCTTGTTTCAGAAAGGAAGCATCTTGTTTCAGAAAGGAAGCATCTTGTTTCAGAAAGGAGACATCTTGTTTCAGAAAGGAAGCATCTTGTTTCAGAAAGGAAGCATCTTGTTTCAGAAAGGAGACATCTTGTTTCAGAAATGAAGCATCTTGTTTCAGAAAGGAAGCATCTTGTTTCAGAAAGGAAGCATCTTGTTTCAGAAATGAAGCATCTTGTTTCAGAAAGGAAGCATCTTGTTTCAGAAAGGAAGCATCTTGTTTCAGAAAGGAAGCATCTTGTTTCAGAAAGGAAGGAGATGATAAAGTTATTTATTTGGCTAAATGGTTCATGTTAGTAAAGATCAGAAAGGAAGGACTTTATTGATCCCAAAGCAAAGATCAAAGATCGTCTCTGCTGAGCGTTGACAAGATGAGGGGATTTTAAATGAATGAATCGTTTTTTTATCGATGCAAAGACGCTACGCAATCGATGCATCGCGAGTTCAACACAAACTGTAGCCGATGAGCTCTCTTTCAACCGGTGCACTCGCATCTTGAACGTTTATGCAGATGCACCGATGCGAATCGGTGAATCTTAACATCTCTAGTGTGTGTGCGTGTGCGTGTGTGTGTGTGTGTGTGTGTGTGTGTGTGTGTGTGTGTGTGTGTGTGTGTGTGTGTGTGTGTGTGTGTGTGTGTGTGTGTGTGTGTGTGTGTGTGTGTGTGTGTGTGTGTGTGTGTGTGTGTGTGTGTGTGTGTGTGTGTGTGTGTGTGTGTGTGTGTGGTGGACTGGCCATCTGTAGAATCTGGAGAATCACAGAACGGCCGGCTCGGTTGGCTGACGGCCGGCACCGCCCTTACATTTTTATGTTTTTAAACGGCATCATTGAAGTTACAGAGGTCCACCGTGTCCCCACGTAAACATAACAGACACTTCGCACGAGAAAGATACGAACCCGTTATCCCGACTCCTCTTTTTTCATGTCCCTTTAGGGGTTACGCAGGTCCTTTGTCTTATTGTAGATCAAATCTTCCAAAAAGGCGCAGGTGACTTTCTTCTTCTGAGTAAAAAAAAGATATGTTTGTTTTAATGAATGTCACAATATTGTTCATTAAATATATTGTCATCCACATGTTTATGAAGTTTTCTTATTAACCGAGGGGGGGGCTGCAGGCCGGGGGGTGCTGTAAACATTTTGTGTTTTATAACCGTTAGAAAACACACACTGCAATCTGTCCAATCCATATGATCCAGAGTCCCCTCAATCTTCCAAATTGACCCAAAATGTATCAAAATCCATCCACAGAGTTCAAATATGGTAACTTTCTGGGTAAAACTGCGATCGTTGGACCTGAAAATATCAGAAATGGATTCAGCATCATCAATAACCCCAAAACCACTCCTAAATGTTTCCAATCGGCCAAACCATTGTATAGCTCTTGTCTGCAAATGCTAATTAATGTCAAAGGTTGCAAAAACAAACACAAGAATGTGTCATAAGAAGATTCAATCAGATATATAAACATAAAACAATGATTTAAAAGGGCCGATGAAGTTAAAAAATATATTTCTTTGAAGATGAGAGGAAGTAAAATAATGTTTTAGACAAAACTAAAGTGGCCCGAGTACAGATCCCTGTGGGACGCCACATATTATTTAATATTATTTATCTATCCATCTATTTGCAGCCATGGGGATTTAATCTGTCCTCCAATGATGCTGCACGTAAAGATGATGTCATTGTGTTAAAGAAACACCTGCTGCTCCATCAGATCCGTCCAATCAGGGCTCAACAAATGTTTTAACAATCCAGTGATTTTTAAAGTGTGTTTTTCTCTAATCTGCTGCTTTCATCTGTTTTATATTAAAGTGAATATCTGTGGACATTCAAACACATCACTGTGGACTCTGAGACTCTGGGATGGGCCTTTAAAATATAAACTGATTATTCTAGAAAGACACAAATAGATTTTTGAAACGCTTTGAAACATGTAGAAAACTAGAAATGTAATCAAATATATTAAAAAGAGATTCAAAATGACAACAAAATCTAATAATGAATAAAAATGTCTGCAAAACTACAAAAAAATTACTACATATTGAGGAGATAATTGCGAAAAATAGATTAAAGATGAATTCATGAAGCAAGGTTCAGGTTAAATTAAAATAACAAATGATGATGTGCAGAATCTTGATGAATAACCGTAATAACGTTAAACTCATAAATCACTATTTCCCTCATATTTAAAGCTGTGAGTTTCCTGCAGACTGAGCTGCACGCTGAAGCATGTAGAGTGTGTGTGTGTGTGTGTGTGTGTGTGTGTGTGTGTGTGTGTGTGTGTGTGTGTGTGTGTGTGTGTGTGTGTGTGTGTGTGTGTGTGTGTGTGTGTGTGTGTGTGTGTGTGTGTGTGTGTGTGTGTGTAACATTTCATTACTGTGCTTTGCAGCATCTCTGATCTTACACAGGAACAGATTGCTGCTCTCAGCCTGCAGCCTCATGTTAGTGTGTGTGTGTGTGTGTGTGTGTGTGTGTGTGTGTGTGTGTGTGTGTGTGTGTGTGTGTGTGTGTGTGTGTGTGTGTGTGTGTGTGTGTGTGTGTTTGCTCCCCCCTCAGAGACAAATGCTGCGTTCAGGCGCCGCGTGTCGAGCAGGAAGTAATGAGTTCCTGTCGGTTCAGCGTGTCACACGGCAAAATTAAATTTAATGTTCCAGCGCTGCATACATCAATAAATCACTCACACACACACACACACACACACACACACACACACACACACACACACACACACACACACACACACACACACACACACACACACACACACACACACACACACACACACACACACACACAGGACATTATGATGAAAACAACGTCGTAAAAACAACAGAAACACACCGGGTTAATTCAGACCGCTGCCTCGTGTCAAGTGTTTTATTAAAGTCATGAAACCAGAGGAGGATCGCCTGGTGCAGAGAGCGGGAAATATCATGTCATAAATATAACATATCATACAGGGGAGACGTTTAGATGCTCCACCGGTACAGGGAGGGGAGTCTGATACCTGCACTACCTGTTTCATCTTATTATCTTTATTATAATTAGCTCCAGCAATTAAAATTAGCCTGCGTCTCCGGGGTGCTGCAGAGTCATTTTCAGGCTCCTCTCCACAGTTGTCCCCCTAAAAAGGTTTTTTATCATTATTTTTTGCATTTAAATGATTTATGTTATCATTAATATGGTTCCCTAACAAAATGCACATACTCTGGAGCTCACTGGGGTCCTGCATGTGCTTTAATCAGGCGTTTTAACACTTTATTCCATGAAAATGATATTTATTCACTATCATGGGGCTATACAAATCAAATTCCGGGTAATTCGGAGCACAATTGTACCTTTTACTATTTAAATATATTTGTATTATATATGTTTGGGCTATAAAAGTGGCATTTTTGGATGACTTTGTCAGTTTATGGAGCTTATCCCACAAATCCTGGAGGTTCCAGGCCGAATTTGGGAGCTCATAGGCGGCCTGCCATACGCCCCCACCCGTGGAAAGAAGAACAAAATGAAAGAAAACTCTCAATTATATCTTAAATTAATAAAAAAAGAAGTTTTGAAAAATTCTCGAAAAAACGACTGAGTGCCGGAGAAGGGGCTCCGAGATGCTCAACCCTTCGGCGCTTCGGGCCGAAGCCCCAGACACTTTTCCACCCCCCCGTTGCAACTTTCAACGGAGAGGGGAAACCAAGCCTCCCCTACTCCGTCCAAAAAATTCATTCATCATTTTCAGACTACTGTCTGCACGAAATCGGAAACCCGGTTTTTGAGAGGACTCAGAAAAAAAATGGCTGTGAAACTTCATGGAGGAATTCATCCGCTCCATGTGCACTCTGGCTCGGATACATTTTTTGCCCGGAGACCCCCCAGCATGGTTCTTACCAAACTTGAAGTTTTTGAACTGGGCTTTGGAGGAAGGTAAGGGGAGTTGACAGGGGACTCTACCCGCATTATGAGGCACTATTTTCGGATACATTTGAACACTTTTAGCCCTTTTTTATGGATAAATTGAAATACATTGCGTGGAGGATAGGACAGAGAGATGACAGACTCTCTGGCCGCCTCACAAGTCACTATTGTCGGACACTTTCTTTGCTTTACCGCGGTTCTATCACTCTTTCCTCCTTTGACCATAAAACGTGTTTCCTGCTGGGGTACTGCCTGGTTCCGTGTCACCCCAAACCCTCTCATGGTCGGGGAACCATGAATTGATGCATCGGACCCAATGTTGCCATCACCAGCCCCGCGTTGGTGCGGAGGTGGGACCATTTAACCCGGTGGTAACCCAAGTCCTCCCTTGGTCCGTGTACCATGCATTGAAGCATCAGACCCATGGTTGCAATCACCGGTTACGCTAACGCATGTAAACGGAGAAACATAAAATAATTGTAATACAATTCATTGTGTCTGTTTGAGTAAGGATGTTGTCCGAATGCCCGGTGTGCAGACTCTGTTATCTGGCTTTGAACAAGCACCTTAAGCACAAACATGCAGTGCTGAACCTGGAGGAAAGAGGCATCATTCTTAAAATGGCCAGTGGCAGAATAAATGTTCGGACCAAACCCTGTCCCATCACAGGGTGTTCGTATGCTGGGAAGAGACTACACCGTCATGTAACTCGTGACCACCCTGAGTTCTCCCGAGATGAGGCACATCAGGTCATGGCAAGGCTGAAGAATAGTGTGGCCATGCAGTTGCTCCATGACCTCCGAGAGACTAATCCCATCATTGGAATGGCTACATCATTGGATATAGACAATGAGGAGGAATACCCGGTGCACCCTCCACCCTTCTCCCCACATACCGAGTGTGACGAAGAGGACTGCATGCAGGTGAGGCTGGAAAATGTGGCATTGAGGGCTCAGAAGGATGCCCTCATTGATGAGGTGAAGACCCTGCGCTCCAGGCTGAAAGAGGGGCTAAAACCCAGGAAGCAGAGTGCCACTGCTGCTCTGCTTGAGGAAGAGGAAGAATGTATATGATTTAAGGGCCTGGCAATCTCAAGTACCTCCGGCATGAACACAGTAGCCTCCGGCAGCAATACCCCTCTCAAGACCCCGGTCAAGACTGTCATGCGGTCCGCAGAAGCCTCCGGTAGTGAGACCCCTGTATGCCAGAATACCCGTGCCTCCGTCTACAATAAACTGAGATTCATCACAAACCTCAGATCAGAACGCACCACTGCAATCTATACACTCGTGTTGGATGGTCTTCCCTGACCACGCGTAGACTGAAACATTGGCACGTCCTTATATATAAGGCTATTCTTGGTGCTCTTCCCCCTCATCTAAGGATGTACAGAAATAGAAAATGCACTGGATCCTATCGGCTTCGCTCAGAGAACTTTTTCCTTTTAACTGAACCAAAGGTCCGTACTGAACTTGGGAAGAGGGCGTTCAGTTACACTGCCCCTCAAGCTTGGAACCTGCTTCAAACTGAGCTGAAACTCAGAGAGCTGGTCTCATTAGAAACACTCAAAGCAACTTTAACTGACCTCGAAGCAGGCCGCTGTGTCTGTGAATGCTTTGGCTAAACTTGGTGCATGACTGTGTTGTGATTGTGTGTTTTTTAATTGTTTAGTTTAGTTTATTTATTCATAGTGTCGTGGACAGTCCCCATCGATGAACTGTCACAAAAACAGTAAATGGAGCAGCTTTAGCTGAAGTGCCCAAGTTATGGAGACATGCTGCATCATTAGTCCGTCTTTTGCTGCTCTTGGCACAGCCACATTGGCCATCATAAGATGCATCAACACATGTGTCTCGAGTCACACACATGTGTCTTTGAGTCACACACATGTGTCTTTGAGTCACACACATGTGTCTTCGAGTCACACACATGTGTCTTTGAGTCACACACATGTGTCTTCGAGTCACACACATGTGTCTTTGAGTCACACACATGTGTCTTCGAGTCACACACATGTGTCTTTGAGTCACACACATGTGTCTTGAGTCACACACATGTGTCTTCAAGTCACACACATGTGTCTTTGAGTCACACACATGTGTCTCGAGTCAACCTCAACAGACTCTCTACAGGACCATCTGTATGAGGCTCTATTTTCGGATACTTTTGTTCATTTCCCCCCCCCCCCCCCCTTTTTCCTGGGTCTCACTGGTTTTCCAACATGTGAATTTGACTATTTTGACTCTGGAGGAATGTAAGGGGAGTTGGCAGGGGACTCTACCCGCATTATGAGGCACTATTTTCGGATACTTTTGTTCATTGTCACCCCTTGTCCCTGGGTAAAATGAGGTCTGTCACTTTGGGTAACCGCACCACTCTCGGAAGTCCCCAGAGAGTGGACCTCCATTGCCTCTAAGTAGGGTTAGGGTTTACTTGGGTTTTTCAACATAAAACAGAGACTCTGACCTGTGACCTGAAGCAGCAGGTGGTCCAGAGTCTGCTGGAAAACAAAGAGAGAGATTACTGAGTAACACTCAACCTGCACAACAAACAACAACAACACAACAATAATTGATAAAGCGCTTTTCAGGACTCACAAAGACACTGAACAGAAGTCCCATTCAACAGCCCTGATGGTCTTTAGGGTGTTTCTCCTTTCCTACGTAATCTAACAGATCCACTGTAGCACCATGAACACAGAACAACGTAAAGACTGTTCCTGTGTAACGTGAATACAGAACAACGTAAAGACTGTTCCGGTGTAACGTGAATACAGAACAACGTAAAGACTGTTCCTGTGTAACGTGAATACAGAACAACGTAAAGACTGTTCCTGTGTAACGTGAATACAGAACAACGTAAAGACTGTTCCTGTGTAACGTGAATACAGAACAACGTAAAGACTGTTCCGGTGTAACGTGAGTACAGAACAACGTAAAGACTGTTCCGGTGTAACGTGAATACAGAACAACGTAAAGACTATTCCTGTGTAACGTGAATACAGAACAACGTAAAGACTGTTCCTGTGTAACGTGAATACAGAACAACGTAAAGCCTGTTCCGGTGTAACGTGAATACAGAACAACGTAAAGACTGTTCCTGTGTAACGTAAATACAGAACAACGTAAAGCCTGTTCCGGTGTAACGTGAATACAGAACAACGTAAAGACTGTTCCTGTGTAACGTGAATACAGAACAACGTAAAGCCTGTTCCGGTGTAACGTGAACACAGAACAACGTAAAGACTGTTCCGGTGTAACGTGAATACAGAACAACGTAAAGACTGTTCCTGTGTAACGTGAACACAGAACAACGTAAAGACTGTTCCTGTGTAACGTGGATACAGAACAACGTAAAGACTGTTCCTGTGTAACGTGAATACAGAACAACGTAAAGCCTGTTCCGGTGTAACGTGAATACAGAACAACGTAAAGACTGTTCCTGTGTAACGTGAATACAGAACAACGTAAAGACTGTTCCTGTGTAACGTGGATACAGAACAACGTAAAGACTGTTCCTGTGTAACGTGAATACAGAACAACGTAAAGACTGTTCCTGTGTAACGTGAACACAGAACAACGTAAAGACTGTTCCGGTGTAACGTGAATACAGAACAACGTAAAGACTGTTCCTGTGTAACGTGAATACCGAACAACGTAAAGACTGTTCCGGTGTAACGTGAATACAGAACAACGTAAAGACTGTTCCTGTGTAACGTGAATACAGAACAACGTAAAGACTGTTCCTGTGTAACGTGAATACAGAACAACGTAAAGACTGTAGCTGTGTAACGTGAATACAGAACCACTTTCATTACGGATTTCCTACGTGACATCGTGACCAGACTTTTTAACGTTATGTACGTAACTCAAATGAAAACAGAGCGCCTGCCCTTTGTAGAGATTCCTACATACCGTTACAGAATATAGACCCCCCCCCCCCCATAAAGTCTTGTTAAACTGCTGATATGAGAAATACCGCAGACTGTATAACCATGCATGTAACAACACAGATGTAACACCCCTTGTTGTGTAATACCAATGTGTGCAATATATATACAGTGGGGCAAAAAAGTAGTTAGTCAGCCACCAATTGAGCAAGTTCTCCCACTTAAAAAGATGAGAGAGGCCTGTAATGTTGATCCTAGGTATACCTCAACTACGAGAGACAGAATGGGGGGAACGAATCCAGGAAATCACATTGTCTGATCTTTAAAGAATTTATTTGCAAATGATGGTGTAAAATAAGTATTTGGTCAATAACAAACAAAAAAGATTTCTGTCTCTCACAGACCTGTAACTTCTTCTTTAAGAGCCTCCTCTGTCCTCCACTTGTTAACTGTATTAATGGAACCTGTTTGAACTCGTTATCAGAATAAAAGACACCTGTCCACAACCTCAAACAGTCACACTCCAAACTCCACTATGGCCAAGACCAGAGAGCTGTCAAAGGACACCAGAAACTACATGGTAGACCTGCACCAGGCTGGGAAGACTGGATCTGCAATAGGTAAGCAGCTTGGTGTGAAGAAATCAACTGTGGGAGCAATTATTAGAAAATGGAAGACATACAAGACCACTGATAATCTCCCTCCATCTGGGGCTCCACGCAAGATCTCACCCCGTGGGGTCAAAATGAGAAACAAGAACGGTGATCAAAGATCCCAGAACCACATGGGGGGACCTAGTCCATGACCTGCAGAGAGCTGGGACCAAAGTAACAAAGGCTACCATCAGTAACACACTACGCCGCCAGGGACTCAAATCCTGCAGTGCCAGACGTGTCCCCCTGCTTAAGCCAGGACATGTCCAGGCCCGTCTGAAGTTTGCTAGAGAGCATTTAGATGATCCAGAAGAGGATTGGGAGAATGTCATATGGTCAGATGAAACCAAAATAGAACTTTTTGGTAAAAACTCAACTAGACGTGTTTGGAGGAGAAAGAATGCTGAGTTGCATCCAAAGAACACCTACTGTGAAACATGGGGGGGGGGACATCATGCTTTGGGGCTGTTTTTCTGCAAAGGGACCAGGACCACTGATCCGTGTAAAGGAAAGAATGAATGGGGCCATGTATCGTGAGATTTTGAGTGACAACCTCCTTCCATCAGCAAGGGCATTGAAGATGAAACGTGGCTGGGTCTTTCAGCATGACAATGATCCCAAACACACCGCCCGGGCAACGAAGGAGTGGCTTCGTAAGAAGCGTTTCAAGGTCCTGGAGTGGCCTAGCCAGTCTCCAGATCTCAACCCCATAGAAAATCTTTGGAGGGAGTTGAAAGTCCGTGTTGCCTAGCGACAGCCCCAAAACATCACTGCTCTAGAGGAGATCTGCATGGAGGAATGGGCCTAAATACCAGCAACAGTGAAAACCTTGTGAAGACTTACAGAAAGCGTTTGACCTCTGTCATTGCCAACAAAGGGTTTATAACAAAGTATTGAGATGAACTTTTGTTTTTGACCAAATACTTATTTTACACCATCATTTGCTAATTAATTCATTAAAAATCCTACAATGTGATTTCCTGGATTCTTTCCCCCATTCTGTCTCTCGTAGTTGAGGTATACCTAGGATCAACATTACAGACCTCTCTCATCTTGTTAAGTGGGAGAACTTGCTCAATTGGTGGCTGACTAAATACTTTTTTGCCCCACTGTATATATATATATAAATATATATATATATATATATATATATATATATATAAATATAAATATAAATATATATATATATATATATATATATATATATATGCCGTTAATAACTGTTTAATATATACCTGGCTGCTAAATCCTCAGAACTGTTACAGGATGTGTATTTTGTCAATTGTGTCTATAATATGTTTTGAATGCGTGCTTCTTAAGATAAGGTAAGAGATCAGAAGTACTTTATTGATCCCAATGTGGGAAATGTTTGCGTAGCAGCAGCATAAAAAGACAAGACATTGAACATAAGAGAAATTAAAAGACTAGAAATAACAATCCAAAATCTCATATAGAAATAAAATAGCATTAAAAAAAGTAGAAAGTATACATGTTGAAATACAAATGTACAGTAACAACATAAAGCAGGATATTACAGATACATGAATTGTGTAAGGAATGGATACAGTTATCCAAGATCATATTTATATTAAAAAAAAGCAAATGTCCCCTCTGTGGGACGAGTAAGGGGATTCTGATTCTGAGATGAACGTAGATCTGAACCTGCATCAGACCCTCAGATCTTCCTCAGAATCTAGCCCCCCTGTTTTCTCAGAGTCTGAACCGGACCCTGATCCCGGGGCAGATGCAGGGTATTGAAATGAAATGGATCTGCTCTCAATGAGCCTCCAGCTGGGGAAGAGGGGCATGATGGGATTAGAGGGGGGGCCGGAGGTAAAGAGATTATCAACAATGAAGGTAATGTAGAGAAAGTTGCTGCCACACCACGGAAACTTCAAACAAATTCCCACAAAAGGCTTTTTATTGTATTTCTGCTGGGGCCAGGTGAGCAGCCCCTGACCCCCCCGCCGCACAAACTCAATCACTCCCAGAGCTTCATGGGCTTTTACATTAAAAGCCATATATTCTGATTAAAGAGAAGAGAGGAGAGCGGGATGAGAGGAGTTTAAACTCAGTTAGAAACTGCAGAACCAGCAGACCCCCCCCCCCCCCCCCCACACTGTCAGGAATCAGGTAAAAGAACCCCTTCATCTGGAGCATAATGTGGATCAGACCCTTCATTTATTACCAATAACGCTCTGAGGATCCTTGCTATGATTGCTATATTCACTATGACTCTGTGGCTCAGGTCCTTAAAGTCCAAAGGATGAATAAAAGGTCTTGAGTTCAGTTTCTTTCTGCTCTAACGCTGTGAACGGTTCACCTGCCTGTGATCATAAGTCAGAGGCTTTTATTGTGAAAGGGAAGAAAGGAGGAGAGGGTCTGGTTGAAATCAGAAGAAGGTTGTTGTTTAATAATCATCATATAAATCCATTCAAACTGCTAAAATACTCACGATGAAGTCATGATGGCTAAATTCCACTTATTATTTGTATTTATTTGCACTATTTTAAGTATTTTATCTGTTTTTTATATTTAGTGATATAGGAGTTACAAGACAAGTGCATAGAAGTACAGTGTCCCAGATACACAGGAGACAGTAAGGTGCATTTACAAGTACAAATAACAAATGACAATATACACTGGAAAAAATGTGCTCCCAAATCAAATAAAAGAATAATGAAAACAAGATGTTTTTGCTTGTCTTAAGAATAAAAAAATCAAAAAGTGAACATTTGCTTGGTTAGGTTTCTTGGAATAAGACGGGATATTTAGATAAAGGAGATCTTGAGATTAGCTGAAACATATTTTGAACTATATCTTACCAGGATCAGTCATTCAATCAGCAGAGACGGTTTTGATTTAAGAATGCATATTTGGGTTCGGTCTGAAGGGGAGGGGCTTAGCTTGACCCTGGTGGTGGTGAATGGATGGTTGGGGTTGGTATGAAGGGGAGGGGCTTAGCTTGACCCTGGTGGTGGTGAATGG
This sequence comes from Notothenia rossii, assembly GCF_949606895.1. Taxonomy (NCBI): domain Eukaryota; kingdom Metazoa; phylum Chordata; class Actinopteri; order Perciformes; family Nototheniidae; genus Notothenia; species Notothenia rossii. The sequence continues at coordinate 59,633,448 of NC_136910.1, forward strand.
ATGGTTGGGGTCGGTATGAAGGGGAGGGGCTTAGCTTGACCCTGGTGGTGGTGAATGGATAGTTGGGGTCGGTCTGAAGGGGAGGGGCTTAGCTTGACCCTGGTGGTGGTGAATGGATGGTTGGGGTCGGTATGAAGGGGAGGGGCTTAGCTTGACCCTGGTGGTGGTGAATGGATGGTTGGGGTCGGTATGAAGGGGAGGGGCTTAGCTTGACCCTGGTGGTGGTGAATGGATAGTTGGGGTCGGTCTGAAGGGGAGGGGCTTAGCTTGACCCTGGTGGTGGTGAATGGATAGTTGGGGTCGGTCTGAAGGGGAGTGGCTTAGCTTGACCCTGGTGGTGGTGAATGGATGGTTGGGGTCGGTATGTGGTGGTGAATGGATGGTTGGGGTCGGTATGAAGGGGAGGGGCTTAGCTTGACCCTGGTGGTGGTGAATGGATAGTTGGGGTCAGTCTGAAGGGGAAGGGCTTAGCTTGACCCTGGTGGTGGTGAATGGATGGTTGGGGTTGGTATGAAGGGGAGGGGCTTAGCTTGACCCTGGTGGTGGTGAATGGATAGTTGGGTTCGGTCTGAAGGGGAGGGGCTTAGCTTGACCCTGGTGGTGTTGAATGGATGGTTGGGGTCGGTCTGAAGGGGAGGGGCTTAGCTTGACCCTGGTGGTGGTGAATGGATAGCTGGGGTCGGTCTGAAGAGGAGGGGCTTAGCTTGACCCTGGTGGTGGTGAATGGATAGTTGGGGTCGGTCTGAAGGGGAGGGGCTTAGCTTGACCCTGGTGGTGGTGAATGGATGGTTGGGGTCGGTCTGAAGGGGAGGGGCTTAGCTTGACCCTGGATTCAGAGGGACAGGAGGTGAAAAGGGGGGAAGGAGGGTTGCGTCGAGTCACCTGAAATGACAGCTGTCAGAGGGGAAAGCAGATTTAAAAGGGTTAGCAGAGCGCTATGATAGGCTTGTGAGAATAGAGCGAAGTGATTGGTTAAGCTGGGGAGCGACACCCCGATCACTTAATGAGAGGAGAGAGAGTAGTAACATAGAAATAGTTAATGAAGAGTAAAGACGGTCTTCCTGGTTGAACTTGCGCTGAGCTTCATATGTTGTTAGAAAACTGATACAATACTTTAATAATAAAATAAAATAAAATAATAAATTAATTATATAATTATAATTTAATAAAAAATCTTATTAGAAAATCACCAACTAACGTCAGAAAGTTGAAAACCTTTGAGCATTTGCAGCTTATTTTGTGACGTTAGTTGGTGATTTTCTAATAAGATTTTGTTGTAGCAGCTTGAGAAACTTGTTTCATTTGAGATACAACTCAAAATAAGGTGTTTTTCTAGAGTCTAGAAGTGGCACTGGCTAAAAACAAGACCCTATATCTCACTGCATTGTTACCTCTTCAGTTATTATGTCTCATTTCGAGTGTAAGACACATTCTGACTACTGTAGATTAGGGGTTCACAGAATTCACGTACGTACCTCAGTTTGGGGGTCACGGTTCGGTACGGGTTCGGTACAACAAGAAAAAGCAAAGCAAAAAAAGTCCCAAATGTATAATACCAGGTTTGTTTTTTATTTATTTTGAACAGTAGTTCAAGTTTCAGTATAAAAATAAGGAACTTTAACATTTTTAATAATTAACTTTATTACACACTAAACACATTAAAAACAAACCACACACACTCAGATGGCCGTATCTATAATCTATAATATTTATCTATAATGGCTGAACAAAAAGGTTCAATAAGCTGTAAAACTAAAAACAATGTCTTGAAAATATTACAAAATAAATAATAAGAAAGTGTTTCAATCACTTTCAATAAAAGCCGGGGTCCTCTACTATTGCATAAGGGCGTAGCATAGCCGTTGAAAAACATATGCAAAAAGCTTCCGTTATTTGTTTTGGTCTCTCGGCTCTCATGTCTCTTGGCTTCCTTAAAGGGATCAGCTGCTGAACTGCTGCTGTCTTTTGCCGGGCTCCGTGATTGGCACATCTGGGTGATGCCTTCTGATATTATGTAGCATGTTTGCGTGTGTTACCATTAGCGTACTGCACCGCTGTCTAACAACGCCGACACACCGGCTTCGTCCGATCCACCACTCACACTCCATCGTTATTGTAGTCCACGGGGAACAGGAAATGTTCCCACAGCTGATTCAAAAGAAGCAGGAGGGTTCTAGCTCCTGTGAGTTATCTGAAATCACCAGACTAACTTTTATTCTTGTATTTTGTTCGTTTTGTTGTTGTGTTTCTTCTTGTTCTTCATTTATTGTTTAAGGGCGGCTGGCAAACAGCTTTTAGGCGCAATACCGCCCCCTGGATTATAAATAGTGTAATGGATTCCGCCTGAAGGACAGACCTTTTTCCCACTCGTAAAAAAAAAGCGTATTCGTCGTGTGACTGCATGTCCCGTACCGTGACGTCCGAACCGTCACGGTACGGACGTCACGGTACGGTACGAATACGGACACCGTTACACCCTACTGTAGATATTTGAAATATATACTTTGAGTTTTTACAGTGTATACATGGAGACGTATACATATTTGATCTGTTTTATTGCACACTGTTGGAGGAGCCTGAGACCTCAGATCTACGCTCTAGCTGTGTGCTAATGAAACCCCCCCGCTCTCAGTCATGACTTAATGTTTATTCTGTTTACGGGCTCTTGTTGACTTCTGTCAGTGAATGTGAACTAAACCCACCTCACTGCTTTCAGAGCCCTCCCCCCCGACCCGCAGTAAACCGTCCAGCTGTTAGATCTGGCTCCCTTACAGGAACCTCCGTTAGTGTGAGGCGTCAGAATAATTCATCTTTATACTGCGGGAAAAATAAATAAACGTTTAGATAAATTAAACATAAAAAGAAATCGAGAAATATAAATAAAAAATGAGGTCTTGCTTAAAAAAAATCAGACATTTGTTTCAAAATATTACGAATAATATTCCTTGAAGGATTTAAATGTTATTCTCTTTTTAAATGGACTTGATTCTTTAAAGAGTAGGTCATATTGTTTATATCACAGCTATTCTGTGACATAAACCACAATAAACCGTAAGTCTTAATGTAGATTATTTATTTTCATATTCTATTTACAGAGACTTCTTCTTCTTTGAGTTTTCATTGCCATTTCTAACCTGTAGCTGCTGAGCATATGACAAGAGAACCTTTGAATATCTGAGTCTGTATTCTTAGAGAAGTAGTGAGTATCGTGGGCGTGACGCATCTCTTCTGTGAGACACTGCTTTAGAGATTGTGTGATTAACATTCAGCCTCCGCTCAGGTGATATTTCACGCTGAAGCGCCACAGATCTGGATGTTTCCACATAAAGTCTGCAGCTGCTCCTCTCAGCTTTATGAACGTCTGTCGGCCCATCAGAGAGCTTCATTCACAGCTTTATGTTTCCGAGGCGCGAGGTGCGGTATGAGGGACGCCGTAAAGCCGGGAACTCTGAGCATCATGAAACCACGGAAACCATCTGGGATATTCCCCGCGCTGCAGAAATAACTGTTAACGTCCGTATGTCTGCTCACATCACTCACACAGAGAAAACACAGAGACAACTCTCTGGAACAGGGGACATGGAGACAGGGACAAGAAGACGGGGACAATGGAGACAGGGACATGGAGACGGGACATGGAGACGGGGACATGGAGACTGGGACATGGAGACGGGGACATGGAGACTGGACATGGAGATGACATGGAGACTGGGACATGGAGACGGGGACATGGATGAGACGGGGACATGGAGACTGGGACATGGAGACAGGGACATGGAGACTGGGACATGAAGACGGGGACATGGAGACAGGGACAAGAAGACGGGGACATGGAGACAGGGACATGGAGACGGGGACATGGAGACGGGGACATGGAGACTGGGACATGGAGACGGGACATGGAGACTGGGACATGGAGATGGGACATGGAGACGGGGACATGGAGACGGGGACATGAAGACGGGGACATGGAGACTGGGACATGGAGACAGGGACATGGAGACTGGGACATGAAGACGGGGACATGGAGATGGGGACATGGAGACGGGGACATGGAGACTGGGACATGGAGATGGGGACATGGAGACTGGGACATGAAGACGGGGACATGGAGACTGGGACATGGAGATGAGGACATGGAGACGGGGACATGGAGACTGGACATGGAGACTGGGACATGGAGACTGGGACATGGAGACTGGGACATGAAGACGGGGACATGGAGACTGGGACATGGAGATGGGGACATGGAGACGGGGACATGGAGACGGGGACATGAAGACGGGGACATGGAGACTGGGACATGGAGACTGGGACATGGAGACTGGGACATGAAGACGGGGACATGGAGACTGGGACATGGAGACGGGGACATGGAGACGGGGACATGGAGATGGGGACATGGAGATGGGGACATGGAGACAGGGACATGGAGACGGGGACATGGAGACTGGGACATGGAGACGGGGACATGAAGACGGGGACATGGAGATGGGGACATGGAGACAGGGACATGGAGACGTGGACATGGAGACATGGACATGGAGACGGGGACATGGGGACAGGGACATGGAGACGGGACATGGAGACAGGGACATGGAGACGGGACATGGAGACAGGGACATGGAGACGGGACATGGAGACGGGGACATGGAGACGGGAACATGGAGACAGGGACATGGAGACGGGGACATGGAGACGGGGACATGGAGACGGGGACATGGAGACAGGGGAAATACGAGATTCTGGGAGGGATCAGGGACTTTTGACGGTTGGTTTGCGTTCACTTAAAGGTCTCCTATTATACTATGTTAGGCATATATTATAGGTCTCAGATATAAGGACATGTCTCTGAAGCGTCCTGCTCCAAACCCCAAACAGATCCTTGTAGCCCCCCCCCCCCCCTCTCTTCCAGCTGTTACTAAGGACATGTCTCTGAAGTGTCCTGCTCCAAACCCCAAACAGATCCTTGTAGCCCCCCCCCCCCTCTCTTCCAGCTGTTACTAAGGACATGTCTCTGAAGTGTCCTGCTCCAAACCCCAAACAGATCCTTGTAGCCCCCCCCCCCCCCTCTCTTCCAGCTGAGCTGACTCTGGGTCAGAAGCTTCAGAGAGAGAGTAGATCTCATCAGGAGAACTCTCCCAGCAGAAACTCAGCTAAATGCTGCCGTGATGAAACTCCACATCATGTTCCAAACCACATCAAGGATCCTCTCTGAAACAGGATGGAGCTCAAACTCTCTCTCTCTCTCAGGTTTACCACAAGGTGACTTCCTTTTGATTTCCTGCTTCTTCACACACACTCTCTCCAGCACAGGTTAGCTCTGAGTGTTAGCATGCTAAAGTAAACACAGACCATATTACTTCCAGAACACGTCTCATTGTTTCTGACAGCAACCTTTCTGATTGGCCCGTGGGTTTAAAGCCCGCCCACATTTTAGTAATGTCGTCATGACGCAGCAAATCTGGATCAGCTCCGTTGTTCCCGGTTTTTAGAGATGTGGGTACGGAGGAGAAGAGAGAGGGGTTTATTTCCTGACACTTTGAGAGTCTCCTGACACACGGGGGACACACAGGGGACACACCGGGGACACATGGGGACACACTGGGGACACATGGGGACACACCGGGGACACACAGGGGACACACGGGGGACACACGGGGGACACATGTAGAGAAGACATCAACAAGTGACATGATAGGAGATGTTTAAGACATGTAAATAAAGGTCATGTGGTGAAAAGGTGCGTTTGGATATCGGTCATGAACTCAAATATGTTGCATACTGAGATGAGCTTTTGTACGGAGGCTAAGAGGTGCAAACACAACGTCTCAAAACTCCTCCATCAGGAGAAGCAGCTTCAGAGAGGATGCAGATATAAAAACCCAAATGTTCCTCATGAAGCAACAACACGTGCAGAGTTTAGAGAGCATTCAGCTACTTGAGGAGACATGGCAGCGTTTACTAAAAGCTGCAGAAACCAAACGCTACAAATACAAACACAAGAATGTGTCATTAGAAGATTAAATTAGATATATAAATATAAGAAAATGATTTAAAAGGGTCGAAGAAGTTAAACATTTATCTTTTTGAAGAGAGGAAGTCAAATCATTTTTTAGACAAAACTAAAATGGTCCGAGTACAGATCCCTGTGGGACGCCAAATATTATGTAATACTATTCATTAGGGCTGTCAAGTTAACGCGTTAATAACGCGTTAACGCAAATAATTATTTTAACGTACGATTAACGCATGTGTATTTTTCCTCGGGCCCGCCCCGTAGTTTCAGGGCCCAAAGGCTTGACGTTGTTGTTAGTTGGATGGTGGGAGAGGGGGGGGTGCTAGTGAACTGTCAAGGGGGGGGAAGCCTCGCTGCGGGGAAACGGCGGACCTCTGTCGGCGCAACTTCGATGAGGCCGTTTAAAGACATAATAAAGTAAGGTCGGTGCCGGCCGTCAACGGTACTTGACGACCGGCCGTTCTGTGGATCTCCAGATTCTACAGACGGCCAGTCCGCCCCTGCTGACAGCCCCGCTCCTGCCGCTCGCTTGCGGCAGACCACACTTGAAAGTTTTCCGGGGAGACGCCAGGACAACAACAGCGATAGCTAAATGGGGGGCTACAGCTTCACACTGTGGAGGACGAGGGGCTGCGTGAGATCATTGGGATCACATCCAACGTGTCGACTGCACGTCACAGCGCATTGTTTTGACCCCTGTGGGAACTTCAGTCTCATGCTTTGACTGCTATGAAGACAGAGGAGCGGCATCTCGCCAACAACTGTAAACAGGCATGTCTGTTTGAGCAACTGCCTCAGTGCAAAGAAGTACACAGGGCTGGGAGAGAGAGAGAGAGAGAGAGAGAGAGAGAGAGAGAGAGAGAGAGAGAGAGGTTCCAGGTTGTTGTGTTGAGAATATTTTTCATTGTTCAAATGATAATAAACAAACATTAGCATAAAGCATATTTGTCCACTCATATGTTGATAAGGGTATTACAAACTTGAAAAACATTTCTCTAAGGAACATTGAGAACAGATCGAAAATCGCTATTAAATATTTGAATCGACTGACAGCCCTACTATTTATCTATCTTTACAAATTGACAACACATGCAGCATTGAGGAAACATTCAGCAGCCTTTAGAAACAACTTGTGATAGTATTGCAGATGTGCTGTCAGCTAGTTAGCTAACCTAGTAATATGGGAAGAAGTCATGTGATTATATTGATCAAATGAAGATGTGCTGAGTGGAAAGTCTGCTCTCAGTGTTTAAGCGCCCACAAATAGAAATGCATTCAGTGTCTGTGTGTTCCTCCTCGGTGTTGATAAAGCTTTCCTGTGGACTCAGTCTGTAATGAGTCTTCATTATGCATCGCGTCAGCTGTTTAGAGTCAAAATAATGAGAAAACTGTCGACCTTTCCCAGAATGCACCCTGCCTGCAACATGTTTTAATAACTAATAAATAAAGCACGAGATGCTGCCTGAGAGAAGTGTTTCTGCATCAAGTATTTAAAGGTGTGTGTGTGTGTGTGTGTGTGTGTGTGTGTGTGTGTGTGTGTGTGTGTGTGTGTGTGTGTGTGTGTGTGTGTGTGTGTGTGTGTGTGTGTGTGTGTGTGTGTGTGTCTGTGTGTGTCTGTGTGTGTCTGTGTGTGTGTGTGTGTGCAGTGGGGGGGTGTCAGGGCTGTGAGAAAAACACACATCTCGTCCAGCAGCAATTCAAATCAATTTCAAAGCGAAGGAAGCGTCCTCGTTTACACAGAAAAAACTTCGGGTTTCCAACCTGCAAATAAAACAGAAAAGCAATCAATCACAGAGAGGGGCCTTTGGGGGGGGGATATGCAAACTGACCGTGAGGCCGCTGAGATAAATGTGTGTGTGTGTGTGTGTGTGTGTGTGTGTGTGTGTGTGTGTGTGTGTGTGTGTGTGTGTGTGTGTGTGTGTGTGTGTGTGTGTGTGTGTGTGTGTGTGTGTGTGTGTGTGTGTGTGTGTGTGTGTGTGTGTGTGTGTGTGTGTGTGTGCATTCCTGAGCCGGGGAAAGTTCTCCGTCACAAGCACTAATTAATCACCGCGCTGAGATTAATCACTTATTAATGAGAGCGTCTCATTGGCCGGGGGCGGAAAACAACTGAACTCCATTAATCTCTAACGTCTAAACTCTATTTATTCTGATCCTCTTTCTCTCACGCTACAGCTCTAGAGCCACGAGATCTGATTGGTCCTCCAGGTGCAATGCATTCTGGGTATCCATAGGGCTCATTCTGGGATATTCAAATCAGAGTCAGAGAAGATATTGTACTTAGTAAAAGTAGAAGTACTCAGATCTTGTACTTGAGTAAAAGTAGAAGTACTCAGATCTTGTTCTTGAATAAAAGTAGAAGTACCAGAGTGTAGGAATACTCTTACAGTAAAAGTCCTGCATTCAAAATGTTCCTCAAGTGAAAGTAGAAAAATATTATCATCAAAATAAAGATTAAAGTAGCGACAGTAAAAGTAGTCATTGTGCAGATTGGTCCATTTCAGAATAATATATATGATATATTTGATGATACCTTCAGGAGCTAGTTTACATTAACTTCTTTATTAATATAAACCCTCCTGCTGTCAATCATCCTCTGATGTTTCTCTGACTTCCTGTTGTCTCTGACATGAGGAACAGATCAGGGTGAAACGAGATGAGATTCTCTGATCTGTCTCACAACATTACAGCACAACATATGGCTCTGCTACTTATAAGCTCCATGTCACCACCGCTAGGCCAAATGTGGCTAATGCTGGGCTATAAAGGAACTACAGCACGGTCACATGACTTCACGTCACCACCGCTAAGCTAAAGGAGGCTAATGTTGGGCTATAAGGGAACTACAGCACGGTCACATGACTTCACGTCTCCACCGCTAAGCTAAAAGAGGCTAATGTTGGGCTATAAAGGAACTACAGCACGGTCACATGACTTCACGTCACCACCGCTAAGCTAAAGGAGGCTAATGTTGGGCTATAAAGGAACTACAGCACGGTCACATGACTTCACGTCTCCACCGCTAAGCTAAAGGAGGCTAATGTTGGGCTATAAAGGAACTACAGCACGGTCACATGACTTCACGTCACCACCGCTAAGCTAAAGGAGGCTAATGTTGGGTTATAAAGGAACTACAGCACGGTCACATGACTTCACGTCACCACCGCTAAGCTAAAGGTGGCTAATGTTGGGCTATAAGGGAACTACAGCACGGTCACATGACTTCACGTCTCCACCGCTAAGCTAAAAGAGGCTAATGTTGGGCTATAAAGGAACTACAGCACGGTCACATGACTTCACGTCACCACCGCTAAGCTAAAGGAGGCTAATGTTGGGCTATAAAGGAACTACAGCACGGTCACATGACTTCACGTCTCCACCGCTAAGCTAAAGGAGGCTAATGTTGGGCTATAAAGGAACTACAGCACGGTCACATGACTTCACGTCACCACCGCTAAGCTAAAGGAGGCTAATGTTGGGTTATAAAGGAACTACAGCACGGTCACATGACTTCACGTCACCACCGCTAAGCTAAAGGAGGCTAATGTTGGGCTGTAAAGGAACTACAGCACGGTCACATGACTTCACGTCACCACCGCTAAGCTAAAGGAGGTTAATGTTGGGCTGTAAAGGAACTACAGCACGGTCACATGACTTCACGTCACCACCGCTAAGCTAAAGGAGGCTAATGTTGGGCTATAAAGGAACTACAGCACGGTCACATGACTTCACATCACCACCGCTAAGCTAAAGGAGGCTAATGTTGGGCTATATTCATCAAATGATTACATGAAAGCACCCCTTGCAAAATGCTTGAGTGGGATTATTTGTGTGTGTGTGCGTGCGTTCGTGCGTACGTATCTGTGTGTGACCTGTGAGCTTGCGCTGCAGAAATGTTTATCACACGTTGGGCATTAATAAAGTGGAGGAGTGCATTAAACAGTGCAGGTGTCAGTGCATGCTGATGGAGAGAGCTGCAGTATGCAGAGCAGGGTCAACTACTGCACACACATACTAATGCACACACACACACACACACACACACACACACACACACACACTCACACTCACACACATACTGTAAGAGTAAAAACTCCCTCTGACAGGCAGCAGATGCAGATCGATAAACCTTTGAGAGCTGGACCTCTGGACCTCAGGTGGATTCTCTTTTTTGTATTGGTAATCTTTTTTTTTGTTTTGTTATCATTATTATTTCACTGAATGTATTTACAGTCTCAGATTAATAGAGAGGTGAAGTGCCGCCCTTCTACTACCGCCCTATGGGACCTCATTTAGGAAAAAGTCTGTATTGAAGTCAATGGAGAGAGAAAGATTATCTTTCCATCCCGTTTGAATTGTGCCACGAATTACACATATGATGTTTGTCAATTTAAAAAATCCTTTCCATGTAAAAAAGTCACAGTTTGTCGTAAAACTGTTGAAATATAAGACTATGAAAAATACGCAACTAGAAAGACTACAAATCCCAGAGTAAGCGATGTCATTAACGTTACACATTACCCTCGTGTTACTCACCGAAACCTTGAAGCCGGTCCCGCATGCTGGCTCTAATGAACCGACTAACTCCCCCTGTGTGTGTACAGCTCTCAACATGCACAGACTTGGAGTGATTTTCACCTCTTTTAATACTTTCCGCCTCGTTCTGAAAGAAAGAAGTGAAATGTGCCAACGTGACGGCCGTCTGGGTGTGTGGTGACGTGTGCTGGACCAGAGATGTAGTTCATTCAGCGTTTCACACAAAGTGTTACTTCACAGTTTTACCACACATTTTTTTTTTTTTGACTTCCAAAATTATCTTTTAAATTGACAAACATCATATGTGTAATTCGTGGCACAATTCAAACGGGATGGAAAGATAATCTTTCTCTCTCCATTGACTTCAATACATATTTTTCAGAAATAAGGTCCATGGAGGTCCACCGGAAGGGGAGGGGCTTCGCTCATATTCAGCTTTAGTATTGTGGTGCTTGGAGAGAAAATCTACTTTGTATGGTACAGATCTCAGATGACTGAATTTGATTTTTTTCTCTGATTTTTTTCTCAGATTTTGACTTTTTTCTTAGAATTTGTCTTTTTTCTCAAATTTGACTTTTTTCTTCTAATTTAACTTTGTTCTTATAATTTGACGTTTTTCACAGAATTAGACTTTTTTCTCAGATTTGGATCTTTTTATTTTATGTTACTTTTTTCTCAGAATTTGTATTTTTTCTCAGAATTTTGACTTATTCCAGGGTACATGCTACATCTTTGCATCAGCAGTGTTTCCTGTGTGCAGACGGCCTGTTTGATGCTCATATTAACCCCTGAGAGCAGGTCACTCTCCTCCTGACGCCTCATTAAAGCAGCTAAATGAAGCACGTCTCACTTTACACCTGCAGAATGAAGCAGAATGAAGCTAATGGAACTAATGAAGCATGGAGCTAATAGAGCTAATGGAGCTAATAGAGCTAATGGAGCTAATGGAGCTAATGGAGCATGGAGCTAATGAAGCATGGAGCTAATAGAGCTAATGGAGCTAATGGAGCTAATGGAGCTAATGGAGCTAATGGAGCATGGAGCTAATGAAGCTAATGGAGCTAATGGAGCTAATGGAGCTAATGAAGCATGGAGCTAATAGAGCTAATGGAGCTAATGAAGCATGGAGCTAATGGAGCTAATGGAGCTAATGGAGCTAATGAAGCATGGAGCTAATAGAGCTAATGGAGCTAATGAAGCATGGAGCTAATGGAGCTAATAAAGCTAATGGAGCTAATGGAGCTAATGGAGCTAATGGAGCTAATGGAGCTAATGAAGCATGGAGCTAATGGAGCTAATGGAGCTAATGAAGCATGGAGCTAATAGAGCTAATAGAGCTAATGAAATAGGAGCTAATAGAGCTAATGGAGCTAATGGAGCTAATGGAGCTAATGGAGCATGGAGCTAATAGAGCTAATGGAGCTAATGAAGCATGGAGCTAATAGAGCTAATGGAGCTAATGGAGCTAATGGAGCTAATGGAGCTAATGAAGCATGGAGCTAATGGAGCTAATGGAGCTAATGGAGCTAATGGAGCTAATGGAGCATGGAGCTAATGAAGCATGGAGCTAATGGAGCTAATGGAGCTAATGGAGCATGGAGCTAATGAAGCTAATGGAGCTAATGAAGCATGGAGCTAATAGAGCTAATGGAGCTAATGGAGCATGGAGCTAATGGAGCTAATGGAGCATGGAGCTAATGGAGCTAATGGAGCATGGAGCTAATGGAGCTAATGGAGCTAATGGAGCATGGAGCTAATGAAGCATGGAGCTAATGGAGCTAATGGAGCTAATGGAGCATGGAGCTAATGAAGCATGGAGCTAATAGAGCTAATGAAATAGGAGCTAATAGAGCTAATGGAGCTAATGGAGCTAATGGAGCTAATGGAGCTAATAGAGCTAATGGAGCTAATAGAGCTAATGAAATAGGAGCTAATGGAGCTAATAGAGCTAATGGAGCTAATGGAGCTAATGAAATAGGAGCTAATGGAGCTAATAGAGCTAATGGAGCTAATGGAGCTAATGGAGCTAATGGAGCATGGAGCTAATAGAGCTAATGGAGCTAATGAAGCATGGAGCTAATAGAGCTAATGGAGCTAATGGAGCTAATGGAGCTAATGGAGCTAATGAAGCATGGAGCTAATGGAGCTAATGGAGCTAATGGAGCTAATGGAGCTAATGGAGCATGGAGCTAATGAAGCATGGAGCTAATGGAGCTAATGGAGCTAATGGAGCATGGAGCTAATGAAGCATGGAGCTAATAGAGCTAATGAAGCATGGAGCTAATAGAGCTAATGGAGCTAATGGAGCTAATGGAGCATGGAGCTAATGAAGCATGGAGCTAATAGAGCTAATGAAGCATGGAGCTAATGGAGCTAATGGAGCTAATGGAGCTAATGAATCGTGGAGCTACTCTCTAGCAGCTGACAGTAGGCTGACAGGCGGCTGACAGACAGCTGACAGACAGCTGACAGACGGCTCACAGTAGGCTGACAGGCGGCTGACCGACAGCTGACAGACAGCTGACAGACGGCTCACAGTAGGCTGACAGGCGGCTGACAGACAGCTGACAGATGGCTCACAGTAGGCTGACAGGCGGCTGACAGATGGCTGACAGACGGCCTGCATTAGGCTGACAGTAGGCTGACAGGCGGCTGACAGATGGCTGACAGAAGGCTCACAGTAGGCTGACAGGCGGCTGACAGATGGCTGACAGACGGCCTGCATTAGGCTGACAGACGGCTGACAGTAGGCTGACAAACGGCTGACAGACGGCTGATAGGCGGCTGACAGGCGGCTGACAGGCGGCTGACAGGCAGCTGACAGGCGGCCGACAGACGGCTGACAGATGGCTGACAGGCGGCTGACAGATGGCCTGCATTAGGCTGACAGACGGCTGACAGACGGCCTGCAGGAGCTCCATGATTCCCCTGAAACCTCCTCACACACCTCCATCATGAAACACTCTCAGATTTTTCCAGACGGGAGAAAGCCTTATCAGAACTTCATGAATCCTCGCTCTGACTTCCTGTCTACAGCTTTGTGATTGGCTGAGGCTCCCAGAGGGTTAGCATGCTTTTCAATTAGCTTTTAAACACTGCAGAGTGGATGGATTTAAAGAGACACCTTTACCGTCTCAAATTAATGGACAGTCAAACATTTTGACTATTTTCTCAGAATTTGACTTTTTTCTTAGAATTTGACTTTTTACTCAATATCTGTGATTCACCTCTTCCACCAAACAGCTAATAACATTTGCCCTTCAGGGAAAATAAAGACACTAACAAGTGGCTAAATGAGTGCACACTGTTTGTAAAACACTGCAGCTCGTACAGTTCCTGAATACTGTCGACAATTACATCAGTTAAAAGGACTGTGCTGTGAGATTTCGCCAGATGTGCTAAATGTACACCTGGCGAAGTACTACAAAAATGTAAAAAATGTACAGTGGGTCCAAAAAGGTTGAAACAGGGATGCACAAACAACACTCTGCAGAGACTAACAACCTGCTACCTGTGTGTGTGTGTGTGTGTGTGTGTGTGTGTGTGTGTGTGTGTGTGTGTGTGTGTGTGTGTGTGTGTGTGTGTGTGTGTGTGTGTGTGTGTGTGTGTGTGTGTGTGTGTGTGTGTGTGTGTGTGTGTCCTGCGTGTCCTTGATTAAAGCAGCACTGACTGACAGCAGATGACTCCCCTCTCTCGTCTTCAGGTCATCGAGTCTCTAGTGGCCGCTTTGCTTTTAAGCCATCACCCCCCCCCCATCACCCCCTGAGGGATCTATCTGTCTCCCCCCCCTCCCCCCCTCAGGTGATGTCCCCCCTCCCTCTGGGTAATTACAGGTGGGGGGGGGGGGGAACATCACCTGTAATTACAGACGTCCTTTAGCTCTCTCAAACCAATTAGAGAGCTAAAGGACGTCAGGGTCACATGTTTCTTACTGGAGGTCGCTGATGGAGATGGGATTTGTAGTTTTACACGCCCTGAGTGCTTCATTATGATCGTCTGTCTCACATCGGATCTGAAGCGACACATAACTCTCCTTTAAAGGGGCGGGGGGGGCACTTACACTCACATTACAGAGGATATAGAAAGATATAAAGATAAAAGTGTGGAGGACGAATTCAGATTCCTGATGAACGCAGATCTGATTAAAGGAAGGACTGAACACTCAGACAAGAAGAAGTGCTTCTCTTATTCCTCTGGACTCATAATGCTGACTGATGGTGGAATGGCCTTATTGTGAGTCGCTTAGGGGAAACATCTCTGTTAAATGAAATGTAACGTCAGGGTTTAGGACTCATAATTAGGACATTATGGTTTGGCTTGTATCAGCACTTTTCCTGTTGTTCTGAGATGGTATCTTTCTGGTGTGATGGACTTATTGTGAGTCGCTCAGGGAACACAAGTCAGTGAAATGAAGTAAGTCCTAATGCTGATAAAGACGTCACACAGCGTCCTACACTATCATACACTCATATGAAATATATAAAGATGCTCTGGTGCAGTGAGTGTAAACACAGTATTCTAAAACTGTGTTTAAATAAATGTACTCGGTTACATTCCTGCAGTAAATGCTGTGTTTGATCTCTGCTGTTCTGACCCGCTGACAGAGAGGATTGTGGGAACTGTGTGTGTGTGTGTGTGTGTGTGTGTGTGTGTGTGTGTGTGTGTGTGTGTGTGTGTGTGTGTGTGTGTGTGTGTGTGTGTGTGTGTGTGTGTGTGTGTGTGTGTCAGTAACATAATGTTATGATTGGCTCTTTGATGACACGCTTAACGATGGTCTGAGGAGCATCACAGCGGGGGGGGAGACCTCCCACATCAAACACAGCCCCCCCCCCCTCCCCCCCCGCTGTGTGACATTAACTGTAACAGCTGTTTTAACACAACTGGACGTACGTTCCTCTTTTAAATCCTGTTTCAAATAAGAAATAACAACATTTGTGTTTTTAGGAGATTTCCCATCGTCATCTTTTTACTCCAGTCTGTGTTTCTGAGGATAAGATTGAAAATAGCTTTTATAAAAGTACTGTTTTCTGTTCATTCTTCCTCTTGCTGTGTTTTTGTACACGACTCATATTCCAGAGCTAATTCCTCGTACGTGTAAAGCAACATAAAACTGATTCTGATCCGTCAGTAACTCTGTGAGATATTTCATTTTACTGCTGCCATCTAAAAGCTACAAGTCCTGCATCTAATAAGTAGAAGCATCAAAACACACTTAGAGTACTAAAACTCTGTGCATCCCATATATATATATATCTATATATATATAGATATAGATATATATATAAAGTAAAGTGTAAGTACTTCAGTCGTTGAGTAAAAGTACTTTCCACCGCTGGCTGATGTTGTCAAACAAGATGATTAATGATGATACGAGTCAAATAAACTGTCAGCGCCCCGAGTACAAACAGAGTGTGTGTGTGTGTGTGTGTGTGTGTGTGTGTGTGTGTGTGTGTGTGTGTGTGTGTGTGTGTGTGTGTGTGTGTGTGTGTGTGTGTGTGTGTGTGTGTGTGTGTGTGTGTGTGTGTGTGTGTGTGTGTGTGTGTGTGTGTGTGTGTGTGTGTGAGAGAGTTTACTCAGCTTGAGGATCACATGGTACAGAGGGTGAGCGACTCGAGGGGGAAAATATTATCTCAGAGCTGAGACACGGGGGGAGCGAAAAGAAAAACCTCTAACAGAAGAGGGTCTTTAATATGATAAGAAACACAGGGATTCTAGCCTCTGAGGACCATTGACATGCACTAACACCGATAGAACTGCAGGAGAGGGACACCACAGAAGAAGAACAGGGCCTCTTTAAGTTAGAGTGGACCAAATACAAAGGTTTGAATAAGGTGCTAGCCGGTCAGGGGGCTTCTGGTCTGCACTGATGCTCATTCTCACAGATATTGAAGTGACTGTTATTTTGTATTTATTGATTGTTGTGTTTTTATTTATGTCTTAATGTGTGCATATGTATAAATGTGTCTGTTGATTGTGTATAGAGGTATATTAGGGCTGTCAGTCTGTTAAAATAGTTCATCGTGATTAATCTAAAATGAATCGCACATTTTCGATCTGTTCTAAATGTTCCTTAGAGGAATCTTGATCAAGTTTGTAATTCTCTTATCAACATGTGAGCGGACAAATATGCTGTATGCTAATGTTTATTATCATTTCAACAATTACAAATATTCTCCTGAATATTCTCAACACAACACACCTCTCTCTCTCTCTCTCTCTCTCTCTCTCTCTCTCTCTCTCTCTCTCTCTCTCTCTCTCTCTCTCTCTCTCTCTGTCTCTGTCTCTGTCTCTCTCTGTCTCTCTCTCTCTCTCTCCCAACCCTGTGTACTTCTTTGCACTGAGCCAGTTGCTCAAACAGACATGCCTGTCGGCGAGATGCCGCTCCTCTGTCTTCATACCAGTCAGAGCATGAAACTGAAGTTCCCACCAGACTCGCTTTTTCATTCAAAGCTCAATTCAAAACAGACTATAAAGTTAGTGTGTGCTGCTGTGGGAACATGTTAGTGACATGTCGTTAGCGTGTGCTGCTGTGGGAACATGTTAGTGACATGTCGTTAGCGTGTGCTGCTGTGGGAACATGTTAGTGACATGTCGTTAGCGTGTGCTGCTGTGGGAACATGTTAGTGACATGTCGTTAGCGTGTGCTGCTGTGGGAACATGTTAGTGCCATGTCGTTAGCGTGTGCTGCTGTGGGAACATGTTAGTGACATGTCGTTAGCGTGTGCTGCTGTGGGAACATGTTAGTGCCATGTCGTTAGCGTGTGCTGCTGTGGGAACATGTTAGTGACATGTCGTTAGCGTGTGCTGCTGTGGGAACATGTTAGTGCCATGTCGTTAGCGTGTGCTGCTGTGGGAACATGTTAGTGCCATGTCGTTAGCGTGTGCTGCTGTGGGAACATGTTAGTGCCATGTCGTTAGCGTGTGCTGCTGTGGGAACATGTTAGTGCCATGTCGTTAGCGTGTGCTGCTGTGGGAACATGTTAGTGACATGTTTCAGTCCTGCCTGAACATCTTGAGATCAGCGTGTCTGTGACGGAGTGAGAAAGAGACGGAGAGAGTTTCCCATGTTGATCCTGCAGATCTGAGATCTGTGAGAAACATTCCTCTCTAATGGAGCCTCACACTGCGTCCAAAAACACACTTCCTGTTTGATGTGGAGCGGCGGGACGAATGCCACCGGGACCGCCGCTAAAGAAAACACACACACACACACACACACACACACACAGATATTCTAAGGGGTTGGACCAATCACAACAGAGCCGGCCAGCTAACCAATCAGAGCAGACTGGGCTCTGGTTTCAGACAGAGGGTGAAAAGAGGAGCTGCAGCACAGTGCAAATAAAGAGCTTTTCAAATATCTTTGAATGTCTCATTTTTGTTTAAGTCTCTGGACAAAAACAATTCCTCATCTGAAAAGTGATCCTGAAAGTCTGGTCTGTTTTGAACGTGGGAAATTAAACGTGACATTCAGAGACGGAAAACATTTACTGTTCAGGTTTAATCTCCAATTACAACCATGTGTGTGTGTGTGTGTGTGTGTGTGTGTGTGTGTGTGTGTGTGTGTGTGTGTGTGTGTGTGTGTGTGTGTGTGTGTGTTCTGGTGCTGATCCATTAGCCTCTGTCACATGTTATTCCCCCCCTCAGTAAGGCTCTGAGCTGTGGAGACCTGAGTGTGACCCGCCGCCGATCGACAGCCAATCAGAGCGCTCGCTGCGGCATCATGTGACCACTCTCCGTCACACAGAGGAGGATGAAGGACAAGCTCTGAGATGCACTCATGTTTGTTTCTATTGGATAAGATATGGCCGAACACACTTTAGCAGCTTATAAATAAAATAAAGAAATATATAAAATATAAGCTGTGCCGAAATGGTGAAAAAAACATCATGAAAAATATATTATGTTTAATTGTCAGATTTATTAGGATGCATCAGTGTCATTTATGGAGGGATTCATATTATATTTTAATTCAATTAAAACTAAAATCTGTTTAGATTGTAAATATATTTATTTATGTGTGTGTGTGTGTGTGTGTGTGTGTGTGTGTGTGTGTGTGTGTGTGTGTGTGTGTGTGTGTGTGTGTGTGTGTGTGTGTGTGTGTGTGTGTGTGTGTGTGTGTGTGTGTGTGTGTGTGTGTGTGTGTGGATAATTGTTTAAAATGTGGAGAATCGTTCCACCTTAAACTGGGCTCCAATTTGTTAAACATTAAAGCTAATGATTAAATTAAACTGCGTCCACCAGGGGGTTGAATGGGTGTGGGTGTGGGTGTGTGTGTGTGTGGGTGTGTGTGTGTCAGGGTATGAATGGGTGAGGTGGTGTGTGTAGGGGGGGCAGCTGGTCGTTCATGGATTGACTTAACCTCTGTCACTGTGACGGCTTTTGTGTTTTAACTGCTCCAAAAAACAGGCAGATGTCCCCCCCGCCCACACACACACACAATATCTGACACACCATTAGTCACTGACACCAACACACACACTTTAGTAAACCACACACACAGACGTTGGTTAACTTGACGTCAGCTGGTTGAATGACACATTAAGTGTTCATGTTAAGGGTAAATAAGTCCTTAAATATGTATCTTAGTTTGTAAACAGGTGGGTATAAAATAAGAAATGAGTGTCAGTATATAAATATGGTATGAGAGCATGTTTGCCCTTTTTCCTGTATTTCTTTTTGATGTGAAACACTTGAACTAATGCCCTAGGATAAAAAAGAATAGTGCGCGAGGATTTAAAGATTAATACAAATCTATCTATCTAAAAATTGTTAAAATAGAAGTATCTCACTAAATAAGGGTAAAAGTAAAAAAAATGCCAGACCTAAGCATACATTTTTAATAAAAACAACAAAAACAATTTATATATCAGTGATTATTATTGATTGAGTTTTGTAAATTGTAAAAAGAATAGAACCCAGCAATCAGCCTTGAGGTACACCACAAAAAACTTTTAAAATGATGTTTGGAGAAGTGAGACGATCTTTAGGGCTTTCCAAACTCAATTACAGGAACTAGTATTCAATTTGTACAAGTTAGAATGTCCTTTTGACAAGTGGCACATGGCTATTTTATATTATTGTAGATATCTGTATCAAATTCTACCGTTGACTTCTATTCAAACTCAAAATATCTATTATTTGTTTCTCACTTGTGAATAGGGTTATTTTTTCAAGTGGAAATGTTCATTTTAGATATATTTCACTTATTACAACTAAACTACTTAACCATTGACTTCTATTTAAACGTAATTACAGATTTCTATATTTAAAAAAATGCATGCCCTCCCTCAATGTTCATTCCCATTTTTTCCAAGGTTTTATATAAAAGTTATATCATTCATTATTTTTGCACAATACACATTTTACTGTTGACTTCTATTGAAACTCAGAACATTTAAATATTTATTTCACATTTACCAAACGTATTTTTTTTTAATGTATTTAATTTCTTACTTTATTACAAATACACTGCTTTTAACATTGACTTCAATTCAAACTCAATCACAGATAAGTCAATTCTCACTAGTTAAACATATTGACATTATGGCTTTTCTTTTTTGAAATGGTATTCAGTGTGAATGTTTTCCAGGTATTGAATCAAAGTAATAACTGAGTTGAGATGTATTTCAGTCTGAAAGGATGTAAGCTCTCAGAGATGTTGTGGATCCGCCCCCTGATAAATATCAGAATGAACTCTGATTACATTTCCATTGCTCTCTGTGAGTTAAGGCTTTGTAATCAGAAACACCCCCCCCCCCCCCCCCCCTCCCATCTGGCCCTTTTCCTGTATTTATTTTTTAATATAAAACACTTTAACAAACGCCCTCCGATAAAAAAAGAATTGTGTGCAAGGATTTAAAGACGAAATAAAAGTGTTAAGAGTTTGTTTCAGTATCTCACGAACCAACAAACTTTAAAAATGATGTTTGGAGAAGTGTGACGACCTTTAAGGCTTTCCAAACTCAATTACAGGAACTAATATTCCATTTGTACAAGTTAGAATGTCATGTTGTCAAGTGGCACATAGCTATTTGTTTTCAATAAAAACAACAAAACAATTGAGATATTAGTGAAAATTATTGATTGAGTTTTGTAGATTTTAAAAAGTGGTCCAGTGGATCCGCCCCCTGATAAACATCAGAATGAACTCAGCTCTGATTATATTTCCATCGCTCTCTGTGAGTTAAGGCTTTGTAATCACCAACATCGCCCCCCCCCCCCTCCCATCTGGCACTGCCCCCCCCCCCCCCCCCCTCCCACATTGAAGAAAAGCCTCCAATGAATGTTAACCAGTCGTTGTTGTGATGCGTTCAGGCGCAGCAGCGTTTGACTGAGAACTTTTTAATCGCCCCCTGGAGTCGCTCCATAAATGTTTTGGCGGCGGACATTATCCCCCTCCTCTGCTTCCTTTCTTTTCAGTGAGTGGGGAAAGGGAGGGGAGGACACTATTGTGCGTCGCACCAGCTAAAGCCAAGGCAATCATTTCCACGGCTTTTTGGGCCGTTTGAAGGCTTTTGATTTATCGTCCAGTCTCTATTAAAATGTGCGGCGCAGATTATGGCTCGGCGTCTCGCGATCAAACGTCGTTCGTTCGGCCATCATTCACTGCGTGTTGTTGGGAAAACAAAGCAGAATGAGATGTTGGTTTCATCTCCAGTCTCTTTGGACAGCAGTTCATCACAGAATAATATCACCAATATCACACACCACCGCTTTTAATCTGGGACGTGTATGGGTCTGGGGGGTCTAAATGTCTGAAGTGTAAATCCTTCCAAAAGCATCAATTAGCATCTGATGAAGTGTATCACTCATTCTGTCTAACTGTGGACCATCTGTAAATGATATGTGTTAAAGGCCTTTAAACCCCCGGGGGCCGACAGATACACAACACAATAATACTAAACACTCGTAGGGGTACGGTGAGGTGACGACATGTTGGAATACATGCAGCTCTCTCAGTAAACACTAAGGGAGATGGTTGGTGGTGAAACATGTTCTCAGGCTTTTATGGTGAAAGGTTCAAAGCACATTATATTTATACATACACACGTTTGAACTAGGTGCAAACTACACCAAAGATTACTTGTTTGAATTTAGTCCAAAATGACTTCTTTTTAACTCGTTGATATTTATTCAGGTTCAATTATCGGTGAATTTGAATCGAAGTCAACGGGAGTTGATCAGTTTTAAAGATGTTAAATACATCTCAACATTTAAACTATAATCTGCCACATATTAGAATGAAATAGTAGTAGCTATAGCACATAAACAAATGTAGGCCATACACTCATCATAGAAACATTTAAAGTGAACTTGTAAAATGTAATTAGATGTATGTTAACGGTGTTGTGCTTCCAGTTTGACCTGAGCTCAGAGTCAGAGGGAGGTTCTGTGGAGAGGAGTTTTACACTGATGGACAGATTCCTGAGGAGCTAATTAGCTTAACGAATAGCCTCCTCTTTGTCCTTAACAATGCCCCCCCCCTCAGTGTAAATGCAGAGACCACCCAGGGGGGGGGGGGGGTCCATCAGGTGACAGAGTTCACAGGAAGTTCACCTGACAGCTGGGTTAGGGTTACATCACACACTGATTTACATCCAGACGTACAGTCAGACTTCCTGTTTACAGACGGTTTGAAACCCATCAGAAACACCATCACAGAGGGAGGGGGGGGGGGGGGGCACTGAGGGAGGGGGGGCACTGAGGGGGGGGGGGGCACTGAGGGGGGGGGCGTGAAACTATAACAGGAATTTAGTATTACATCAATATAGATTATTAACTTTTGACAAGTGTAAGTTATATATCTGTCATGTAGTTTGAATTTAAGTTAAATATGTTTAATAAGAACATTTGACTTTAGTTTTTATTATTTAGTCAAGACTTGGAAAATATATCGTCCAATTCGAAAGAGACGTATCAAAGTTTAAATGGAAGTCAACGGTAAGAGTTGTATTTAAATGGTCATGCAGAGGCGCGCTACAGTCACAGAGATGAAGTCCAAATTGAATTGATATGAATGAGTGTCAGAAGAGGCGTGACACGATACCAGCTGTTTAGTGTTAAAGTCTCATCCATGATTAACTTCTGACGAGTGGAAGTTATCTGTCATTAAGTTTGAATGAAAGTCAACGGTGAAAGTTGACAAGCTGTTTCCTCAGAACATTTGATCGTTGAGAAAGTGAGTCGTGTTTATCATTATTTAGTCAAGACTTGGAAAATATATCAACAGAATCAAAAAAGACATTAAAGTTGAAATGGAAGTCAACGGTAAAATGAGTAATTAGATTGCCATGAAGAGGAACGCCGCAGTGACAGAAATGAAGGAGTCCAAACATCGTGTTTATTGTTATCAATGACTCAACTTTAGAACATGTCATTATAGACACTGACTTTGAATGAAGGTCAATGGGGAAAGTTGTCAAGTTGTTTCTAAGTTAAATATATGACTCTTAACAAGTGAGCTCTGTATCACCATTTAACTTTATAACTAACAACTATTGACTTTCATTCAAACTCAAATTACTTTCATTGAAATGAGCAAAAGGTCCATTCCTGATATCTACGTACCTTTCTAGCGGTATACATGTTTACTGTAGATATACGAAACATCATTACAACCAGGTGACTTTTACCCTTGACTTTCATTCAAACTGCAGATGAGTTGAAATAGACATGTTTTTAAGGTCATGTTGACGATGCTCACAAACAACTCAAATCAAAGGCTCAAAAGGAGAATAGGAGACGTGGTTCGGTGGCCTCTATAATGCTGCTAATGATTGAATGTAATTGAGACAGAAAGCTTTGCTCCTGGCTCAGAAGCATCTCTCCCTGCAGAGTCTGCTCAGCGTTTACAAGCTGCATCTCTCTGACGGCTCCTCTGCCGCCTCGTAAAGGCTGACTGGAAACATGGAGGCTTTTATAGGAACCAGTGTTCCCATTATGCTGCTCAGCGGGTGGGATGCTTTACGACGTGACACCGTTAATCTGCAACTGTTGGTTCAGCGGCTTCATGAAGACACGCTTCATTATGAGAATCATTCATGGAGCACTCGGACCCGCTTCACGCTGCGAGGCGCGCTCTGCTCCAACGTGCTCTCTGAGAGCAGACACTGTTTGATTGATTGATTGTTGTGCTGTTATTTAGGTCTTAATGTGTGCATACATGTGTCTGTTCATTCTGTACATATAGGTATATACATCTTTTTATATATATTTGATTTTGTATTCGGGACTGTGGGAAACACTATTTCGATCTCTCTTACACACAAACTGAAAGATTGACAATAAAGTTGACTGAGTTTTAATGATTCATTTGAAACGAGGAATGAGACCCGAGGAGAGTCAGAGAGCGTCCAGTATATCTCTCTGGAAGCTCTCTGACTCTCCTCGGGAGTCAGAGAGCGTCCAGTATATCTCTCTGGACGCTCTCTGACTCTCCTCGAGAGTCAGAGAGCGTCCAGTATATCTCTCTGGACGCTCTCTGACTCTCCTCGGGAGTCAGAGAGCGTCCAGTATATCTCTCTGGAAGCTCTCTGACTCTCCTCGGGAGTCAGAGAGCGTCCAGTATATCTCTCTGGAAGCTCTCTGACTCTCCTCGAGAGTCAGAGAGCGTCCAGTATATATCTCTGGAAGCTCTCTGACTCTCCTCGGGAGTCAGAGAGCGTCCAGTATATCTCTCTGGAAGCTCTCTGACTCTCCTCGGGAGTCAGAGAGCGTTCAGTATATATCTCTGGAAGCTCTCTGACTCTCCTCGGGAGTCAGAGAGCATCCAGTATATCTCTGGACGCTCTCTTACTCTCCTCGGGAGTCAGAGAGCGTCCAGTATATCTCTCTGGAAGCTCTCTGACTCTCCTCGGGAGTCAGAGAGCGTCCAGTATATCTCTCTGGAAGCTCTCTGACTCTCCTCGAGAGTCAGAGAGCGTCCAGTATATATCTCTGGAAGCTCTCTGACTCTCCTCGGGAGTCAGAGAGCGTCCAGTATATCTCTCTGGAAGCTCTCTGACTCTCCTCGGGAGTCAGAGAGCGTTCAGTATATATCTCTGGAAGCTCTCTGACTCTCCTCGGGAGTCAGAGAGCTTCCAGTTTATCTCTGGACGCTCTCTTACTCTCCTCGGGAGTCAGAGAGCGTCCAGTATATCTCTGGAAGCTCTCTGACTCTCCTCGGGAGTCACTGATGATGTTCAAACCGGCTGCTTTGAGTTTCACTCTGATTTAAGGTTTTAAATACTGCATGTCCTCTGATCACATGACACATCCTCTGCTTTTCCCTTTTTATTGATTGATTATATTGTCGTGTTATTGGACTTTAGTTTTGTTTTGTGAACCTTGTACGGCGACGAAAATGTATTATTATTATTATTATTATTAAAGGAGGTGTTTAAAAAAAGATCTAATTCAAAATGTGTGTTTTCTTTCTCTTTAATAAAAAGCTCAGCAGTTTAATTCCCAGCTCCAGTGAGCGGGTCAGTGACTCAGAAATCATTGCTTCCTTTAATCACATTAATTAAAAGCTGACACACACACACACACACACACACACACACACACACACACACACACACACACACACACACACACACACACACACACACACACACACACACACACACACACACACACACACACACACACACACACACACACACACACACACACACACACACACACACACACACACACACACACACACACACACACATGATTAATGTGAGCTGTTACATGCATGTTGGCGCTGAAGATGTGAGAATAAAGAGCACTCAGAAACAGATTCCTCATGGACGCAGATCCAGGTGACACATCACAGAGAAACAGCTGATCTCAGAGCAGTCATATATCCTGAGCTGTCCACAATGTGCATTTCACGTCAATAAGGCAGACCTCATGTAAACAATACATGTTGTTTACATTGTGTTGGCTGTGAGTTGGCCTATCATAGTGCACTCTGACTAAATACTGTATACTCTGTGTATCTGATACTAGATATAAAGGTCTATTGATTCCATTGACTCACATTATATCTGTGTCAATCAAATATATCTAACCCTGCTCCTCGTTATCATGTGTTTCCATCAGGAGAGAAAGTATCTGTATACTTTAACCAGACGAGGAAAAGTACTCAGATCTTGTTCTTGAGTAAAAGTAGAAGTACTCAGATCTTGTACTTGAGTAAAAGTAGAAGTACTCAGATCTTGTTCTTGAGTAAAAGTAGAAGTACTCAGATCTTGTTCTTGAGTAAAAGTAGAAGTACTCAGATCTTGTACTTGAGTAAAAGTAGAAGTACTCAGATCTTGTACTTGAGTAAAAGTAGAAGTACTCAGATCTTGTTCTTGAGTAAAAGTAGAAGTACTCAGATCTTGTACTTGAGTAGAAGTAGAAGTACTCAGATCTTGAGTAAAACTTGGTATAAACAGAAACTAGTGATGAAATCCATTACCGTCTGATAATGAAATGTGTTTTCTGTCATGTTGCATCTAGTATCTGCCTGTGTCTCTGGGTGAAGTCTTAATATTTTGACGTTTAACCACACACACACACACACACACACACACACACACACACACACACACACACACACACACACACACACACACACACACACACACACACACACACACACACACACACACACACACACACACACACACACACACACACACACACACACACACACACACACTCTGATCCCACACTCTTCCTTAACTCGTTAATGTCAACATGGCACTGAGTGTGTGTGTGTGTGTGTGTGTGTGTGTGTGTGTGTGTGTGTGTGTGTGTGTGTGTGTGTGTGTGTGTGTGTGTGTGTGTGTGTGTGTGTGTGTGTGTGTGTGTGTGTGTGTGTGTGTGTGTGTGTGTGTGTGTGTGTGTGTGTGTGTGTGTGTGTGTGTGTCAGCGCTGCGTTCACTGACACCTCGTTAGAAAGCCTCTCAGTTAGTGTTATCCGCTCTCTGATATCAGTGAGAGGATAATATTAGTGTTCCACACGTTGAGGAGTGACAGGAGGCTCATGGCCAGGACACGCGTTATGAGAAGAGTTAAAGAGCAGATTGTTGAGAAGACGTTAATGTTTTACAGAAACACAAACTCTCCATGTATTAAGGGATTACTCAGAGCACCTCAGTGCTGAACGCTGCGTACTTTACGTGGAGTCTGGTCTGCAGTGTTTATTCATGTAAGTCAATGGGCCCTCTTATAAATGCATTATATAACCCACAATAAACCATCAAGTAAAAAGACCATTGTAACAAGAATGTGTAAACTCCATAAAGTGCTTAACGAACTCAGTGCTTAAAAAAAGACTCAATGGCTGATATATAAAAACAGTGGGAGTCAATGGCCTCTAAAGACAGTAATGCATTATGTAACTCATGAACTGTACATGGTATCATTATGATATTACCTACATTTAATCAGAGCGCAGCACAGAGTGTTTTAACATTCAGATGGAGTGTGTACTTCATAGAACGGCTGATATATAAAAACAATGGAAGTCAATGGACCCCCACAGATTGTAACACATTTGAATGGTACATGTTCTAACGGATATTACATACATTTATTATTATCTATAAATAAAACGGAGTTCGTACGGTACACAAATCAAAACAATGGGAGTCAATGGCCCTCCATCGGCTTCTATGTGTTATACAACTCATAAACTGTAAATGTCAATATAACGAGGTTAGCGAAAAGCAATCAGAGTTTAATGCTAAGAGGTTTTTACATTTAAATAGAGATTCTACTTTATACAGGGGATACGATATAAAAACAATGGGAGTCAATGGCCTCTAAAGACTTTAATGCATGAAGTAACTAGTCTGTAGGAGTTATGATAATGGTTTGATCTAAAGTTAATTAGAGTTTGATCATTTTTTACATTTAAATAAAGTTTCTACTGTGTACAGGGGCTGTGATAAAGAAAAGGATGGGAGTCAATGGGCCTCCATACACCTTATTGCATTATGTAACTAAACCGTAGGAGTTATGACAATGGTATCACCTAAAGTAAATGAGTGTACATGTACATAGAGTGTGTACTTGTACAGGTGTTGACACATGTATAATGTATGTATTTGAGTGTCTGTTAACCATTGACTGCTGTTTCCTGTATGTCACTTAGTTATAGTATGAATATGTACCTGCCTGAGAAGGTGTGCATTAACTCTCTTCCCTGACGACCTGTTGAAGACTTAATGAAGATCTGAGGAGATAATTGTCGTGATAATTATAATTGTCCGGCGCTCATTAAGCCGGCGGGCGATTAGCTTCTGTCAACGAGCCGCGGCTAATTGAAGCTAGCAGTGAAATGAACTGAGCTACACAATGTCATTAAAATAAATACATCAAATAATTACGGGATGGAAAATAAATGGAGTGAAGGCGGGTAATTGTTCTGTAGAATGAGTTCATGAGCCATCGCTCAAGCTGCCGAGCGGAGAGGAACATCACAGGGTGATCATTAATAATACGTCCCGTGATATTAATTAACATTTAACACTTAGCGGGGGGGTTAGTCACATATTGTTTAAATTAGGTTAGTAGAGATGGAGGATTCTGCACTTTTTAAACTTTAAAATGTTCATTAAATAACACTCTTTGTTTTCACACTAATCTGTAGGATTTAACTGCATTTTGTAATATTGGTTTAGGTGAGTTTTTGTGCACATGTTATTTCATTGTTGTCTGAGTACTTTTACTCAAGAACAAGATCTGAGTACTTCTACTTTTACTCAAGAACAAGATCCGAGTACTTCTACTTTTACTCAAGAACAAGATCTGAGTACTTCTACTTTTACTCAAGAACAAGATCCGAGTACTTCTACTTTTACTCAAGAACAAGATCTGAGTACTTCTACTTTTACTCAAGTACAAGATCTGAGTACTTCTACTTTTACTCAAGAACAAGATCTGAGTACTTCTACTTTTACTCAAGTACAAGATCTGAGTACTTCTACTTTTACTCAAGAACAAGATCTGAGTACTTCTACTTTTACTCAAGAACAAGATCTGAGTACTTCTACTTTTACTCAAGAACAAGATCTGAGTACTTCTACTTTTACTCAAGAACAAGATCTGAGTACTTCTACTTTTACTCAAGAACAAGATCTGAGTACTTCTACTTTTACTAAAGAACAAGATCTGAGTACTTATACTTTTACTCAAGAACAAGATCTGAGTACTTCTACTTTTACTCAAGAACAAGATCTGAGTACTTCTACTTTTACTCAAGAACAAGATCTGAGTACTTCTACTTTTACTCAAGAACAAGATCTGAGTACTTCTACTTTTACTAAAGAACAAGATCTGAGTACTTATACTTTTACTCAAGAACAAGATCTGAGTACTTCTACTTTTACTCAAGAACAAGATCTGAGTACTTATACCATCTCTGGTTAAAGTATACAAATACTTTCTCTCCTGATGGAAACACATGATAGCGAGGAGCAGGGTTAGATATATTTGATTGACACAGATATAATGGGAGTCAATGGAATCAATAGACCTTTATATCTAGTATCAGATACACAGAGTACACAGTATTTAGTCAGTGTAACATTAGACATAGAGTAAAAAATACTAACAATTATAAAAAGTATAAAAACTCTCTGTATATGTTTATATATAGATTAAATATAATATATAAGATAATAATTCATTAAAAAGTACATCAATAGGTATATAGTTACAAGAAATGTGTTTAAAGTGCATTTAATTGCATTTCCTTTTTTTATATATATTTTTATACAAAAAATGACTTTAGGCTTTAAATTGTATTTCTTATTTGTATTTTGTATTTATCGTTGTTTGTTTTATTTAAATATTTGTTGTTAGCTGTTAACTGTTGTTAACGATTTTGCAATGAAGTTACAGTGTTATTATTTATTGGTATTAAAAATACCGGGCCGATTGCCTTACCTCAGATTGAGGAGGAACAATGCGGACTCCGTCCTGGTCGTGGAACGACGGGTCAGCTTTTTACTCTCTCAAGGATCCTGGAGGAGCCTGGGAGAACGCTCATCCAGTCTACATGTGTTTTGTGGACTTGGAGAAGGCGTACCACAGAGTTCCCAGGGAGTCACTGTGGGAGGTGCTGCGGGAGTATGGGGTGAGGGGGTCTCTACTCAGGGCCATCCAATCTCTGTACTCCCAAAGCGAGAGCTGTGTCCGGGTCCTCGGCAGTAAGTCGGACCCATTTCAGGTGAGGGTTGGCCTCCGCCAGGGCTGTGCTTTCGGTCATGAAGGATGGGTCATGACCGAAAGAACGAGATCACGGGTACAAGCGGCCGAGATGGGTTTTCTCCGCAGGGTGGCTGGTGTCTCCCTTAGGGATAAGGTGAGAAGTTCAGTCATCAAGGAGGGACTCGGAGTTGAACCGCTCCTCCTTCGCGTTGAAAGGAGCCAGTTGAGGTGGTTCGGGCACCTAGTTAGGATGCCACCTAGTTAGGATGCCACCTGGGCGCCTCCCTAGGGAGGTGTTCCAGGCACGTCCAGCTGGGAGGAGACCAAGGGGTAGACCTAGGACCAGGTGGAGGGATTATATCTCTTGGCTGGCCTGGGAGCGCCTTGGGACCCCCCAGTCAGAGCTGGTTGAGGGGAAAGGAACGTTTGGGGCTCTCTGCTGGAACTGATACCCCTGAGACCCGAGCACGGAGAAGGGGAGAAGATGGATGGATGGATGG
This sequence comes from Notothenia rossii, assembly GCF_949606895.1. Lineage (NCBI taxonomy): Eukaryota > Metazoa > Chordata > Actinopteri > Perciformes > Nototheniidae > Notothenia > Notothenia rossii. The sequence continues at coordinate 59,663,679 of NC_136910.1, forward strand.
GTATTAAAAACACATTCTAAAACGTTGTCATGTTCAATGAAATCTTGTAAACCGTAGATTCTGCTGAGGAAGTGGATAAGGACTTGTTGGTGGTAAAGAGGACATGAAGAGGTACACAGGATCTATGGAGAGATTCTTTACGCTGGGATCGGGTATCTTTGGGTTTCAAGATCCACGGAATATATTCTGGTGTTAAAGTAGTTCAGGGAGAAGAGACTGAAGGACTCAGCCTGACGGAAACACCTGTAGCCTCTACAGATGGTTCCATCACATCCTGTTAGTCATAAAGGGTAAATGGTGTTATCATCGGCGTGGAGTGACCCCCCCCCCCCTCTTTGCTCGTCTTTGTCCTCTGACAGATTGCTTCTGTGATTCGGGGAAAGTGCCCACCTCGAGGGGGGGGGGCTCATACGGTAGGGGGGGGCTTCTCCCTCTGAGGGGGGGGGGCTTCTCCCTCTGAACTGAAGCAGACCTGATTTATGGCTCTTATTGCTCCGTATAATTAATTTTATGCATATGACTTCCTTCACAATCAGCATGCGCTTCGACGGGAAGTTCAGAGCGTCTTTGAGACATCAATAACTGCAGATTCCTCAGGGGGGGGGGACATCTGCAGGGGGGGGGGGCATCTGCAGGAGGGGGGTGGCATCTGCAGGGGGGGGGTTGAAAAGGGAGACCTTTAAGACGAACAGAAACATCTGAAGGACGAGCAGATGATATTCGACTATATAATATTACAGAGAGACGAACAACACTCAGGAATCACAGCCCGTCAGATTATAAATAAAACAGACTGACGATCGACTTTAGAACTAAAACACGGCTTCAAAGTAAAGTTTCTAAGAATTGACTCCAAAAAACAGGCAACCAAGAACTTCATTTGAAAAGAAACTAAGGACTGATTTCAGAATAAAAGCATCTAAGGACTGACTTCAAAATAAAAGCGTCTGAGAACTGAATTTGTGACGGCTTCTCTCAGAGAATATTGACATGTTCTTTATTAATATATGACATTTAAATCCGAGCATTAGAAGCAATCAAGAATAGACTTCAGAAGAAAACCGTACCAAAAAACCGTCTTAAAATGAAAGCATCAAAAAATTAATTTCAGGATAAAAGGATCCGAAAACTGACTTCAAAATAAAAGCATCCAAAAACTGACTTCAAAATAAAAGCATCCAAAAACTGACTTCAAAATAAGAGCATCCAAAAACTGACTTCAAAATAAAAGCATCCAAAAACTGACTTCAAAATAAAAGCATCCAAAAACTGACTTCAAAATAAAAGCATCCACAAACTGACTTCAAAATAAAAGCATCCAAAAACTGACTTCAAAATAAAAGCATCCAAAAACTGACTTCAAAATAAAAGCATCCACAAACTGACTTCAAAATAAAAGCATCCAAAAACTGACTTCAAAATAAAAGCATCCACAAACTGACTTCAAAATAAAAGCATCCAAAAACTGACTTCAAAATAAAAGCATCCAAAAACTGACTTCAAAATAAAAGCATCCACAAACTGACTTCAAAATAAGAGCATCCAAAAACTGACTTCAAAATAAAAGCATCCAAAAACTGAATTCAAAATAAAAGCATCCACAAACTGACTTCAAAATAAGAGCATCCAAGGAGGGACTCGATATTTCCTCTTGATTGTAATCTCAGAGCATATTGAATGTTTTAATCTATGTATGATATATCTCTCTGTGACTGCGCGACTTTAATCTGAGAAACATTTTAAAACGATCCCTGTACATTTTATATTTTTATGAATGTAGATATTTAATATCAGAGAATATTCAAAAATAGATTCCCGCACATGTTTGATCCCAGAGGATACACCAGGCTCTTCTCAGAACGGTCTGAATTTAGTATTTATTTAATTTTCTTCTTATTTTTCTCAGATATTTCCTCAGAGAATATCCAGGTCTCTATTCTAAATATTCTCCTTTCATTTAGATTCTTTTCCCGCACTCTACCCGTCCTCCCCGTCCCTGTTATAATAATAATAATAATAATAATGATATGTCGTAGCAACAGAGGCGAACACGGCGTCTCCCAGGAGGTGAAATCAATCTTAAATAATAAAGATATAACGTCGTGCTGTAAATCCGCCCGGCGACACCTGACATGCGGACGTTTATCACGTAATTGGACGTGTGCTCTTTATACCCACTCACAACATGCTAAACAATGACACCCACTGTATGGAGGCGCATTAATGTCACACACAGCTTTATGGCGCTGAGAGAGGGACGTGTGGAGGAAACATGAATAATGGATCTCACAGGAAAGGAGGTCGTATAAATGCACACATATTCTAATCTGAGGAGCAGAGATGTTTCTGCGCCTCGCAATTATTCACACGCAGAGGCTTGATAATGATTCTCAGATTAATCCTGAAGCACGCTGACCTTTAGCTGCAGCGCTAACCTTCCAGCGCTAACGGATGGTACACACACACACACACACACACACACACATACACACAGAGAGACACACACACGCACACACACACACACTCACACACACACACATACACACACACACAGATAGTGACACACACACACACCCACACACACACACACACACACACACACACACACACACAGACAGACAGACAGACAGACAGACAGACAGACAGACAGACAGACACAGTAACATACACACACACGCAGTAACACACACACACACACACACACACACACACACACACACACACACACACACACACAGTGACACACACACACACAGTGACACACACACACACACACACACACACACACACACACACACACACACACACACACACACACACACACAGTGACACACACACACACACAGTGACACACACAGTGACACACACACACACACACACACAGTGACACACACACACACACACACACAGTGACACACACACACACAGTGACACACACACACAGTGACACACACACAGTGACACACACACACACACACACACACACACACACACACACACACACACACACACACACACACACAGTGACACACACACACACAGTGACACACACACACACAGTGACACACACAGTGACACACACACACACAGTGACAAACACAGTGACACACACACACACACACACACACAGTGACACACACACACACACACACACACACACACACACACAGTGACACACACACACACACACACACACACACACACACACACACACACACAGAGAACAGTCAAAATAATATATATCAGTTTGAATGTGATGCTTGAAGCGAGGGGAAAGACTCCTTAGTTATTTAAATCTTAGAGAAACCCTTCGTAATGTTTTCTTAATTATGAGTTATTCATTTGAATATAATATAATATATTTGATATCATCGGTCTAAAGTACAGCAGTGAGTTATAATTATTATTATTAATATGATATATGATCTATCTCCAGATCCTCAGTGTCTGTGATGTTATTATAATAATTAATATCCTTATTATTCTGCTAATTAAAGCAGAGTTAACGACTCACCTGCTGCCCCCCCGACAGGTGTTCCTGTTGTTCGGCTCTCATTTACACACTGCCTAATTACTGGGGGGGGGGGGGGTAGCTGAGGGGGGGTAATTAATGAAGTGATGCTCATAATCATATTAACACACACACACAAACACACACACACACACACACTTACACGCCCCGCTGCACTCATGAGGACCGGTGTTACAGCATATGTGACCTTTGCCCTGTTTAAAGTGAATGGAGAGGATCAGGAGATAAGATGTTTCCCTGTACACACACACACACACACACACACACACACACACACACACACACACACACACACACACACACGCCACATTAAAAACGGTTTGATGAATCAATAGAAAATGGATTTTAAAGGAATATAATTACTTGATTTGAACGGTGTTTGTTTGTGCAGATTTATAAACAGGAAAACAAATAAAAAACATTTCTGTTGGTGAATTTAATAATAATAACTAGAGAATGCAATTCCTGAAGAGATTGGGAGTGGGAATGCTTCATGCTGAAAAGCTGACTCTAAACTGCTGAAATGTAATGTGTAAGAAGAAAGAGAAGAATTGAGATTGAAATGATACATGAACACTGGGGGCTTGAATGTGTGATGAGAGAAGAAAAGAAAAAGGCTTGGAAAAGCAGCAGAATATTTGAACTGCAAACTTCTGAACTAACTAACAGCATTTGATGACATCCCATAATACGCTTAGATGCGTTGATGGCTGCATCGTTACCAAACCTGTGAAGTTTTGGGCTGTTTGAAGTATTTTCACTTAAGTTATGAGAAAACCGTGTTTCATGGCGAGCACTGTGTTGCCATGGCAACACAATTTGAAGAAATCTCAAAACTGTCTCGTAGATGTCTTCACGGCTGGACTGTTAGCACACATGTGAAGTTTTAGCAATTTTTGAAAATGTTCATAGGAGTTATAGCGACATCGTCGTTTATGGTGAGGGATGCGTTTCCATGGAAACGGCATATGGTGAGATCCCAGATTTGGCGTAGAGCTGTTGACGCATGGACCGGTGATATACAAGTGAAGATTGGGGGACGATTGGACCGTGTCGATTGGACTTACAGCGACATCGTGTTTCATGGCCAGTGGTCTGTCACCATAGCAACGGCATTTGAAGAAATCTCAAAACTGTCCCGTAGATGTCTTCACAGCTGGACTGTTAGCACACTGCTATCTGGAGTCTGCTGCTCTGAGCATGTCAGGTGGAGTGATGACATCATCGTGTTCCATTGCACAGGTGTTTATAGTTGAGCTAACGAGCTCTGTAGAGATCAAAGGCTTCATTGTTCTGAATGAGAGATGAACCTCTTACATGTGAGCGTTTTGTGGAAGAACCGTAACAGATATCTGTGAAATTTCAAAACGTGAAGCATCTCAAGGAAGTTGAGTATCTGAAGTGTAATTTTTGTGTACTTTCGGGTTAATAATGTGGCCTTTTTGGCAGTTTAACTAAAGGTGTGCGGCTGCTGTGAGGAAATATCAGCCTGACATTACAATGGGCTTTAATGGAGGCATGTTGAAAGTTTTAGTCACTTCATGCCCTCAAGAGGCATTTTGATTAATTATTTTGCTTAATTTTTTTTTATCTTTCAAGCTACGAGATGTTTTCCTACGTTTGTCATGATAAATGATGTCTCAGGAATGTAGGGTTTTGGAATTATGGCAGTTTTAAAACCTATATGAAGGCAAATTTCAAGATGTTCTACCCTCTAGCTGTGACATCACGCACTCTAGCTAATATTAAAATCTGAAGAAGGCCTCTGTCCCAAGGTCTGAACAATGTTTAATATCTCTAAAAGTAAGAATCAGATGTTAAAGTTGTATTAAACGAATAATGTCAGAAAGCTGTGTAACATTTTAAAGTTAAAATGAGGTTTCTGAGTGAAAGTATGAATGAACAGTTAGCAATTGAAGTCGCATGAAGATTGTATTTTTTTGACTTTCAAAATGATCTTTTAAATTGACAAACATCATCTGTGTAATTCGTGGCACAATTCAAACGGGATGGAAAGATAACCTTTCTCTCTCCATTGACTTCAATACAGACTTTTTCCTAAATGAGGTCCATGGAGGTCCCCGGAAGGGGAGGGGCTTGGCCTCTCTATAGATAGATGGTAAAGGGGGGGGGGGGGGGGGGTGATGTGTAAAAGATGAAGAGGGAGGCTCTAATGTGAGGAAGCATTAAAGATCACCTGCTGATTAATCCAAAGTTAATTAAAGCCATCAGGAGAGGACGAGCAGCCAATGAGCCGAGTCATCGTTCACACTGAATATAAAGGGGGGGTGACAGAGATTGAGAGCACACACACATCACTGCACACACACACACACACACACACACACACACACACACACACACACACACATCACTGCCCACACACATCATGAATATATAACACACACTTTGATCAAAACATCTCTCTTTACCAGACGCTCGGCAATCAATCATAAGTCCGTGGCTCCAGACCTTTGGAAAGCCTCTTTTCCCTCACGACGTAATGAAAGGGGAGGATGCTGTTTGACGCCGTGTTAGAAACAGTGTCTTAAATTACTCATCATGAAGTTACAGGAGAAATCAATGAAATGCATCTCAGAGTTTTCTAAATCTAAGTGGAGTTCAGACTCAAAGGAATGACAGAAAACGAGCAAGAGAAGGTCATACATTCTGTTCTAGTCGTGCGTGATCAGAAACCTATCTGAGCTGTTTGTTTAAAGAAGGGAATCTACTGGAAGAGAATCTGCACGGACACTAAAGGGAATGGAAGACAAAGACCCAAATTACGAGCAACGAACCACGATGTTAGAATATACAACCTTCAGGGTGATTTAGAAAAGGTGCATTAAATGAGTTATTATCTGAGATCAGAATCAGAAGTCTGAGGACGAATAACGGAGGTGAATCTACGAGAAGAAACACACGGTGTACGAGACAGAAATGGAATATCTGATATGGAAATGAAGTCAAAAATGTGCACAAATAAATACTGAATTTAAGGGTAAATAAAGTCAAATTAAAGCAACATCAGGAAAAACCTTACATTTAAGGAGACAAGAAAACAGAGAGGAGGTTTTCTGTTTGTTGATATCGCTCTCTCTCTCTTTGGTTCACCTGTAGCTACACACACACACACACACACACACACACACACACACACACACACACACACACACACACACACACACACACACACACACACACACACACACACACACACACACACACACACACACACACACACACACACACACACACACACACACACACACACACACACACACGCTCTAACAGGATTATCAGTAATTAGATTTCTCTCTCTCGGCGATGAATTGCCTTTTAGCCGCGGAGGAGCTGTTAGCTGCTTATAACAGAATTAAAGGAACAATTAGTGAACAATTACATTAGAGGCTCTTTGTGTGTGTGTGTGTGTGTGTGTGTGTGT
>NC_136910.1:59670855-59716153 GCF_949606895.1 Notothenia rossii
TACAGAGAGAGAGAACTACAGAGAGAACTACAGAGAGAGAGAACTACAGAGAGAACTACAGAGAGAGAGAACTACAGAGAGAACTACAGAGAGAGAGAACTACAGAGAGAGAGAACTACAGAGAGAGAGAGAACTACAGAGAGAGAGAACTACAGAGAGAGATCTACAGAGAGAGAGAGAACTACAGAGAGAGAGAGAACTACAGAGAGAACTACAGAGAGAGAGAACTACAGAGAGAACTACAGAGAGAGAGAACTACAGAGAGAACTACAGAGAGAGAGAACTACAGAGAGAACTACAGAGAGAGAGAACTACAGAGAGAACTACAGAGAGAGAGAACTACAGAGAGAACTACAGAGAGAGAGAACTACAGAGAGAGAGAACTACAGAGAGAGAGAGAACTACAGAGAGAGAGAGAACTACAGAGAGAGATCTACAGAGAGAGAGAGAACTACAGAGAGAGAGAACTACAGAGAGAACTACAGAGAGAGAGAACTACAGAGAGAACTACAGAGAGAGAGAACTACAGAGAGAACTACAGAGAGAGAGAACTACAGAGAGAACTACAGAGAGAGAGAACTACAGAGAGAACTACAGAGAGAGATAACTACAGAGAGAGAGAACTACAGAGAGAGAGAGAACTACAGAGAGAACTACAGAGAGAGAGAGAGAACTACAGAGAGAGAGAGAACTACAGAGAGAGAGAACTACAGAGAGAACGAACTACAGAGAGAGAGAGAGAACTACACAGAGAGAGAGAGAACTACAGAGAGAGAGAACTACAGAGAGAACTACAGAGAGAGAGAGAGAACTACAGAGAGAGAGAGAAATACAGAGAGAGAGAGAACTACAGAGAGAGAGAGAGAACTACAGAGAGAGAGAGAGAAATACAGAGAGAGAGAGAACTACAGAGAGAACTACAGAGAGAAAGAGAGAACTACAGAGAGAGAACTACAGAGAGAGAGAGAACTACAGAGAGAACGAACTACAGAGAGAGAGAACTACAGAGAGAGAGAGAACTACAGAGAGAGAGAACTACAGAGAGAGAGAGAACTACAGAGAGAGAGAACTACAGAGAGAGAGAACTACAGAGAGAGAACTACAGAGAGAGAGAGAACTACAGAGAGAGAGAACTACAGAGAGAGAGAACTACAGAGAGAGAGAACTACAGAGAGAGAACTACAGAGAGAGAGAGAACTACAGAGAGAGAGAACTACAGAGAGAACGAACTACAGAGAGAGAGAGAACTACAGAGAGAGAGAGAGAACTACAGAGAGAGAACTACAGAGAGAGAGAACTACAGAGAGAGAGAGAACTAAAGAGAGAGAGAGAGAACTACAGAGAGAGAGAGAGAAATACAGAGAGAGAGAGAACTACAGAGAGAGAGAACTACACAGAGAGAGAGAGAGAACTACAGAGAGAGAGAACTACACAGAGAGAGAGAGAGAACTACAGAGAGAGAGAGAGAAATACAGAGAGAGAGAGAACTACAGAGAGAACTACAGAGAGAACTACAGAGAGAAAGAGAGAACTACAGAGAGAGAGAGAGAACTACAGAGAGAGAGAACTACAGAGAGAGAACTACAGAGAGAGAACTACAGAGAGAGAACTACAGAGAGAGAGAGAACTACAGAGAGAACTACAGAGAGAGAGAGAACTACAGAGAGAGAGAGAACTACAGAGAGAACTACAGAGAGAACTACAGAGAGAGAGAGAGAGAACTACAGAGAACTACAGAGAGAGAGAGAGAACTACAGAGAGAGAGAGAGAGAGAACTACAGAGAGAGAACTACAGAGAACTACAGAGAGAGAGAGAGAGAGACTACAGAGAACTACAGAGAGAGAGAGAGAGAACTACAGAGAGAGAGAGAACGACAGAGAGAGAGAACTACAGAGAGAACTACAGAGAGAGAGAGAGAGAACTACAGAGAGAGAGAGAACTACAGAGAGAGAGAACTACAGAGAGAGAGAGAGAACTACAGAGAGAGAGAGAACGACAGAGAGAGAGAACTACAGAGAGAACTACAGAGAGAGAGAGAGAACTACAGAGAGAGAGAGAACTACAGAGAGAGAGAGAACTACAGAGAGAGAGAGAGAGAACTACAGAGAGAGAGAGAACGACAGAGAGAGAGAACTACAGAGAGAACTACAGAGAGAGAGAACTACAGAGAGAACTACAGAGAGAACGACAGAGAGAAAGAGAGAACTACAGAGAGAGAACTACAGAGAGAGAGAACTACAGAGAGAGAGAGAACTACAGAGAGAACGAACTACAGAGAGAGAGAACTACAGAGAGAGAGAGAACTACAGAGAGAGAGAACTACAGAGAGAGAGAGAACTACAGAGAGAGAGAGAACTACAGAGAGAGAGAACTACAGAGAGAGAACTACAGAGAGAGAGAACTACAGAGAGAGAGAGAACTACAGAGAGAGAGAACTACAGAGAGAACGCTACAGAGAGAGAGAGAACTACAGAGAGAGAGAGAGAACTACAGAGAGAGAACTACAGAGAGAGAACTACAGAGAGAGAGAGAACTAAAGAGAGAGAGAGAGAACTACAGAGAGAGAGAACTACACAGAGAGAGAGAGAGAACTACAGAGAGAGAGAGAGAAATACAGAGAGAGAGAGAACTACAGAGAGAACTACAGAGAGAACTACAGAGAGAAAGAGAGAACTACAGAGAGAGAGAGAACTACAGAGAGAGAACTACAGAGAGAGAACTACAGAGAGAACTACAGAGAGAACTACAGAGAGAGAGAACTACAGAGAGAGAGAGAACTACAGAGAGAACTACAGAGAGAGAGAGAACTACAGAGAGAGAGAGAACTACAGAGAACTACAGAGAGAACTACAGAGAGAGAGAGAGAGAACTACAGAGAACTACAGAGAGAGAGAGAGAACTACAGAGAGAGAGAGAGAACTACAGAGAGAGAACTACAGAGAACTACAGAGAGAGAGAGAGAGAGAACTACAGAGAGAGAACTACAGAGAACTACAGAGAGAAGAGAGAGAGAACTACAGAGAGAGAGAGAACGACAGAGAGAGAGACTACAGAGAGAACTACAGAGAGAGAGAGAGGAACTACAGAGAGAGAGAGAACTACAGAGAGAGAGAACTACAGAGAGAGAGAGAGAACTACAGAGAGAGAGAGAACGACAGAGAGAGAGAACTACAGAGAGAACTACAGAGAGAGAGAGAGAACTACAGAGAGAGAGAGAACTACAGAGAGAGAGAGAACTACAGAGAGAGAGAGAGAGAACTACAGAGAGAGAGAGAACGACAGAGAGAGAGAACTACAGAGAGAACTACAGAGAGAGAGAGAACTACAGAGAGAACTACAGAGAGAACGACAGAGAGAGAGAACGACAGAGAGAGAGAGCGAGAACTACAGAGAGAGAGAGAGAGAACTACAGAGAGAGAGAGAGAGAACGACAGAGAGAGAGAGAACTAGAGAGAGAGAGAACGACAGAGAGAGAGAACTACAGAGAGAGAGAGAACTACAGAGAGAGAGAAACTACAGAGAGAGAGAACTACAGAGAGAACTCAGAGAGAACGACAGAGAGAGAGAACTACAGAGAGAACGACAGAGAGAGAGAACTACAGAGAGAGAGAGAACGACAGAGAGAGAGAACTACAGAGAGACGACAGAGAGAGAGAACTACAGAGAGAGAGAGAGAGAACTACAGAGAGAGAGAAAGAGAACTACAGAGAGAGAGGGAACTACAGAGAGAGAGAGAGAGAACTACAGAGAGAGAGAGAGAGAACTACAGAGAGAGAGGGAACTACAGAGAGAGAGGGAACTACAGAGAGAGAGAACTACAGAGAGAGAGAGAGAGAACTACAGAGAGAGAGAGAGAGAACTACAGAGAGAGAGAGAGAGAACTACAGAGAGAGAGGGAACTACAGAGAGAGAGAGAGAGAACTACAGAGAGAGAGAGAGAGAACTACAGAGAGAGAGGGAACTACAGAGAGAGAGGGAACTACAGAGAGAGAGAACTACAGAGAGAGAACTACAGAGAGAACTACAGAGAGAGAGAGAACTACAGAGAGAGAGGGAACTACAGAGAGAGAGAGAGAACTACAGAGAGAGAGAGAGAGAACGACAGAGAGAGAGAACGACAGAGAGAGAGAACTACAGAGAGAGAGAGAACTACAGAGAGAGAGAGAGAGAACGACAGAGCGAGAGAGAACGACAGAGAGAGAGAACTACAGAGAGAGAGAACTACAGAGAGAGAGAGAACTACAGAGAGAGAGAGAGAACTACAGAGAGAGAGAACTACAGAGAGAGAGAGAACGACAGAGAGAGAGAACTACAGCCTCACTGAGGAACATACAGACTAACCTGTTGTTGTTGTTGTTGTTGTTGTTGTTGTTGTTGTTGCAGGTGACCCGCAGCGACCTGGAGAAACTGAAGGCTTCGTACCGCCAGCTGAGCCGCGACGCTAACATCGCTAGAGAGAAATACAGAGAGGCGCTCTCTAAGGGTGAGCTCTCTCTCTCTCTCTCTCTCTCTCTCTCTCTCTCTCTCTCTGCATGTTCTCGGTTCTCTGTTCCCTGTTCTCTCTGTTCCCTGTTCTGTTCTCTCTGTTCTCTCTGTTCCCTGTTCTGTTCTCTCTGTTCTCTCTGTCCTCTGTTCTGTCCTCTGTTCTGTTCTCTCTGTTCTCTCTGTCCTCTGTTCTGTTCTCTGTTCTCTCTGTTCTCTCTGTCCTCTGTTCTGTTCTCTGTTCTCTCTGTTCTCTCTGTTCTCTCTGTCCTCTGTTCTGTTCTCTGTTCTCTGTTCTGTTCTCTGTTCTCTCTGTTCTCTCTGTTCTCTCTGTCCTCTGTTCTGTTCTCTCTGTTCTCTGTTCTGTTCCCTGTCCTGTTCTCTGTTCTCTCTGTTCTCTCTGTTCTCTGTTCTCTGTTCTCTCTGTTCTCTCTGTTCCCTGTTCTCTCTGTTCTCTGTTCTGTTCCCTGTCCTGTTCTCTGTTCTCTCTGTTCTCTGTTCTCTGTTCTCTGTTCTCTCTGTTCTCTCTGTTCCCTGTTCTCTCTGTTCTCTGTTCTGTTCCCTGTCCTGTTCTCTGTTCTCTCTGTTCTCTCTGTTCTCTGTTCTCTGTTCTCTCTGTTCTCTCTGTTCCCTGTTCTCTCTGTTCTCTGTTCTGTTCTCTCTGTTCTGTTCTCTGTTCTGTTCTCTCTGTTCTCTCTGTTCTCTGTTCTGTTCTCTGTTCTCTCTGTTCTCTGTTCTGTTCTCTGTTCTCTGTTCTGTTCTCTGTTCTCTCTGTTCTCTGTTCTGTTCTCTGTTCTCTGTTCTGTTCTCTGTTCTCTCTGTTCTCTCTGTTCTCTGTTCTGTTCTCTGTTCTCTCTGTTCTCTGTTCTGTTCTCTGTTCTGTTCTCTCTGTTCTCTCTGTTCTCTGTTCTGTTCCCTGTTCTCTCTGTTCTCTGTTCTGTTCTCTCTGTTCTGTTCTCTGTTCTGTTCTCTCTGTTCTCTCTGTTCTCTGTTCTGTTCTCTGTTCTCTCTGTTCTCTGTTCTGTTCTCTGTTCTTTGTTCTCTCTGTTCTCTGTTCTCTCTGTTCTCTGTTCTGTTCTCTCTGTTCTCTGTTCTCTGTGTTCTGTTCTCTGTTCTCTCTGTTCTCTGTTCTCTCTGTTCTCTGTTCTCTGTGTTCTGTTCTGTTCTCTGTTCTCTGTTCTCTCTGTTCTCTGTTCTGTTCTCTGTTCTCTGTTCTCTGTTCTCTCTGTTCTCTGTTCTGTTCTCTCTGTTCTCTGTTCTCTGTGTTCTGTTCTCTGTTCTCTCTGTTCTCTGTTCTCTCTGTTCTCTGTTCTCTGTGTTCTGTTCTGTTCTCTGTTCTCTCTGTTCTCTGTTCTGTTCTCTGTTCTCTGTTCTCTCTGTTCTCTGTTCTCTCCGTTCCCTGTCCTGTTCTCTGTTCTCTGTGTTCTGTTCCTGTTCTGTTCTCTGTTCTCTCTGTTCTGTTCTCTCTGTTCTGTTCTCTGTTCTGTTCTCTGTTCTCTGTGTTCTGTTCCCTGTTCTGTTCTCTGTTCTCTCTGTTCTGTTCTCTGTTCTGTTCTGTTCTCTGTTCTCTCTGTTCTGTTCTCTGTTCTGTTCTCTGTTCTCTCTGTTCTGTTCTGTTCTCTGTCCTGTTCTCTGTGTTCTGTTCTCTGTTCTCTGTGTTCTGTTCTGTTCTCTCTGTTCTCTGTGTTCTGTTCTCTGTGTTCTGTTCTCTGTTCTCTGTTCTGTTCTCTGTTCTCTGTTCTGTTCTCTGTTCTCTGTTCTGTTCTCTGTTCTGTTCTCTGTCCTGTTCTCTGTTCTGTTCTCTGTTCTGTTCTCTGTTCTCTGTTCTGTTCTCTGTTCTGTTCTCTGTTCTCTGTTCTGTTCTCTGTTCTCTGTTTCCTGTTCTCTGTTCTGTTCTGTTCTCTGTTCTCTGTTCTCTGTTCTGTTCTCTGTTCTCTGTTTCCTGTTCTCTGTTCTGTTCTCTGTTCTCTGTTCTCTGTTCTGTTCTCTGTTCTCTGTTCTCTGTTCCTGTTCTGTTCTCTGTTCTCTGTTCTGTTCTCTGTTCTCTGTTCTCTGTTCCCTGTTCTGTTCTCTGTTCTCTGTTCTCTGTTCCCTGTTCTGTTCTCTGTTCTCTGTTCTGTTCTCTGTTCTCTGTTCTGTTCTCTGTTCTGTTCTCTGTTCTCTGTTCTGTTCTCTGTTCTCTGTTTCTGTTCTCTGTTCTGTTCTCTGTTCTGTTCTCTGTTCTCTGTTCTGTTCTCTGTTCCCTGTTCTGTTCTCTGTTCTCTGTTCTCTGTTCTGTTCTCTGTTCTCTGTTCCTGTTCTGTTCTCTGTTCCTGTTCTGTTCTCTGTTCCTGTTCTGTTCTCTGTTCTCTGTTCTCTGTTCTGTTCTCTGTTCTCTGTTCCTGTTCTGTTCTCTGTTCTCTGTTCTCTGTTCTGTTCTCTGTTCCCTGTTCTGTTCTCTGTTCTCTGTTCTCTGTTCTGTTCTCTGTTCTCTGTTCCTGTTCTGTTCTCTGTTCTCTGTTCTCTGTTCTGTTCTCTGTTCTCTGTTCTCTGTTCCTGTTCTGTTCTCTGTTCTCTGTTCTGTTCTCTGTTCTCTGTTCTCTGTTCTCTGTTCTGTTCTCTGTTCTCTGTTCTGTTCTCTGTTCTCTGTTCTGTTCTCTGTTCTGTTCTCTGTTCTCTGTTCTCTGTTCTGTTCTCTGTTCTCTGTTTCCTGTTCTCTGTTCTGTTCTGTTCTGTTCTCTGTTCTCTGTTCTGTTCTCTGTTCTCTGTTCTGTTCCTGTTCTCTGTTCTCTGTTCTGTTCTCTGTTCCTGTTCTGTTCTCTGTTCTGTTCTCTGTTCTCTGTTCTCTGTTCTCTGTTCCCTGTTCTGTTCTCTGTTCTCTGTTCTGTTCTCTGTTCTCTGTTCTGTTCTCTGTTCTGTTCTCTGTTCTCTGTTCTGTTCTCTGTTCTCTGTTCCTGTTCTCTGTTCTGTTCTCTGTCTCTGTTCTGTTCTCTGTTCTCTGTTCTCTGTTCCTGTTCTGTTCTCTGTTCTGTTCTCTGTTCTGTTCTCTGTTCTCTGTTCTCTGTTCCCTGTTCTGTTCTCTGTTCTCTGTCTCTGTTCTCTGTTCTGTTCTCTGTTCTCTGTTCTCTGTTCCCTGTTCTGTTCTCTGTTCTCTGTTCTGTTCTCTGTTCTCTGTTCTGTTCTCTGTTCTCTGTTCTGTTCTCTGTTCTGTTCTCTGTTCTCTGTTCTCTGTTCTGTTCTCTGTTCTCTGTTCCTGTTCTCTGTTCTGTTCTGTTCTGTTCTCTGTTCTCTGTTCTGTTCTCTGTTCTCTGTTCTCTGTTCTCTGTTCTCTGTTCTCTGTTCTGTTCTCTGTTCCTGTTCTGTTCTCTGTTCTCTGTTCTCTGTTCTGTTCTCTGTTCTCTGTTCTCTGTTCCTGTTCTGTTCTCTGTTCTCTGTTCTGTTCTCTGTTCTCTGTTCTCTGTTCTCTGTTCTGTTCTCTGTTCTCTGTTCTGTTCTCTGTTCTGTTCTCTGTTCTCTGTTCTCTGTTCTGTTCTCTGTTCTCTGTTCTGTTCTCTGTTCTGTTCTGTTCTGTTCTCTGTTCTCTGTTCTCTGTTTCCTGTTCTTGTTCTCTGTTCTGTTCTCTGTTCTCTGTTCTCTGTTCTCTGTTCTCTGTTCCTGTTCTGTTCTCTGTTCTCTGTTCTGTTCTCTGTTCTGTTCTCTGTTCTCTGTTCTGTTCTCTGTTCTCTGTTCTGTTCTCTGTTCTCTGTTCTGTTCTCTGTTCTCTGTTCTCTGTTCTGTTCTCTTTCTGTTCTGTTCTCTGTTCCTGTTCTGTTCTCTGTTCTCTGTTCTGTTCTCTTTCTGTTCTGTTCTCTGTTCTCTGTTTCTGTTCTCTGTTCTGTTCTCTGTTCTGTTCTCTGTTCTCTGTTCTCTGTTCTCTGTTCCTGTTCTGTTCTCTGTTCTGTTCTCTGTTCTCTGTTCTGTCTCTGTTCTCTGTTCTGTTCTGTCTCTGTTCTGTTCTCTGTTCTCTGTTCTGTTCTCTGTTCTCTGTTCTGTTCTCTGTTCTGTTCTCTGTTCTGTTCTCTGTTCTCTGTTCTCTGTTCTGTTCTCTGTGTTCTGTTCTCTGTTCTCTGTTCTGTTCTCTGTTCTCTGTTCTGTTCTCTGTTCTCTGTTCTGTTCTCTGTTCTCTGTTCTCTGTTCTCTGTTCTGTTCTCTGTTCTCTGTTCTGTTCTCTGTTCTCTGTTCTGTTCTCGTTCTGTTCCTGTCTGTTCTCTGTTCTGTTCTCTGTCTCTGTTCTCTGTTCTCTGTTCTGTTTCTGTCTGTTCTCTGTTCTCTGTTTCTGTTCTCTGTTCTCTGTTTCCTGTTCTCTGTTCTGTTCTGTCTCTGTTCTCTGTTCTCTGTTCTGTTCTCTGTTCTCTGTTTCCTGTTCTCTGTTCTCTGTTCTCTGTTCTCTGTTCTCTGTTCTGTTCTCTGTTCTCTGTTCTCTGTTCCTGTTCTGTTCTCTGTTCTCTGTTCTGTTCTCTGTTCTCTGTTCTCTGTTCCCTGTTCTGTTCTCTGTTCTCTGTTCTCTGTTCCCTGTTCTGTTCTCTGTTCTCTGTTCTGTTCTCTGTTCTCTGTTCTGTTCTCTGTTCTGTTCTCTGTTCTCTGTTCTGTTCTCTGTTCTCTGTTTCCTGTTCTCTGTTCTGTTCTCTGTTCTGTTCTCTGTTCTCTGTTCTGTTCTCTGTTCCCTGTTCTGTTCTCTGTTCTCTGTTCTCTGTTCTGTTCTCTGTTCTCTGTTCCCTGTTCTGTTCTCTGTTCCCTGTTCTGTTCTCTGTTCCCTGTTCTCTGTTCTGTTCTCTGTTCTCTGTTCTGTTCTCTGTTCTCTGTTCCCTGTTCTGTTCTCTGTTCTCTGTTCTCTGTTCTGTTCTCTGTTCCCTGTTCTGTTCTCTGTTCTCTGTTCTCTGTTCTGTTCTCTGTTCTCTGTTCCCTGTTCTGTTCTCTGTTCTCTGTTCTCTGTTCTGTTCTCTGTTCTCTGTTCTCTGTTCCCTGTTCTGTTCTCTGTTCTCTGTTCTGTTCTCTGTTCTCTGTTCTCTGTTCTCTGTTCTGTTCTCTGTTCTCTGTTCTGTTCTCTGTTCTCTGTTCTGTTCTCTGTTCTGTTCTCTGTTCTCTGTTCTCTGTTCTGTTCTCTGTTCTCTGTTTCCTGTTCTCTGTTCTGTTCTGTTCTGTTCTCTGTTCTCTGTTCTGTTCTCTGTTCTCTGTTCTGTTTCCTGTTCTCTGTTCTCTGTTCTGTTCTCTGTTCCCTGTTCTGTTCTCTGTTCTGTTCTCTGTTCTCTGTTCTCTGTTCTCTGTTCCCTGTTCTGTTCTCTGTTCTCTGTTCTGTTCTCTGTTCTCTGTTCTGTTCTCTGTTCTGTTCTCTGTTCTCTGTTCTGTTCTCTGTTCTCTGTTTCCTGTTCTCTGTTCTGTTCTCTGTTCTCTGTTCTGTTCTCTGTTCTCTGTTCTCTGTTCCCTGTTCTGTTCTCTGTTCTGTTCTCTGTTCTGTTCTCTGTTCTCTGTTCTCTGTTCCCTGTTCTGTTCTCTGTTCTCTGTTCTCTGTTCTCTGTTCTGTTCTCTGTTCTCTGTTCTCTGTTCCCTGTTCTGTTCTCTGTTCTCTGTTCTGTTCTCTGTTCTCTGTTCTGTTCTCTGTTCTCTGTTCTGTTCTCTGTTCTGTTCTCTGTTCTCTGTTCTCTGTTCTGTTCTCTGTTCTCTGTTTCCTGTTCTCTGTTCTGTTCTGTTCTGTTCTCTGTTCTCTGTTCTGTTCTCTGTTCTCTGTTCTCTGTTCTGTTCTCTGTTCTCTGTTCTGTTCTCTGTTCCCTGTTCTGTTCTCTGTTCTCTGTTCTCTGTTCTGTTCTCTGTTCTCTGTTCTCTGTTCCCTGTTCTGTTCTCTGTTCTCTGTTCTGTTCTCTGTTCTCTGTTCTCTGTTCTCTGTTCTGTTCTCTGTTCTCTGTTCTGTTCTCTGTTCTGTTCTCTGTTCTCTGTTCTCTGTTCTGTTCTCTGTTCTCTGTTTCCTGTTCTCTGTTCTGTTCTGTTCTGTTCTCTGTTCTCTGTTCTGTTTCCTGTTCTCTGTTCTCTGTTCTGTTCTCTGTTCTCTGTTCTCTGTTCTCTGTTCTCTGTTCCCTGTTCTGTTCTCTGTTCTCTGTTCTGTTCTCTGTTCTGTTCTCTGTTCTCTGTTCTGTTCTCTGTTCTCTGTTCTGTTCTCTGTTCTCTGTTCTGTTCTCTGTTCTCTGTTCTCTGTTCTGTTCTCTTTTCTGTTCTGTTCTCTGTTCCCTGTTCTGTTCTCTGTTCTCTGTTCTGTTCTCTTTTCTGTTCTGTTCTCTGTTCTCTGTTCTGTTCTCTGTTCTGTTCTCTGTTCTGTTCTCTGTTCTCTGTTCTCTGTTCTCTGTTCCCTGTTCTGTTCTCTGTTCTGTTCTCTGTTCTCTGTTCTGTTCTCTGTTCTCTGTTCTGTTCTCTGTTCTCTGTTCTGTTCTCTTTTCTGTTCTGTTCTCTGTTCTCTGTTCTGTTCTCTGTTCTGTTCTCTGTTCTGTTCTCTGTTCTCTGTTCTGTTCTCTGTTCTCTGTTCTGTTCTCTGTTCTGTTCTCTGTTCTGTTCTCTGTTCTGTTCTCTCTGTTCTCTGTTCTGTTCTCTGTTCTCTGTTCTGTTCTCTTTTCTGTTCTGTTCTCTGTTCTCTGTTCTGTTCTCTGTTCTCTGTTCTGTTCTCTTTTCTGTTCTGTTCTCTGTTCTCTGTTCTGTTCTCTGTTCTGTTCTCTGTTCTCTGTTCTGTTCTCTTTTCTGTTCTGTTCTCTGTTCTCTGTTCTGTTCTCTGTTCTGTTCTCTCTGTTCTCTGTTCTGTTCTCTGTTCTCTGTTCTGTTCTCTTTTCTGTTCTGTTCTCTGTTCTCTGTTCTGTTCTCTGTTCTGTTCTCTGTTCTGTTCTCTGTTCTCTGTTCTGTTCTCTGTTCTGTTCTCTGTTCTCTGTTCTGTTCTCTTTTCTGTTCTGTTCTCTGTTCTGTTCTCTGTTCTGTTCTCTGTTCTGTTCTCTGTTCTCTGTTCTGTTCTCTTTTCTGTTCTCTGTTCTCTGTTCTGTTCTCTGTTCTGTTCTCTGTTCTCTGTTCTGTTCTCTTTTCTGTTCTCTGTTCTGTTCTCTGTTCTCTGTTCTGTTCTCTGTTCTGTTCTCTGTTCTCTGTTCTGTTCTCTGTTCTGTTCTCTTTTCTGTTCTGTTCTCTGTTCTGTTCTCTGTTCTCTGTTCTGTTCTCTGTTCTCTGTTCTGTTCTCTTTTCTGTTCTGTTCTCTGTTCTGTTCTCTGTTCTG
Organism: Notothenia rossii; assembly: GCF_949606895.1. Classification (NCBI taxonomy): domain Eukaryota; kingdom Metazoa; phylum Chordata; class Actinopteri; order Perciformes; family Nototheniidae; genus Notothenia; species Notothenia rossii. The sequence goes on from NC_136910.1 coordinate 59,682,594, forward strand.
TTCTCTGTTCTGTTCTCTGTTCTCTGTTCTGTTCTCTTTTCTGTTCTCTGTTCTCTGTTCTGTTCTCTGTTCTGTTCTCTGTTCTGTTCTCTGTTCTCTGTTCTGTTCTCTTTTCTGTTCTCTGTTCTGTTCTCTGTTCTGTTCTCTGTTCTCTGTTCTCTGTTCTGTTCTCTTTTCTGTTCTGTTCTCTGTTCTGTTCTCTGTTCTCTGTTCTGTTCTCTGTTCTCTGTTCTGTTCTCTGTTCTCTGTTCTCTGTTCTCTGTTCTCTGTTCTGTGTTCTGATCTGTTCTGTGTTCTCATGTTCTCCATGTTCTCCGTGGTCCACAGGCCGCGAGGCAGAGAGAGCGAGGGAGCGTTACGACAAAGCCACGTCGAGGCTCCATAACCTCCACAACGTGTACGTGCTAGCCGTGTGCGGCGCTCGCTCCCAGCAGGAAGAGCATCAGCGCCGCGCTGCTCCTGCTCTGCTGGACGCTCTGCAGAGGATGCAGGAGGACATGACCAGAGCTCTGTGAGTCACATGACTGAGGCTAACGCGCAGGCTAACACGCAGGCTAACACGCAGGCTAACACGCAGGCTAACACGCAGGCTAACACGCAGGCTAACACGCAGGCTAACACGCAGGCTAACACGCAGGCTAACACGCAGGCTAACACACAGGCTAACACACAGGCTAACTGAGGCTATCTGAAGCTAACACGGGCTAACACAGGCTAACACAGGCTAACACAGGCGAACACAGGCGAACACAGGCGAACACAGGCTAACACAGGCGAACACAGGCGAACACAGGCGAACACAGGCGAACACAGGCGAACACAGGCGAACACAGGCGAACACAGGCTAACACAGGCGAACACAGGCGAACACAGGCGAACACAGGCTAACACAGGCTAACACGCAGGCTAACACGCAGGCTAACACGCAGGCTAACACGCAGGCTAACACGCAGGCTAACTGAGGCTATCTGAAGCTAACACGGGCTAACACAGGCTAACACAGGCTAACACAGGCGAACACAGGCGAACACAGGCGAACACAGGCGAACACAGGCGAACACAGGCGAACACAGGCTAACACAGGCTAACACAGGCTATCTGAAGCTAACACGGGCTAACTGAGGCTAGATTTTGGAGGGCCAGAAAACTGTGAAAAAGTACCCGCTAGCCTAGAAACGCAACCAAAAACTGGCCGGGCACGGCACGCTTAAACCGTGGCTAACCGTGGCTAACTGAGGTTAACTGAAGCTAACACAGGCTAGCTAAGGCCAGCTGAGGCTAACACAGGCTAGCTGAGGCTAACTCATGCTAACTCATGCTACTCATTCTAACTGACAGGCTAACTCATGCTACTCATTCTAACTGACAGGCTAACTCATGCTACTCATTCTAACTGACAGGCTAACTCATGCTACTCATTCTAACTGACAGGCTAACTCATACTAACTCATGCTACTCATTCTAACTGACAGGCTAACTGACAGGCTAACTCATGCTACTCATTCTAACTGACAGGCTAACTCATGCTAACTCATGCTACTCATTCTAACTGACAGGCTAACTGACAGGCTAACTCATGCTACTCATTCTAACTGACAGGCTAACTCATGCTAACTCATGCTACTCATTCTAACTGACAGGCTAACTCATGCTAACTCATGCTACTCATTCTAACTGACAGGCTAACTCATGCTAACTCATGCTACTCATTCTAACTGACAGGCTAACTGACAGGCTAACTCATGCTACTCATTCTAACTGACAGGCTAACTGACAGGCTAACTCATGCTACTCATTCTAACTGACAGGCTAACTCATGCTAACTCATGCTACTCATTCTAACTGACAGGCTAACTCATGCTTCTCAGTCTAACTGACAGGCTAACTCAGGAGTACTGATGTGTGTACTCTGTGTACTTGTACCTCAGTAAGAGTATTCTGCAGGAGTACTGATGTGTGTACTCTGTGTACTTGTACCTCAGTAAGAGTATTCTGCAGGAGTACTGATGTGTGTACTCTGTGTACTTGTACCTCAGTAAGAGTATTCTGCAGGAGTACTGATGTGTGTACTCTGTGTACTTGTACCTCAGTAAGAGTATTCTGCAGGAGTATTGTGAGATCAGCAGTCTTCTGACGGAGGAGATAGTGAAGGTTCATCAGGAGATTTCAGCGTCGGTGGATCAGATCGATCCTCTGTCGGAGTACGAACACTTCATCGAGTCCTACAGGTGAGTCAGCCTGTCGCCGTGGCAACGCCTGTCTTATGGTCGCCATGGCAGCGCCTGTAGTGACATGTCCCGCCCCCCCACAGGTCTCCAGAGACCCCCGAAGCCAGCGTGGAGTTCGACGCGTCCCTTTTGGACGAGACGGACAACCTGCCGGCCAATGAGATCCTCTGGAACACGCTGACCGCCGACAGCCTGCAGGCCATGTGAGCTCCTTCAAAATAACACTTCCCGTTACCTGGCAAAATAAGAGCATTCAAGGTTGCTAGATGCGAGCTATTGCTAGCTGCAAGCTAATGCTAGCTGCGAGCTAACGCTAGCTGCGAGCTAACGCTAGCTGCGTCATTGAACCACAGCTCAAAGCAAACTATAAAACTACAGCCCTCCACTGAGTAATAATTTGACTTGTGGAGTGTTTAAAATGTCTCCTCCATGTTGTTTGTTTGTTTGTTTGTTTGTTTACCTCCAGGTTGTCGTCGGCGACGGACGAGCTGTCGCTGACTCAGCAGAATCTGAGGACCAAGGAGGCGCTCGCTGATGACCTGGATGCTAAAATCCAGACCAGCGAGCAGAGCTCAGAGAAGAAGAGCGAGTGAGTCATAGATAATAACCCCCCCCGTCTAATAACCTGGGAGCCGTAGGGTTGGAGGGGTCCCAGTTCACATCCTGCCCTTGAGCAAGTACCGGACACCCCCCCCCATCCCCCGCTTCTGCTCAGACAGATATAAATAAAGTTATGTTTCATATCTCCCCCCCAGATATAAATAAAGTTATGTTTCATATCTCCCCCCCAGATATAAATAAAGTTATGTTTCATATCTCCCCCCCAGATATAAATAAAGTTATGTTTCATATCTCCCCCCCAGATATAAATAAAGTGTTTTATTTCCCCCCCAGCTGTGTTTTGCTGCTCAGTCAGAAACTGTCCCTGCTGGAGCTTCATCACGTCGTCCAATCACTGCAGAGCTCTGAAACTCGACTCGCCTCCCAGAAGGCTTTGCTGGACGCTAAGATGGCCGCCGCCACCTCGCCGCCCCCACCACCTCCTGCCCCCGCCCCCCCCTACGAGGACGATACTCGCTCTCTGGGATCCACTGTAAACAAACACACACTCACACACACACACACACACACACACACACACACACACACACACACACACACACACACACACACACACACACACACACACACACACACATACAGCAGGGTTGCCAACTTTGGGTACCTGGCTGGAGTGAGATTTTGATATCATGGGTTTAATTGCACATATGCGCACTAAACGAGTGCTATCGTGTCAGCAACGGGACCTTAGCATGTATATAGGATATATAATATTTATAAATACACACACAATTTCATTCACTAATGAAAGTCAAACATGTTTGTTTCCACTGTTTTATTGTGTGCCTGTCGCGATAAGCAATGAAATGACTTATCATCATTATCATTCTGTCAGTGGTCTAAAATGGTCATACAACGATCTTAGGGATTGACCAACCGGCTCCCACTGCTCTGCTGTCTGTTAACGTTGTTAAGAGTGGAGGGAGCGGATCCACGGCTCGGGCAGCTGTCAACTCAACATTGTAAATAACCAACCAAAAACCATCGGCCGTTCATCTGGTTTCTGGCGTGAGAATAGTTTGAGCAGCGTGAGACCGTGAGATTGAGAGTGAAAGCGTGAGAGTTGGCAACCCTGGTATACAGTATATTTAACACACATAATTAATATCGGCTGTCAGTACTACAATGGTGTGTGTGTGTGTGTGTGTGTGTGTGTGTGTGTGTGTGTGTGTGTGTGTGTGTGTGTGTGTGTGTGTGTGTGTGTGTGTGTGTGTGTGTGTGTGTGTGTGTGTGTGTGTGTGTGTGTGTGTGTGTGTGTGTGTGTGTGTGTGTGTGTGTGTGTGTGTGTGTGTGTGTGTGTGTGTGTGTGTGTGTGTGTGTGTGTGTGTGTAGGATAAGAAGGAGAGGAGCTCCAGGTTGGATACTCTTCGCCACTCTCTCGCTGGGATGATCCGCTCTAAAGCTGTGCTGGGATCCTCTTCCTCGGTGAGACATACACGCACACAGAGACACACACAGTCACACACAGTCACACACACACAGTCACACACAGTCACACACAGAGACACATACAGTCACACACACACACACACACACACAGAGACACATACAGTCACACACACAGTCACACACAGAGACACACACAGTCACACACAGTCACACACACACAGTCACACACAGTCACACACAGAGACACATACAGTCACACACACACACACACACACACAGAGACACATACAGTCACACACACAGTCACACACAGAGACACATACAGTCACACACAGTCACACACAGAGACACATACAGTCACACACACAGTCACACACAGAGACACATACAGTTACACACAGTCACACACAGTCACACACAGAGACACATACAGTCACACACACAGTCACACACAGAGACACATACAGTCACACACAGTCACACACAGAGACACATACAGTCACACATACAGTCACACACACAGTCACACACAGTCACACACACAGTCACACACAGAGACACATACAGTCACACACACAGTCACACACAGAGACACATACAGTCACACACACAGTCACACACAGAGTCACACACACAGTCACACACAGAGACACATACAGTCACACACACAGTCACACACAGAGACACATACAGTCACACACAGTCACACACAGAGACACATACAGTCACACACACAGTCACACACAGAGACACATACAGTTACACACAGAGACACACACACAGTCACACACAGTCACACACAGAGACACATACAGTCACACACAGTCACACACAGAGACACATACAGTTACACACAGAGACACATACAGTCACACACAGAGACACATACAGTTACACACAGAGACACATACAGTCACACACAGTCACACACACAGTCACACACAGAGACACATACAGTCACACACACAGTCACACACAGAGTCACACACACAGTCACACACACAGTTACACACACAATCACACACAGAGACACATACAGTCACACACACAGTCACACACACAGTCACACACAGTCACACACACAGTCACACACACAGTCACACACAGAGACACATACAGTCACACACACAGTCACACACAGAGACACATACAGTCACACATACAGTCACACACACAGTCACACACAGAGACACATACAGTCACACACACAGTCACACACAGTCACACACACAGTCACACACAGAGACACATACAGTCACACACACAGTCACACACAGAGACACATACAGTCACACATACAGTCACACACACAGTCACACACAGAGACACATACAGTCACACATACAGTCACACACACAGTCACACACAGTCACACACACAGTCACACACAGAGACACATACAGTCACACATACAGTCACACACACAGTCACACACACAGTCACACACACAGTCACACACAGAGACACATACAGTCACACATACAGTCACACACACAGTCACACACACAGTCACACACACAGTCACACACAGAGACACACACAGTCACACATACAGTCACACACAGAGACACATACAGTCACACATACAGTCACACACACAGTCACACACAGTCACACACACAGTCACACACAGAGACACATACAGTCACACATACAGTCACACACACAGTCACACACAGAGACACATACAGTCACACATACAGTCACACATACAGTCACACACACAGTCACACACAGTCACACACACAGTCACACACAGTCACACACACAGTCACACACAGAGACACATACAGTCACACACACAGTCACACACACAGTCACACACAGAGACACATACAGTCACACATACAGTCACACATACAGTCACACACACAGTCACACACACAGTCACACACAGAGACACACACAGTCACACATACAGTCACACACAGAGACACATACAGTCACACATACAGTCACACACACAGTCACACACAGTCACACACACAGTCACACACAGAGACACATACAGTCACACATACAGTCACACACAGTCACACATACAGTCACACACAGAGACACATACAGTCACACACACAGTCACACACAGTCACACACACAGTCACACACAGAGACACATACAGTCACACATACAGTCACACACAGTCACACATACAGTCACACACAGAGACACATACAGTCACACACACAGTCACACACAGTCACACATACAGTCACACACACAGTCACACATACAGTCACACACACAGTCACACACAGTCACACACAGTCACACACAGAGACACATACAGTCACACATACAGTCACACACACAGTCACACATACAGTCACACACAGTCACACACACAGTCACACACACAGTCACACACACACAGTCACACACACAGTCACACACACAGTCACACACAGAGACACATACAGTCACACACACAGTCACACACAGAGTCACACACACAGTCACACACAGAGACACATACAGTCACACACAGTCACACACAGAGACACATACAGTCACACACACAGTCACACACAGAGACACATACAGTCACACACACAGTCACACACAGAGACACATACAGTCACACACACAGTCACACACACAGTCACACACAGTCACACACACAGTCACACACAGAGACACATACAGTCACACACACAGTCACACACAGAGTCACACACACAGTCACACACACAGTCACACACAGTCACACACACAGTCACACACAGAGACACATACAGTCACACACAGTCACACACAGAGACACACACAGTCACACACACAGTCACACACAGAGACACATACAGTCACACACACAGTCACACACAGAGTCACACACACAGTCACACACACAGTTACACACACAATCACACACACAGTCACACACAGTCACACACACAGTCACACACACAGTCACACACACAGTCACACACAGAAACACATACAGTCACACATACAGTCACACACACAGTCACACACAGACACATACAGTCACACACAGTCACACACAGAGACACATACAGTCACACATACAGTCACACACACAGTCACACACACAGTCACACACAGAGACACATACAGTCACACATACAGTCACACACACAGTCACACACAGTCACACACACAGTCACACACACAGTCACACACACAGTCACACACAGAGACACATACAGTCACACACAGTCACACACACAGTCACACACACAGTCACACACAGAGACACATACAGTCACACACAGTCACACACACAGTCACACACACAGTCACACACACAGTCACACACACAGTCACACACAGAGACACATACAGTCACACACAGTCACACACACAGTCACACACACAGTCACACACACAGTCACACACACAGTCACACACAGAGTCACACACACAGTCACACACACAGTTACACACACAATCACACACACAGTCACACACAGTCACACACACAGTCACACACAGAGACACATACAGTCACACACAGTCACACACACAGTCACACACACAGTCACACACACAGTCACACACACAGTCACACACACAGTCACACACACAGTCACACACAGAGACACATACAGTCACACACAGTCACACACACAGTCACACACACAGTCACACACACAGTCACACACACAGTCACACACAGAGACACATACAGTCACACACAGAGACACATACAGTCACACACAGTCACACACACAGTCACACACAGAGACACATACAGAGACACATACAGTCACACACACAGTCACACACACAGTCACACACACAGTCACACACAGAGACACATACAGTCACACATACAGTCACACACACAGTCACACACACAGTCACACACACAGTCACACACACAGTCACACACACAGTCACACACAGAGACACATACAGTCACACATACAGTCACACACACAGTCACACACACAGTCACACACAGAGACACATACAGTCACACATACAGTCACACACACAGTCACACACACAGTCACACACACAGTCACACACAGAGACACATACAGTCACACACACAGTCACACACACAGTCACACATACAGTCACACACACAGTCACACACAGAGACACATACAGTCACACATACAGTCACACACACAGTCACACACACAGTCACACACAGAGACACATACAGTCACACATACAGTCACACACACAGTCACACACACAGTCACACACAGAGACACATACAGTCACACATACAGTCACACACACAGTCACACATACAGTCACACACAGAGACATACAGTCACACACACAGTCACACACACAGTCACACACACAGTCACACAAACAGTCACACACACAGTCACACACAGTCACACACACAGTCACACACAGAGACACATACAGTCACACACACAGTCACACACAGTTACACACACAGTCACACACAGTTACACACACAGTCACACACACAGTCACACAAACAGTCACACACACAGTCACACACAGAGACACACACAGTCACACACACAGTCACACACACAGTCACACACACAGTCACACACACAGTCACACACAGTCACACACACAGTCACACACAGAGACACATACAGTCACACACACAGTCACACACAGTTACACACACAGTCACACACAGTTACACACACAGTCACACACACAGTCACACACAGAGACACATACAGTCACACATACAGTCACACACACAGTCACACACAGTCACACACACAGTCACACACACAGAGACACATACAGTCACACATACAGTCACACACACAGTCACACACACAGTCACACACAGAGACACATACAGTCACACATACAGTCACACACACAGTCACACACACAGTCACACACACAGTCACACACAGAGACACATACAGTCACACATACAGTCACACACACAGTCACACACACAGTCACACATACAGTCACACACACAGTCACACACACAGTCACACACACAGTCACACACAGAGACACATACAGAGACACATACAGTCACACATACAGTCACACACACAGTCACACACACAGTCACACACAGAGACACATACAGAGACACATACAGTCACACATACAGTCACACACACAGTCACACACACAGTCACACACAGAGACACATACAGTCACACACAGACACATACAGTCACACATACAGTCACACACACAGTCACACACAGAGACACATACAGAGACACATACAGTCACACACACAGTCACACACACAGTCACACACAGAGACACATACAGAGACACATACAGTCACACATACAGTCACACACACAGTCACACATACAGTCACACACAGACACATACAGTCACACATACAGTCACACATACAGTCACACATACAGTCACACACACAGTCACACACACAGTCACACACAGAGACACATACAGAGACACATACAGTCACACATACAGTCACACACACAGTCACACATACAGTCACACACAGACACATACAGTCACACATACAGTCACACACACAGTCACACATACAGTCACACACAGACACATACAGTCACACATACAGTCACACACACAGTCACACACACAGTCACACACAGAGACACATACAGTCACACATACAGTCACACACACAGTCACACACACAGTCACACACACAGTCACACAAACAGTCACACACACAGTCACACACACAGTCACACACAGTTACACACACAGTCACACACACAGTCACACACAGAGACACATACAGTCACACATACAGTCACACACACAGTCACACATACAGTCACACACAGTCACACACACAGTCACACACACAGTCACACAAACAGTCACACACACAGTCACACACACAGTCACACACAGTCACACACACAGTCACACACAATCACACACACAGTCACACACACAGTCACACACACAGTCACACACAGTCACACACACAGTCACACACAATCACACACACAGTCACACACACAGTCACACACACAGTCACACACACAGTCACACACACAGTCACACACACAGTCACACACAGTCACACACACAGTCACACACAATCACACACACAGTCACACACACAGTCACACACAGAGACACACACAGAGACACACACAGAGACACATACAGTCACACACACAGTCACACACACAGTCACACACACAGTCACACACACAGTCACACACACAGTCACACACACAGTCACCACACACACAGTCACCACACACACAGTCACACACACAGTCACACACACAGTCACCACACACACAGTCACCACACACACAGTCACCACACACACAGTCACCACACACACAGTCACACACACAGTCACCACACACACAGTCACACACACAGTCACACACACAGAGACACACACACAGTCACACACACAGTCACCACACACACAGTCACACACACAGTCACCACACACACAGTCACACACACAGAGACACACACACAGTCACACACACAGTCACCACACACACAGTCACACACACAGTCACACACACAGTCACCACACACACAGTCACCACACACACAGTCACCACACACACAGTCACCACACACACAGTCACACACACAGTCACCACACACACAGTCACCACACACACAGTCACACACACAGTCACACACACAGTCACCACACACACAGTCACACACACAGTCACACACACAGAGACACACACAGAGACACATACAGTCACACACACAGTCACACACACAGTCACACACACAGAGACACACACAGAGACACATACAGTCACACACACAGTCACACACACAGTCACACACACAGTCACACACACAGTCACACACACAGTCACACACACAGTCACCACACACACAGTCACCACACACACAGTCACACACACAGTCACACACACAGTCACCACACACACAGTCACCACACACACAGTCACACACACAGTCACACACACAGTCACCACACACACAGTCACCACACACACAGTCACCACACACACAGTCACCACACACACAGTCACACACACAGTCACCACACACACAGTCACACACACAGTCACACTTAATACAGACTTTTATTTTGAAATGCTATAATCTTGGAACAGCTGTAACGGGTGACTCTGATTGGTCCTTCCTGTAACGGGTGGTTCTGATTGGTCCCTCCTGTAACGGGTGGTTCTGATTGGTCCCTCCTGTAACGGGTGACTCTGATTGGTCCCTCCTGTAACTGGTGGTTCTTATTGGTCCAGCAGCAGTTCTTCGATGTGATCCCCACCTGTGAGCGCCCCCTGGTGGATCAGGACTGGTATCACGGAGCCATCCCCCGCACAGAGGCTCAGGAGTTACTACGGCAACAAGGAGACTTCCTAGTGAGGGAGAGCCACGGGAAGCCGGGCGAGTACGTGCTGTCAGTTTATTCTGATGAGCAGAGGAGACACTTCATCATCCAGTACGCTGAGGTACACACACACACACACACACACACACACACACACACACACACACGCAGAGGAGACACTTCATCACCCAGTACGCTGAGGTGCACACACACTCACACACACAGTGTTTAACATGTATCCTCCCCCCACAGACTCAGTACCGGTTCGAGGGCACTGGTTTCTCCACCATCCCTCAGCTGATCCACCATCACTTCTCCTCTAAGCAGGTCATCACCAAGAAGTCTGGGGTGATCCTGCTACAGCCCTTACTCAAGGTACACACACACACACACACACACACACACACACACACACACACACACACACACACACACACACACACACACACACACACACACACAGCAATATATATACATGTTATTATATATAAATACTAACGCTGTCAAAATTATCGCCTTAACGGCGGTAATGAATTTTTTGACTTAACTGCGTTAAAAATATTTAACGCATTTAAAACATGTGCAGAATGGCCCGCCCCATACATCCCACCAGTGGCAGCGCTGGGGTATGGCTGGGGTATGGCTGGGGTAGGCTACACCCATACCAAGAAATGGCTTAGCCCCACCTTAGCCCCACCATGAAAAATGATGTTAAAGTAAGCAAAATAAAGTCCGCCAACTCGCGCCGAGTAAATTGCACAGACCTAACCCTAACCCAGAAAGTCCTGACGGAGAATACTTTTGCGGTAGTGCATCTCTATATAGGCCTACATCGATACAACATTACGTGTTGATAGAAATCAACACGTAATGAAATAAGACCCCACGGTTTGATGATTGATAGGTGTGTGGGCTGTCTTTCATTTTGACACACAGAACAATGTTATAATAAACATACTGTATGTTAAATGGATATATCCGCCTTCTTTAATTTATCTTTCCATTCCCACAACAATATAAATAACGAAATGGCATATTTTGGACATAGTTCGAATGGTGATTAATCTGATTCATTAATTTTTAAGCTGTGATTAATCTGATTAAAAATTGTAATCGTTTGACAGCCCTAATAAATACATATGGTACTGTTTACTGTGTGTGCAGGATAAGCGGTGGATCCTGAACCATGAGGATGTATTTCTGGGGGAGCTGCTGGGGAAGGTGAGTCTCACACACACACACACACACACACACACACACACACACACACACACACACACACACACACACACACACACACACACACACACACACACACACACACACACACACACACACACACACACACACACACACACACACACACACACACACACACACACACACACACACACACACACACACACACACACACACACACACACACAGTGCTCTGTGTAACATCAGAGAGTCTGCCTACATGTCCCATGATGCACTGCTCCTGCAGGGTAACTTCGGTGAGGTGTTTAAAGGAACGCTGCAGCGCGACAAGACTCCGGTGGCCGTGAAGACGTGTAAAGAAGACCTGCCTCCAGAGCTGAAGATCCGCTTCCTGTCCGAGGCCAGGTCACACATCATATTAATCACTCTGATTGGCTGCTCTGTGACTCTGCCTGCGTCTGATTGGCTGCTCTGTGACTCTGGCTGCTCTGTGATTGGCTGCTGTGTGACTCTGGCTGCTCTGTGATTGGCTGCTGTGTGACTCTGGCTGCTTGTGATTGGCTGCTCTATGTCTCTGCCTGCGTGTGATTGGCTGCTCTGTGTCTTTACCTGTCTTTGATTGGCTGCTCTGTGTCTCTGCCTGTCTGCGATTGGCTGCTCTGTGTCTCTGCCTGTCTGCGATTGGCTGCTCTGTTTCTCTGCCTGTCTGTGATTGGCTGCTCTGTGTCTCTGCCTGTCTGTGATTGGTTACTCTGTTTCTCTGCCTGTCTGTGATCGGCTGCTCGCTTTCTCTGCCTGTCTGTGATTGGCTGCTCTGTGACTCTGCCTGTCTGTGATTGGCTGCAGAATCCTGAAGCAGTACGACCATCCAAACATCGTGAAGTTGATCGGAGTTTGTACGCAGCGGCAGCCCATCTACATCGTCATGGAGCTGGTTCCTGGTGGGTGGAGCCTATTCTCTCGGTTATCTTCTGATTGGTCGGTTTCTGTCAGCTGACATCACTGCAGTGTGTTAAACGTGTGATAAAAATGTCATAAAACATGTTACAAACACAGATATTCATGTTTGACTTGGTGTGTTGTTGATGTATATCCTGAATAAATGTAAACGGTGTTTCAGGAGGAGACTTCCTGTCCTTCCTGAGGAAGAAGAAGGACGATCTGAAGGCGAAGCAGCTGGTCCGGTTCTCTGTGGACGCGGCCGCTGGCATGGCCTACCTGGAGAGCAAGAACTGCATCCACAGGTACACGCCTATTATCGTGCTCATTGATTCATTTGTTTATTCGTTCATTCATGTATTTAATCATTGATTGGTCTCTCAGGGACCTGGCGGCGAGGAACTGTCTGGTCGGGGAGGGCAGCGTGTTGAAGATCAGTGACTTTGGGATGAGTCGTCAGGAGGATGATGGGATTTACTCTTCATCAGGACTCAAACAGATCCCCATCAAGTGGACCGCCCCGGAGGCTTTGAACTACGGTAACACTCAAACTACACTCAGACTAAACTCAGACTAAACTCAGACTACACTCAGACTACACTCAGACTACTCTCAGACTACACTCAGACTACAGTCAGACTAAACTCAGACTACAGTCAGACTACACTCAGACTACTCTCAGACTACACTCAGACTACAGTCAGACTAAACTCAGACTACACTCAGACTACACTCAGACTACACTCAGACTACACTCAGACTACACTCAGACTACACTCAGACTAAACTCAGACTAAACTCAGACTACACTCAGACTACTCTCAGACTAAACTCAGACTAAACTCAGACTAAACTCAGACTAAACTCAGACTACTCTCAGACTACACTCAAACTACACTCAGACTAAACTCAGACTAAACTCAGACTAAACTCAGACTAAACTCAGACTACTCTCAGACTACACTCAGACTACACTCAGACTACACTCAGACTACACTCAGACTACTCTCAGACTACACTCAGACTACACTCAGACTAAACTCAGACTACACTCAGACTACTCTCAGACTACGCTCAGACTACGCTCAGACTACAGTCAGACTACTCTCAGACTACACTCAGACTACACTCAGACTACACTCAGACTACTCTCAGACTAAACTCAGACTAAACTCAGACTAAACTCAGACTACTCTCAGACTACACTCAGACTACACTCAGACTACACTCAGACTACACTCAGACTACTCTCAGACTACACTCAGACTACACTCAGACTAAACTCAGACTACACTCAGACTACTCTCAGACTACGCTCAGACTACGCTCAGACTACAGTCAGACTAAACTCAGACTACACTCAGACTACTCTCAGACTACACTCAGACTACACTCAGACTACACTCAGACTACTCTCAGACTACACTCAGACTACACTCAGACTACACTCAGACTACACTCAGACTACACTCAGACTACTCTCAGACTACACTCAGACTACACTCAGACTACTCTCAGACTACTCTCAGACTACACTCAGACTACACTCAGACTACTCTCAGACTACACTCAGACTACACTCAGACTACTCTCAGACTACACTCAGACTACTCTCAGACTACACTCAGACTACACTCAGACTACTCTCAGACTACTCTCAGACTACACTCAGACTACACTCAGACTACACTCAGACTACTCTCAGACTACACTCAGACTACACTCAGACTACTCTCAGACTACTCTCAGACTACACTCAGACTACTCTCAGACTACTCTCAGACTACACTCAGACTACACTCAGACTACTCTCAGACTACTCTCAGACTACACTCAGACTACACTCAGACTACACTCAGACTACACTCAGACTACACTCAGACTACACTCAGACTACTCTCAGACTACACTCAGACTACTCTCAGACTACTCTCAGACTACACTCAGACTACTCTCAGACTACTCTCAGACTACACTCAGACTACACTCAGACTACACTCAGACTACACTCAGACTACACTCAGACTACACTCAGACTACTCTCAGACTACACTCAGACTACTCTCAGACTACTCTCAGACTACACTCAGACTACTCTCAGACTACTCTCAGACTACACTCAGACTACACTCAGACTACTCTCAGACTACACTCAGACTACACTCAGACTACACTCAGACTACTCTCAGACTACTCTCAGACTACACTCAGACTACTCTCAGACTACTCTCAGACTACACTCAGACTACACTCAGACTACTCTCAGACTACTCTCAGACTACACTCAGACTACACTCAGACTACACTCAGACTACACTCAGACTACTCTCAGACTACACTCAGACTACTCTCAGACTACTCTCAGACTACACTCAGACTACTCTCAGACTACACTCAGACTACACTCAGACTACTCTCAGACTACACTCAGACTACTCTCAGACTACACTCAGACTACACTCAGACTACTCTCAGACTACTCTCAGACTACACTCAGACTACACTCAGACTACTCTCAGACTACACTCAGACTACTCTCAGACTACACTCAGACTACACTCAGACTACACTCAGACTACACTCAGACTACTCTCAGACTACTCTCAGACTACACTCAGACTACTCTCAGACTACACTCAGACTACACTCAGACTACTCTCAGACTACACTCAGACTACTCTCAGACTACACTCAGACTACACTCAGACTACACTCAGACTACTTTCAGACTACTCTCAGACTACACTCAGACTACACTCAGACTACTCTCAGACTACACTCAGACTACTCTCAGACTACTCTCAGACTACACTCAGACTACTCTCAGACTACACTCAGACTACACTCAGACTACACTCAGACTACTCTCAGACTACTCTCAGACTACACTCAGACTACTCTCAGACTACACTCAGACTACTCTCAGACTACACTCAGACTACACTCATACTAAACTCAGACTACACTCAGACTACACTCAGACTACTCTCAGACTACACTCAGACTACACTCAGACTACACTCAGACTACTCTCAGACTACACTCAGACTACACTCAGACTACTCTCAGACTACTCTCAGACTACACTCAGACTACTCTCAGACTACTCTCAGACTACACTCAGACTACACTCAGACTACTCTCAGACTACTCTCAGACTACACTCAGACTACTCTCAGACTACTCTCAGACTACACTCAGACTACACTCAGACTACTCTCAGACTACTCTCAGACTACACTCAGACTACACTCAGACTACTCTCAGACTACACTCAGACTACACTCAGACTACACTCAGACTACTCTCAGACTACACTCAGACTACACTCAGACTACTCTCAGACTACACTCAGACTACTCTCAGACTACACTCAGACTACACTCAGACTACACTCAGACTACACTCAGACTACTTTCAGACTACTCTCAGACTACACTCAGACTACACTCAGACTACTCTCAGACTACACTCAGACTACTCTCAGACTACTCTCAGACTACACTCAGACTACTCTCAGACTACACTCAGACTACACTCAGACTACTCTCAGACTACACTCAGACTACTCTCAGACTACACTCAGACTACACTCAGACTACACTCAGACTACTTTCAGACTACTCTCAGACTACACTCAGACTACACTCAGACTACTCTCAGACTACACTCAGACTACTCTCAGACTACTCTCAGACTACACTCAGACTACTCTCAGACTACACTCAGACTACACTCAGACTACACTCAGACTACTCTCAGACTACTCTCAGACTACACTCAGACTACACTCAGACTACTCTCAGACTACACTCAGACTACACTCAGACTAAACTCAGACTACACTCAGACTACACTCAGACTACTCTCAGACTACACTCAGACTACACTCAGACTACACTCAGACTACACTCAGACTACTCTCAGACTACACTCAGACTACACTCAGACTACTCTCAGACTACACTCAGACTACTCTCAGACTACACTCAGACTACACTCAGACTACACTCAGACTACTCTCAGACTACTCTCAGACTACACTCAGACTACACTCAGACTACACTCAGACTACACTCAGACTACTCTCAGACTACACTCAGACTACTCTCAGACTACACTCAGACTAAACTCAGACTAAACTCAGACTATACTCAGACTAAACTCAGACTACACTCAGACTACACTCAGACTAAACTCAGACTATACTCAGACTAAACTCAGACTACACTCAGACTACTCTCAGACTACACTCAGACTACTCTCAGACTGCACTCAGACTACAGTCAGACTACAGTCAGACTAAACTCAGACTACTTTCAGACTACACTCAGACTACAGTCAGACTAAACTCAGACTAAACTCAGACTACACTCAGACTACACTCCGACTACTCTCAGACTACACTCAGACTACTCTCAGACTGCACTCAGACTACAGTCAGACTACACTCAGACTATACTCAGACTAAACTCAGACTACACTCAGACTACACTCAGACTAAACTCAGACTATACTCAGACTAAACTCAGACTACACTCAGACTACTCTCAGACTACACTCAGACTACTCTCAGACTGCACTCAGACTACAGTCAGACTACAGTCAGACTAAACTCAGACTACTTTCAGACTACACTCAGACTACAGTCAGACTAAACTCAGACTACTCTCAGACTACACTCAGACTAAACTCAGACTACTCTCAGACTACACTCAGACTACACTCAGACTACACTCAGACTACTCTCAGACTGCACTCAGACTACAGTCAGACTAAACTCAGACTACGCTCAGACTACACTCAGACTACAGTCAGACTACAGTCAGACTACACTCAGACTACAGTCAGACTACACTCAGACTACACTCAGACTACTCTCAGACTACAGTCAGACTACACTCAGACTACACTCAGACTACTCTCAGACTACAGTCAGACTACACTCAGACTACACTCAGACTACTCTCAGACTACAGTCAGACTACACTCAGACTACAGTCAGACTAAACTCAGACTACGCTCAGACTACACTCAGACTACAGTCAGACTAAACTCAGACTACGCTCAGACTACACTCAGACTACAGTCAGACTACACTCAGACTCCACTCAGACTACACTCAGACTACACTCAGACTACTCTCAGACTACAGTCAGACTACACTCAGACTACAGTCAGACTAAACTCAGACTACGCTCAGACTACACTCAGACTACAGTCAGACTACACTCAGACTACACTCAGACTCCACTCAGACTACACTCAGACTACACTCAGACTACTCTCAGACTACAGTCAGACTACACTCAGACTACAGTCAGACTAAACTCAGACTACACTCAGACTACAGTCAGACTAAACTCAGACTACAGTCAGACTACAGTCAGACTACACTCAGACTACAGTCAGACTAAACTCAGACTACGCTCAGACTACACTCAGACTACAGTCAGACTAAACTCAGACTACGCTCAGACTACACTCAGACTACAGTCAGACTACAGTCAGACTACAGTCAGACTACAGTCAGACTAAACTCAGACTACTCTCAGACTCCACTCAGACTAAACTCAGACTACTCTCAGACTAAACTCAGACTACAGTCCGACTACAGTCAGACTACACTCAGACTACACTCAGACTACAGTCAGACTAAACTCAGACTACAGTCAGACTACACTCAGACTACAGTCAGACTAAACTCAGACTACACTCAGACTACAGTCAGACTACACTCAGACTACAGTCAGACTACACTCAGACTACAGTCAGACTAAACTCAGACTACACTCAGACTACAGTCAGACTACACTCAGACTCCACTCAGACTACAGTCAGACTACTCTCAGACTAAACTCAGACTACACTCAGACTACAGTCAGACTAAACTCAGACTACACTCAGACTACAGTCAGACTACACTCAGACTACAGTCAGACTACACTCAGACTACAGTCAGACTAAACTCAGACTACACTCAGACTACAGTCAGACTACACTCAGACTCCACTCAGACTACAGTCAGACTACACTCAGACTACAGTCAGACTAAACTCAGACTACTCTCAGACTACACTCAGACTACACTCAGACTACTCTCAGACTAAACTCAGACTACAGTCAGACTAAACTCAGACTACACTCAGACTACTCTCAGACTACACTCAGACTACACTCAGACTAAACTCAGACTACACTCAGACTACAGTCAGACTAAACTCAGACTACACTCAGACTACAGTCAGACTACACTCAGACTACAGTCAGACTACACTCAGACTACAGTCAGACTAAACTCAGACTACACTCAGACTACAGTCAGACTACACTCAGACTCCACTCAGACTACACTCAGACTCAACTCAGACTCAACTCAGACTACACTCAGACTACACTCAGACTCAACTCAGACTACACTCAGACTACTCTCAGACTACACTCAGACTACTCTCAGACTACTCTCAGACTACACTCAGACTACACTCAGACTACTCTCAGACTACACTCAGACTACTCTCAGACTACTCTCAGACTACACTCAGACTACACTCAGACTACACTCAGACTAAACTCAGACTATACTCAGACTACAGTCAGACTACACTCAGACTACAGTCAGACTACAGTCAGACTACACTCAGACTACACTCAGACTACTCTCAGACTAGTCACACTACACTCAGACTACAGTCAGACTACAGTCAGACTACAGTCAGACTACACTCAGACTACTTTCAGACTACACTCAGACTACAGTCAGACTACTCTCAGACTCAACTCAAACAACTCATTCACTGATGACTTTATTATTGTTTGTTTGTTATTGTTTGTTTATTTTGTTGTTGTTTGTTTATTATTGTAATATAACTAACTTTAATTATTTTGTGATTGGTTCCTGCGCTGTGATTGGCTGCTGATGGTTGCTGCTCTGTGATTGGCTGCTGCAGGGCGCTACAGCTCTGACAGTGATGTGTGGAGTTATGGGATCCTGCTGTGGGAGACCTTTAGCCTGGGGGTGTGTCCTTACCCGGGAATGACCAATCAGCAGGCCCGAGAGCAGGTGGAGAAAGGTAAACTCACAACAATAACAATAATAATAATAATCATATGAGTGTTGTTTATTTATTTATTGGGGTGTCTGTGTTTCCCTCTCCGGTTGCTAGGTTACAGGATGGCGTGCCCGCAGCGTTGCCCTGACGACGTTTACAAAGTGATGCAGCGCTGCTGGCAGTACAATCCAGAGGAGAGACCCAAGTTCTCCGACCTGCAGAGAGACCTCAGCGCCATCAAGAAGAAGTGATGACATCACCATCACATGACCTCATGAGCAGGGAGTGATGACATCAGAGTATCAGTGTTAGCGTGGAGGTGGGCGTGGTCAGCAGGTCTATAAAGAGCAGAAACACTGAGCTGTAAACACAGCGTGTGTGTGTAACAACACTACAGTCACAGAGTGTGTGTGTGTGTGTAACAACACTACAATCACAGAGTGTGTGTGTGTGTGTAACAACACTAGTCACAGAGTGTGTGTAACAACACTACAGTCACAGAGTATGTGTATGTGTGTGTAACAACACTACAGCGGAATGTTTTAAACACAATGTGTGTGTGTGTGTGTGTGTGTGTGTGTGTGTGTGTGTGTGTGTGTGTGTGTGTGTGTGTGTGTGTGTGTGTGTGTGTGTGTGTGTGTGTGTGTGTGTGTGTGTGTGTGTGTGTGTGTGTGTGTGTGTGTGTGTGTGTGTGTGTGTGTGTGTGTGTGTGTGTGACAACACGTCACAGTTTCCTGAAGTCCAGCTGCTGGTGCTGCAGACAGTTAGCATTCAGCTGCTAACGTCTGAACTAATTGAACTTCAGGGTAAACACGACTGAAGTTATATGATGTGGCTTTAGCATCTGTTGGTCGAACAGGAAATGCTAACTCACAGCGCTGAGAAGCTAACGTTGCTCTGAAAGTTAGCGTACAGAGCCACTGGAGGTAAAGCTACAAACGTTCCACTTTGTAAAAACATTATCACGTTTCCATGTGATGCCAAATATTTTAATATATATTAAAGTAAATACTTAAATCACAATGCAAATATATAGTAGCTGAACTACTACACCGCCGACAGCTAGCGAGACTGCAGCTTGCCTCGTTAGCCCGTCAATGTTTTCCATCAGGCTTCAGTTTGTTTGTAGCCTTTATTTAACCAGGTGAAAGCCCCTTGAGATCAAAAGATCTCCTTTTCAAGGGTGACCTGAAACCAGTGAAGTTTATATTCCAACAAAAACGGTAAACTTTACAAACGAATAAACTGCGTCTGGTTAGCATACTAGCAACGTGCTAACTGACCACTAACCCTGAGGCCAACAAATATGTTTATATCTTATCAACGTGAAGCTTAACAGATATTAAATATACTGACATGAATCTTTGTTTTATTGTGAAAATCTCCTTTCCCGTTTGTTTTAAACATCCTGTGACTTTTTACAAAATAAGCTAAAACTAAGCCCCGCCCCCGTCACTACTGTTGCCATGGGAACACTACAAACATGTCCGAGGTCCAATCAGCTGTCGGCACTAAACCGTTCATTCCTTTTTTTATTTATTTTATGTCTTTATTTTTAATGTTTCTCAAACTGACCTTTATTCTGAAAAGCCACCTGTCAATCATCACAGACCACGCCCACCTTTTTATTTTGGGAAATGTTTTTGACCAATCAGTGGCTGGCTCGAGAGATAACGTCTCAACTCGTGACTTTTATTATTATTTTTAAATCAAACTCAAAAGAAATGATTTAGAAGCAGATCAAAGTGAAATCAGCACTTACTGGCCTTTCCTGGTTGTCATGGTTACTGAATAACGTTTTTAAAAAGAACAAATTAATATAAATGTGTAAAAACACCGTGTGACTGAATCGAAGCTCCTGATTGGTCAGCATCACTTCCTGGACTGTGAAAGGGCGGAGCCTCAGTGTTAGTGATGTCATAGTGCCACCTGCTGTTTCTGTAAATACTTGTTTTATTCACGTTTATAACGCTAACACTAACCCGTGTTTTATATCTGTTACTTTTTACAAGTATTATCATTTATTATGAAAATAAAAAAAATCATACGAACGTCTGAAGAGTGACTTTATTTTACATTTATCTGCTGCTCTTTTCCCCCTCTGTCTGAAACCAGTCTGCTCTTGATTGGTCAGCTGGCTCCTGCCTGTGCTGCAGCTCCTTTTCTCCCCCTCTGTCTGAAACCAGTCTGGTCTGATTGGTTAGCTGGCCTGTTGTGATTGGTCAACAGCTCAGATGGCCCGCCCAGTGAGTGGTCCATAATGATGTCACTATTATCGTTTTTGAAGAAGTAAACAAAGGAAACGTTTCTTTTGATGAAACATTTTATGTATTTTCTAAAACTGTAAACTTCCAAACAAGGTGGGCAGCGTGGCCGGTTTGGGGTGGGGCTTGTATCCGATTCGCTCGTTGATAAGCTCCGCCCTCCCCACCACTGTAGAGGAGGAGCCTGAAGCCCCACCCCCGATGATGTCAACACTGATGACAGAGGCCCCGCCCACTCCTGACTCCGCCTCCTCTCGCTGGCGCTTCCTCGCCTGGAGAAATACAGACAAATAATCAATACTTAATAACAATTAATAAAGTACATATCTCTGATCACGCGACTGGTTATTAATTTAAGAGTTTTGAACCTCCAGCTCTTTCTTCACGCTCTCAAACTCCTCGGTGTCGTCAATCTTCAGCTCCAGACGAGTCGGTTTCCTCCGTAACATCTATATATACACACACACACACACACACACACACACACACACACACACACACACAAATAATAAATAACAAAGACATAATGCACAATAATAATATAAACAGATCGATTGAACAGTACAGTACAGAGATGCTAAGCTAACATGCTTACGGCTGTTTAAGCATTACAACGTTGATTTTAACCGGAAAAAGATTAAAGCTCCTCGTTCACCTTCAGGCTGCAGCTCCGACGTCACACGGGTGAGATATCGTTGTTTTCCCGGGTTTTATTTCCTCTCGTTGTTCTCTACAACACTCCGTAAACCGGAAAAAGAACCTTTCACCCGGAAGTTGATGAAACGTTGGGGTCACGTTGTTCATGATCTCCGCTCCGTTTCTTCTTCAGGTAAAACTTTCTAACATGTAAACACTAAACTCGTTATTTACCTGTCTCTCACCTGTCTGTCCAACCTGCCGCGTGCAGGAGCGGGTCACGTGATCAGCGCTTAACGTGACGCAGTGTTCCTGATGTTTGGGAGCCAATGCTAACGTTAGCATCACCGCGTTTCAGAACCAAAATCAGTGAATGTTTATATTTATTATATTAACTATAATCAGAATCTGAGTGTCGAGATATATTCCTTATATTTATAACGATCTGAATCGTATGTACAGCTAGCAGCTAAAGAGCTAACTCATTTAGTGGGAGTGCTGACACAGCATTCCCACTATCTGTTATGCTTCGCACGAAATTCTTTATTATTCCGCCGGTCTTCTTCTCCTACATTAAACATCGCAGAAACTCCGTTCAAACATCAACACGTTCAGCTCGGTCGGGAATCGATGGCTATTACGTTTCTCATTCATAACTTTCATAATTCCAGAGATACATCCCATAATACATCACATTTTTAACATTGAAGTCAATGGAGAAAATCTTCAACTTCAACAATCTTCATGCGACTTCAACTGCTAACTGTTCATTCATACTTTCACTCAGACACCTCATTCCAACTTTAAAATGTTACACATCTTTCTGACATTATTCGTGTAAAACAACTTTTAAATCTGATTCTTACTTTTTAGAGATATTAAACATTGTTCAGACCTTGTTACAGAGGCCTTCTTCAGATTTTAGAGTGCGTGATGTCACAGAGTGGAGGAACTGCCATAATTCCCAAACCCTACATTCCTGAGACATCATTTTTGATGACAAACGTAGGAAAACATCTCGTAGCTTGAAAGATAACAAATAATTAAACAAAATGCCTCTTGAGGGCATGCAGTGACAAAAACTTTCAACATGCCTCCATTAAAGCCCATTGTAGTTTCAGCCAGATATTTCCTCACGGCAGCAGCCGCACATCTTTAGTTAAACTGCCAAAAAGGCCACATTATTAACCCGAAAGTACACAAAAAGCACACTTCAGATACTCAACTTCCTTGACATGCTTCACGTTTTGAAATTTCACAGATGCCTGTTACAGTTCTTCCACAAAACGCTCACATGTAAGAGGTTTATCTCTCATTCAGAACAATGAAGCCTTTGATCTCTACAGAGCTCGTTAGCTCAAATATAAACACCTGTGTCATGGAACACGATGATGTCATCGTTCCACCTGACATGCTCAGAGCAGCAGACTCCAGATAGAGGGTAACGGGCCTGCCCTCAACAGCTCTACGGCAATTATGGGGTGTCATCATCATATGCCGTTTCCATGGAAACGCATCCCTCGCCATAAAAGACGATGTCGGACGCGGTCCGATCGTCCCCCAAAACTTCGCTTGTATATCACCGGCCCATGCCTCAACAGCTTTACGCCAAATCTTAGATCTCGCTGTTTCCATGGAATCCCTCGCCATAAAACGCGATGTTGTCGTAACGCCTATGAAAAGGGTCAAAACAGCACCACACTTCAGACGGTCGCCATGAAACACGGTTTTCTCATAACTTCAGTGAAACTGCTCCAAACTCCCCAAAACTTCACAGGTTTGGTAACGATGCAGCCGTCAACGCATCTAAGCGTATTATGGGGTGTCATCAAATGCCGTTGCGATGGCGACAGATAATTCGCCATCAAATTGATTCAGAAGTTTGCAGTTCAAATATTCTGCTGCTTTTCCAAGCCTTTTTCTTTTCTTCTCTCATCACACATTCAAGCTCCCAGTGTTCATGTATCATTTCAATCTCAATTCTTCACTTTCTTCTTACACATTACATTTCAGCAGTTTAGAGTCAGCTTTTCAGCATAAAGCATTCCCACTAGCAATTTCATCTGGAATTGCATTCTCTAGTTTAAAAATAAAGACTTCAGATAAATGTCTTCAGACTTCATAAAGTTCATCCCATGTATCTGGATCAGGTTAGCAACACATAGCACTGTGTGGTGTTCCCATGTATCTGGATCAGGTTAGCAACACATAGCACTGTGTGGTGTTCCCATGTATCTGGATCCTGTTAGCAACACATAGCACTGTGTGGTGTTCCCATGTATCTGGATCCTGTTAGCAACACATAGCACTGTGTGGTGTTCCCATGTATCTGGATCATGTTAGCAACACATAGCACTGTGTGGTGTTCCCATGTATCTGGATCAGGTTAGCAACACATAGCACTGTGTGGTGTTCCCATGTATCTGGATCAGGTTAGCAACACATAGCACTGTGTGGTGTTCCCATGTATCTGGATCAGGTTAGCAACACATAGCACTGTGTGGTGTTCCCATGTATCTGGATCAGGTTAGCAACACATAGCACTGTGTGGTGTTCCCATGTATCTGGATCAGGTTAGCAACACATAGCACTGTGTGGTGTTCGCATGTATCTGGATCAGGTTAGCAACACATAGCACTGTGTGGTGTTCCCATGTATCTGGATCAGGTTAGCAACACATAGCACTGTGTGGTGTTCGCATGTATCTGGATCATGTTAGCAACACATAGCACTGTGTGGTGTTCCCATGTATCTGGATCAGGTTAGCAACACATAGCACTGTGTGGTGTTCGCATGTATCTGGATCAGGTTAGCAACACATAGCACTGTGTGGTGTTCCCATGTATCTGGATCAGGTTAGCAACACATAGCACTGTGTGGTGTTCCCATGTATCTGGATCAGGTTAGCAACACATAGCACTGTGTGGTGTTCCCATGTATCTGGATCATGTTAGCAACACATAGCACTGTGTGGTGTTCCCATGTACCTGGATCATGTTAGCAACACATAGCACTGTGTGGTGTTCCCATGTACCTGGATCAGGTTAGCAACACATAGCACTGTGTGGTGTTCCCATGTATCTGGATCAGGTTAGCAACACATAGCACTGTGTGGTGTTCCCATGTATCTGGATCAGGTTAGCAACACATAGCACTGTGTGGTGTTCCCATGTATCTGGATCATGTTAGCAACACATAGCACTGTGTGGTGTTCCCATGTATCTGGATCAGGTTAGCAACACATAGCACTGTGTGGTGTTCCCATGTATCTGGATCATGTTAGCAACACATAGCACTGTGTGGTGTTCCCATGTATCTGGATCAGGTTAGCAACACATAGCACTGTGTGGTGTTCCCATGTATCTGGATCAGGTTAGCAACACATAGCACTGTGTGGTGTTCCCATGTATCTGGATCAGGTTAGCAACACATAGCACTGTGTGGTGTTCCCATGTATCTGGATCATGTTAGCAACACATAGCACTGTGTGGTGTTCCCATGTATCTGGATCATGTTAGCAACACATAGCACTGTGTGGTGTTCCCATGTATCTGGATCAGGTTAGCAACACATAGCACTGTGTGGTGTTCCCATGTATCTGGATCAGGTTAGCAACACATAGCACTGTGTGGTGTTCCCATGTATCTGGATCATGTTAGCAACACATAGCACTGCGTGGTGTTCCCATGTATCTGGATCAGGTTAGCAACACATAGCACTGTGTGGTGTTCCCATGTATCTGGATCATGTTAGCAACACATAGCACTGCGTGGTGTTCCCATGTATCTGGATCAGGTTAGCAACACATAGCACTGTGTGGTGTTCCCATGTATCTGGATCAGGTTAGCAACACATAGCACTGTGTGGTGTTCCCATGTATCTGGATCATGTTAGCAACACATAGCACTGTGTGGTGTTCCCATGTATCTGGATCAGGTTAGCAACACATAGCACTGTGTGGTGTTCCCATGTATCTGGATCATGTTAGCAACACATAGCACTGTGTGGTGTTCCCATGTATCTGGATCAGGTTAGCAACACATAGCACTGTGTGGTGTTCCCATGTATCTGGATCAGGTTAGCAACACATAGCACTGTGTGGTGTTCCCATGTATCTGGATCAGGTTAGCAACACATAGCACTGTGTGGTGTTCCCATGTATCTGGATCAGGTTAGCAACACATAGCACTGTGTGGTGTTCCCATGTATCTGGATCAGGTTAGCAACACATAGCACTGTGTGGTGTTCCCATGTATCTGGATCATGTTAGCAACACATAGCACTGTGTGGTGTTCCCATGTATCTGGATCAGGTTAGCAACACATAGCACTGCGTGGTGTTCCCATGTATCTGGATCAGGTTAGCAACACATAGCACTGTGTGGTGTTCCCATGTATCTGGATCAGGTTAGCAACACATAGCACTGTGTGGTGGTTTAAAGGTATTACAGGTGATTATTGTTCAATATTGAAAGAGGACATTAAATCAACATCATGAGCTAATAACTGCTTTATTTCATTAACAGGGTTCCCGCGGGGTCTTAAAAAGTCTTACATTTGATAATCAGAATTTAAGGACTTTAAAAAGTCTTAAATTTGATAATCAGAATTTAAGGACTTTAAAAAGTCTTAAATTTGATAATCAGAATTTAAGGTCTTAAATATGACCAAAATGTAAGAAAGGTCTTAAATATGATTTATAAGGTCTTAACAATGATGGGATTTGAAAGGTACTTCTGCGTAGCGATAGCGTCTAAATGTGTTTTGGGGGAAATGCCTTGGCTGCAAAGTAACCAGTACGGTGATAGCCTTTCAGTTCCCCCCAACAACTTGTGTTGAAATAAATCAAGATGGAACCAGTAATAACTAACTTTGTTTCCCCCGGCCCCTTATTGGAGAACACCCAGCTAGTAACCTAGCAACCAAACTTCAGCTAGCGGCAGTCAGAAACTCATGTATCTTCGAATCTACTTGCAAATTAATATGGGGAAGTGTAAGTTCAAC
Source organism: Notothenia rossii (assembly GCF_949606895.1). NCBI lineage: Eukaryota > Metazoa > Chordata > Actinopteri > Perciformes > Nototheniidae > Notothenia > Notothenia rossii. The sequence continues at coordinate 59,711,191 of NC_136910.1, forward strand.
CGTATTTGGTTGAAACCAGTGGAGGGGAACGTGTTTGAAGCCCGCTGCACCTTTTGCAAAAGAAATTAGCGTTTGTTTTGCTAATGTAGCGTTAGCTAGTTTAGCGTTAGCTAGTGCAGCATTAGCTAGTGCAGCATCAGGTAGTGGAGCGTTAGCTGGTGCAGCGTGAGCTAGTGCAGCGTTAGCTGGTGCAGCATTAGCTAGTGCAGCATCAGGTAGTGGAGCGTTAGCTGGTGCAGCGTTAGCTAGTGCAGCATCAGGTAGTGGAGCGTTAGCTGGTGCAGCAGCTCCCGCAACAACACCGGGGGACCTCCGGGCGACGCTTGGGTTTACGACGTCAACCCTAAAAGCGGAGGTGCGGTAGACGCTAAATACCAATCATACAACAGCAATGATGAAAGACTGTAGCAGAGCAGCAGAGCTCTGAATATAGCTCTTTTCTTTCTTTCTCTCTCTCTCTCTCTCTCTCTCTCTCTCTCTCTCTCTCTCACACACACACACACACAGGTTGCTCGATTATGGCAAAAATCATAATTAATCACGATTATTTTGGTCAATAATTGATATCACGATTATTAAATACGATTATTCTTTTACTTTAAAAACATCCATTTATTGAACTTTACAACAAATAATAATTTGAACTGTATATTTTTTACTGTTGATTACCCTGAACGTATAATTCAACTGAAAAAGCAATACAAAAATTAATTAAATAAATGATACATTTAAATAAATAATATCAAAATAATAAATACCAATAAACAAGATCAACAAATATTTTGGAGCGCACTTCCACAAGCTACTAAACATAAATATGATAAATAAAAATAAATTACACTCAAATGTATTAGATCAAATATGTTGTCACTGTCCCAACCTAGCAAAGCTAAATAATACTTATTTTTCGATTATGTTGTTTTCGTAATTGTGGAAGGCCAAAATCGTAATTGCGATTTAAAATACGATTAATTGCACAGCCCAAACACACACACACTTTTTGTCTAACACGCTAACACAGTTCTGTACTGTTATGCTGTTATATTCAGTCATTGTTCTTATGTTGAACAAGAATACATTTACTTTGTAAGTAATTATGGGACGTATTTCTTCTTTCATAGCAATTTTCCTTCATCCTTTCTTGCTGTGAAATAGTTCTTAAATTCTATTCAAAGTGGTTTTAAAAAGGTCTTAAAAAGGTCTTAAATTTGAGTTGTTGAAACCTGATTAAACCCTTCATATTATAATCAGTGTTCAGTTAGTCACTGCTGAAAGTCACGAGTTACTTTTGAATGTTATCTGCTGAGACTGTTATCCTGATGTTTACCTGAGACTATTACAACTGAGGCCTGGACTACGAAGCAGGATGTTCTCTTAGCGGCTAACTTCAGGTTAACTCTGGGTTTCCGGTCCTACGAAGCTGGTTCTCTTTTTAGCGGGCTAGATCTCCATGGTAACTGATGCTGAGCGGCTAACCTGCCCCGGAGCAGGTTAGGTTGCAGGTTAAGAGCTCAACTCAGTGAAAGCACTGCCTGCTGACCAATCAGAGCTCAGTGTGCGGAGTTTAAAGCGATCAAGTCATATTACAGGAGAAAGGAAATACAGAAAAGCTGCCGTTGCAGGAAAGACGGCCGGCAAAAATCACTGACTGTGTGAACGTGAACATTAAGAGAATATCACCTCCCATCTTCAGAGCAATCTGACTATTAGAACATTAGCGTTAAGAAAGCTTACTTAAATATCTGCCACAACATAAGTAACCGGATCAGAGTAACATTAAGTACAGTCCGCGGCATATCACATCATAATGTATCATCTCCTTATCTGAGTCAGCTGAGCCGTATCTGGCCGTGCAACACTCACAGTGTCACATACTGGATGCAGAAGGATTATTTGAAGCAACACATTAAGTTGAGGAAACACTCGAGTCAAATGTAATGAAAGTCAGATGGTGTCTTAGACGGGGCAGTGATATCATAAACCTGTTCATGTACGCATTCAAACACTTGTTCTGTTACCAGCTGTATTCACCTTGCAGGTGCAGCTATGTGGCTTTGATCCTGGATCAAGTGTTTAAGTCATGGATGTTTAAAGTTTAACTTCTTCATAAGTCTAATATTAGAGTTGACTTTTCATTCAGGAAGTATGACGCTGCGCTGTCAGTACGCTTCTCCATGTTTGTGATTGGTCGAATGTTGCTAGCCCCGCCCCTTTCATGTGAACGCGCACTCAGCCGGACAGAGACACCCTGGCTTGAGTTACCGAGTTGATAACCAGCGTCGTAGGACCGCTTAGCGAGAGCGCGTTTGTTTTGGATTAGGTAAGATAACTCGGAGAGATCAGGGTCTGTAGAACTGGCTTCGTAGAACAGGCCTCTGGGTCTGTTGGACTGGCTTCAGAGTACAGGCCTCTGGGTCTGTTGGACTGGCTTCAGAGTACAGGCCTCTGGGTCTGTTGGACTGGCTTCAGAGTACAGGCCTCTGGGTCTGTTGGACTGGCTTCAGAGTACAGGCCTCTGGGTCTGTTGGACTGGCTTCGTAGTACAGGCCTCTGGGTCTGTTGGACTGGCTTCAGAGTACAGGCCTCTGGGTCTGTTGGACTGGCTTCAGAGTACAGGCCTCTGGGTCTGTTGGACTGGCTTCAGAGTACAGGCCTCTGGGTCTGTTGGACTGGCTTCAGAGTACAGGCCTCTGGGTCTGTTGGACTGGCTTCAGAGTACAGGCCTCTGGGTCTGTTGGACTGGCTTCAGAGTACAGGCCTCTGGGTCTGTTGGACTGGCTTTAGAGTACAGGCCTCTGGGTCTGTTGGACTGGCTTCAGAGTACAGGCCTCTGGGTCTGTTGGACTGGCTTCGTAGTACAGGCCTCTGGGTCTGTTGGACTGGCTTCAGAGTACAGGCCTCTGGGTCTGTTGGACTGGCTTCAGAGTACAGGCCTCTGGGTCTGTTGGACTGGCTTCAGAGTACAGGCCTCTGGGTCTGTTGGACTGGCTTCAGAGTACAGGGCACTAAGCTTTACCTGAGCCGCTCTGCTCTCACGGAGATGATTGGTTCTGAGAGACTGTAATCAGATTATCGTCTTCATATTGTTCTGCAGTTTTCCCAGGAGCCCCGGCGGTGTGAAGATGTCTGACGATGACGATGTTCCGGTGACGAAGAGAAGTCGAGTTTATTATGGCAGCCTGGAGGAGAGAGAGAGGGAGAGGCTGGGGGGCGAGCGAGGGAGAGACGCCCTTAAGGCTGGCATCAAGGCTGGGAACATCAACATCTCCTCAGGTAAACAACAACATTATACATCTGTAAACATCAACATCTCATTGTGAGTGAACTACGTTTCCCATGATGCCTTGTGAGTGAACTACGTTTCCCATGATGCCTTGCAGGCGAGTACCTGGAGATGGAGGAGCGTGTCAGCGAGCATCAGAACGACGCGCTCGCTGCCTTCGAGAGGCGACGCAGGGCGAGGCAGATCACCGTCTCTACTGATGATTCAGAGGTGAAGGCGGGGCTCCGAGCGCTGGGAGAGCCAATCGTATTGTTCGGAGAGGGACCAGCTGACCGCAGGGAGAGGTGGGAGGAACCTTTATTTAAACAGGCAGACATGAACAATAGCACTCGAATGAAATATAATATAAATCCATTTTCAGATTGAGGGGAGTCCTCTCGGTGGTCGGTCCGGACGCTCTGAAGAAATCCAGGAGAGAGGAGGAGAGGGGCAAGAAGAGCCAGGACGAGGTAAACAACAACAACAACAACAACAACAACAACAACAACAACATGTCCGGTAGAGATTTGATGAAGTTTTTTGCAATAAATAAATAACATGTCGTGTGATTCTGACCAATCACAGTGCCAGCAGACCTGGTACCACGAAGGGTCCGCCTCCCTGAAAGACGCTCGCCTCTGGTTGGCCAAATACTCTCTGCCACGGTGAGTCAGCGACCAATCACAGGGAGGGAGGCTGTGTGTGTGTTATTGTAACTAAGTGCCTCTAGTATGGGAGGACTCTGATTGGCTTTGGCTCACCTGCTCTGCTCTGATTGGCTGTGGCTCACCTGCTCTGCTCTGATTGGCTGTGGCTCACCTGCTCTGCTCTGATTGGCTGTGGCTCACCTGCTCTGATTGGTCCACAGGGCGATGAGGCGTCTGGAGGAGGCTCGCGTTCAGAAGGACGTTGCCGAGGCGACGAGAGCGATAAAACAACAAGAGCAGCAGAAGAGCCTGAGGGTGAGAGTTATACACATATCATATATAACATTAAATAAATCACATATAACATATATAACATTAAATATATAATATATAACATTACATATATCATATCTCTAACTTCTTCTTCTTCTTCTGCAGAATCTGAATAACTTCTGCAGTCAGATCGGAGACGATCGTCCAATCAGCTTCTGCCATTTCAGCCCCGACTCCAAGATGCTCGCCACAGCTTCCTGGTACCAAGCCCCGCCCACTTTAGCACATATTTAGTGAGACAGCAGCTAATCCTTGAATACACATGTTGTGATTAAGCTAATGCTAACATGCTAACCCACAGGAGCGGTTTGTGTAAGCTGTGGTCCGTCCCCGACTGCAGCCTGCTGAGAACGCTCAGAGGTATATTATATATTCATATATTCATATACATGTGTATTTATAGTTATTTACTCTGTACTTAAATATCACCACCTTTCTATATAAAGCTGTGACTGCTCTAACTTCGCCCCTCTCTGCTCTCTGATTGGCTGCAGGACACAACACCAACGTGGGGGCCATCGTGTTCCGCCCACAGGCCGGAGTCTCTCTCGACCAATCAGACGTCAGCTTAGCATCATGTGCCGGAGACGGCTCCGTGAAGCTGTGGAACCTCGAGAGGTAGGGGGAGGAGTCAAGGAGATGAGGGGGGAGGAGCCGAGGGGTCAAGGAGAAAAGGGGGGAGGGGCCAAGGAGATGAGGGGGGAGGAGTCATTAGGCTTGT
>NC_136910.1:59716353-59773853 GCF_949606895.1 Notothenia rossii
TAAAGACAGTCTACATGTGATGTTGGCGTGCTACATGTAGCGTGGAGCTAACATGCTAACATGCTAACATTGTGGTTGCTAGGTGATGACCTTCTACTTCGGCTACACCAACGTGGAGCTGCTGTTCACCGGCCTGCTCATCAACTCCCCGGGAGGTACACACCTTTCATATTATTATTTTAATGGGATCAAATAAATAGTTATTATTTATGTATTAATGAACTGTATTAAATATTTAGTTTAATTATTTTTCCTAATACATTGATTAAATATTTTTTTACTGTGTATTCATGTTTTATTGTTTGTATATATATTTAATTTTAATCTTGTAGTTTTTACATCCAATAAGATGTTCTAATTAGGGCTGTCAGTCGATGAAAATCACACATTTTCTATCTGTTCTAAATGTTCCTTAGAGGAATATTTTTCAAGTTTTGAATTCTCTTATCAACGTGTGAGTGGACAAATATGCTTTATGCTAATGTTTATTATCATTTGAACAATGACAAATATTCTCCTGAATATTAAACACAGCAACCTCTAAACATTAGTGTGTGTGTGTGTGTGTGTGTGTGTGTGTGTGTGTGTGTGTGTGTGTGTGTGTGTGTGTGTGTGTGTGTGTGTGTGTGTGTGTGTGTGTGTGTGTGTGTGTGTGTGTGTGTGTGTGTGTGTGTGTGTGTGTGTGTGTGTGTGTGTGTGTGTGTGTGTGTGTGTGTGTGTGTCTGCGTCTGCGTCTGCGTCTGCGTCTGCGTCTGCGTCTGCGTCTGCGTCTGCGTCTGCGTCTGCGTCTGCGTCTGCGTCTGCGTCTGCGTCTGCGTCTGCGTCTGCGTCTGCGTCTGCGTCTGCGTCTGCGTCTGCGTCTGCGTCTGCGTCTGCCTCTGCCTCTGCGTCTGCGTCTGCCTCTGCCTCTGCCTCTGCCTCTGCCTCTGCCTCTGCCTCTGCCTCTGCCTCTGCCTCTGCCTGCATGAAGTCAAGTGCTCGGCGCAGTTGTGGCGAAATGTCGCTCCTCTGTTTTCATTGAAACAGCTCCTTATATCCGTTAGCACAGCTAGCTAGCACCAGATGCTAACAACAAGAACAACAATACACGTAAGGTCTCTCTCTCGCGCCACACACCCTCCCGGTCCTCCCGATGGCCAGTCGGTGCCTGCCGGTGAGCGTGGAAGTGTGGTCTGCCGCAAGCGGACGGCAGGAGCGGGGCTGTCAGCATCAGCTTGTAGATGGTATTTTAAACTCGATGCGCTCTGAAACTACGGGGCGGCCGAGGAAAAAAAATACACATGCGTTAATCGCGTTAAAATAATTAGTGTCGTTAATTTTTTTTGGCGTTAACGCGTTATTAAGTCACTGCACCATGGAAAAGTGAAATTAACCAGAGAGGAGTGATGATTGGTTAACGCGGGATAACATTTCAGGGTAAGCCAATCAGAGACAGAGTTGGGCGGGTCTTGCCTTATGGGGAAAATACACACACGAACACTTGCTAATGCTAACACACACGGCAACACACACACACACACGCACACGCACACACACACACACACACACACACACACACACACACACACACACACACACACACACACACACACACACACACACACACACACACACACACACACACACACACACACACACACACACACAATGGCAGATGCAGGTATCAGCGAGAGTAGCAGCGTATTTACAACTTGGAAATATAAGCACTATTTTCAATTTGTGGGGATAAAGGACGCAAAAAATATTACGGTAAACTGTAAACTGTGTGCAGGACAGAAAGCATTTTCCACATCGAATAACAGCAATGCCGATCTCCTGAAGCACCTAACTAATGTACATGGGGCTATAAAACTAGTCGCCAAAGACCCCACCGTCTCAACCACCGGCAGTGACCCAGATGGAGCAACACCATCTAAACAGCCAGAGTCAACTAAACAGATTGATGGCCAGTATGTTGTTGAGGACATGCTGCCCATCGCAACGGTCGAGTCTGTTTCCTCCAGAGAACTATTCAGCAAAAAACAACACAAAAACTTGTATTTTTATTGTTATTATATTTAAAGTAAAATAACTTGTTACTAGTTACTTTATTAGTTACTAAATTATAAAAGTAACTAGTTTGAGAGCAGTAACTATTACAAGTTACTTTTTAAAAGTAACTTGCCCAACACTGGTTCTAATACATTATATTCCTTTTATATATTTGACTTGTATATTGTTTATATATTCCCATGTCTACATTAACCCTCCTCTCCTCTGGTCCAATCAGAGATGGTGGGGGCGTGCATCGGAGTGTTCCTATTGGCCGTCCTGTACGAGGGTCTGAAGATGGGTCGAGAGACGCTGCTGCGCCGCAGTCAGGTGAACGTCCGCTACAACTCCATGCCTCTACCTGGAGCTGATGGGACCATCCTGATGGAGACGCACAAGACTGTGGGGTACGTAACAAGAACAACAACATACACACACACACACACACACACACACACACACACACACACACATGTGATCATCAGTCATGTGATCATCAGTCATGTGATCATCAGACATGTGATCATCAGTCATGTGATCATCAGTCATGTGATCATCAGTCATGTGATCATCAGACATGTGATCATCAGTCATGTGATCATCAGACATGTGATCATCAGACATGTGATCATCAGTCATGTGATCATCAGTCATGTGATCATCAGTCATGTGATCATCAGACATGTGATCATCAGTCATGTGATCATCAGACATGTGATCATCAGACATGTGATCATCAGACATGTGATCATCAGACATGTGATCATCAGTCATGTGATCATCAGTCATGTGATCATCAGACATGTGATCATCAGACATGTGATCATCAGACATGTGATCATCAGTCATGTGATGTAATGTGTTCACTGCTGGTCAGTTTGTGGAGGGGGCGGAGCTTCCTGGTCAGTCTTAAGTCCCGCCTCTCTGCAGTCCAGTAGAGTTCTGGGCCCTTTTCTCATTTCTCTAATTTCCCCTCCTCGACTCCTCGGTCCTCCGGTAGCGACCCGGAAATGAATTTCAGCGCGCCATGTTGAAGGACATCTCATTTCTCTAAATGCACTTCGAGGATCGAGCGTCGAGGAGACTCTCAGGAGGAGCTATAACCGAGGATAGACTGATGGGTCCTCCACGGTCCTCCACGGCTCCTTCGTGGGAACAGAGATGTTTCAAAGAGGCGTGACGCACGGCCGGCCTTATCTCAGCCAATGACAGCTCTGCATGCATCCCCAGGGCCCAGGAGTTTAAAACTTTTAATCTCAATCAGATCCGATCAGATTTTGAAATCCCATTTGTTGTGATCCAGGATCAGACAAGTCGGCCAGATGTTGTCCCTGGAGTTCAAAGCAATTCAGGATAGGATCAGCCTGATCCAGATTACGACTGTTCAAGATGACTAGATCCTGAATATCAGTGCTTTAATCCTACCGATCGCCATCTAGTGGACATGAAACATAATACAAGGAAGACAAGAGCCCACATTGCAGAGACATCTACAATGTCTAATTATATATTTTTATTTGAAAGCTGATGACAGATGATGGACTTTTTTTTTGTTGAAGATATTTTTACTTTAATCTAAATTACATTTTTGATTGACAATCTTTGCTGTTACACTTTTATGAGCATAAACATTTATGTCGTCAACATTTGGTTGAAAAACAAATAGGCCACCACAAACGTGAGCAAACATGGGAAAATAAAATGTATTTCCCATGAAGGCTAAAAACAAACTTTGCCATCTTATTTAAATTGAAACATATTTCTAAATAAATGGTACAGTACATGTTGCTCTGGAGATCCACTGGAGATCCACCCCTCTGGTGGGATCAGGGTAATCCAGTTGTTTGGGGTCAAACTGATCCCAATCCTGTGTTGTCGGTTTAAACTACCCGTTTTGAAGATTTGATCCAGATTAAAGCTTGGATTGGATTTCCTGATCTGAGATCAAAGTGATCCTAATCCCGTTTTTTGGTTTTGAACTCCCCAAAATCCAAATCTGATCTGATCAGATAGGGATTCGAAGTTTTGAACTCCTGGGCCCTGGATATTATTTTATTAACTGCTTTCATCGCGACGCGATGTTTCCAGTGAGAACAGCTGAGAGGTCCGTGCAGAAAGCAGAGCAGTGTGTATAATATATATCACTCAGTGTAACAGACCTACTCTCTGTATCTGCTTTAGTTTAGTAGATATCTACAAACAAAGAGTCCAGATGATTCTAAAAACATTTAGTGCTTCACAAAATAAAATACACAACGGCTGTAGCCTGATTTAGGGTGTGTTTGTGTGTGTGTGTGTGTGTGTGTGTGTGTGTGTGTGTGTGTGTGTGTGTGTGTGTGTGTGTGTGTGTGTGTGTGTGTGTGTGTGTGTGTGTGTGTGTGTGTGTGTGTGTGTGTGTGTGTGTGTGTGTGTGTGTGTGTGTGTGTGTGTGTGTGTGTGTGTGTGTGTGTGTGTGTGTGTGTGTGTGTGTGTGTGTGTGTGTGTGTCACTGTGAATGAATCAAAGTAAATATATAAGTGGTCATGAACACATCTGTCCATCAGACAGAGGGCTGCTGTGCCTCCTGTCATCATTAATGGACGTCTCTTTAAAATGACCGCTCAGAGGAGAGGAGTTCTCATTTCTCTAACCGCCTGCTGCTTCCACTCCTCTCTCCTCAGCTCCCCTCCTCTCTCCTCGGCTCCCCTCCTCAGTCCTCCGCTCGCATCTCCTGTGGGCGGGACTAAGTATCGAGGATAGGAGTCGAGGAGGGGAAATTAGAGAAATGAGAAAGGGCCCTGGTCCTGGTTCTTCGTGATGCTAACTGTAAAGCTAGCAGTGAGGCTAGCAGTGATGCTAATAGTGATGCTAACTGTAAAGCTAGCAGTGAGGCTAGCAGTGATGCTAATAGTGATGCTAACTGTAAAGCTAGCAGTGAGGCTAGCAGTGATGCTAATAGTGATGCTAACTGTAAAGCTAGCAGTGAGGCTAGCAGTGATGCTAATAGTGATGCTAACTGTAAAGCTAGCAGTGAGGCTAGCAGTGATGCTAATAGTGATGCTAACTGTAAAGCAAGCTGTGATGCTAGCAGTGATGCTAACTGTAATGATAACTGTAAAGCAAGCCGTGATGCTAACCGTGATGCTACCCTTTCGTTCTCTCAGGCAGCGGATGATAAGCCCGGCCCACTTCCTGCAGACGCTGCTCCACATCGTGCAGGTGGTCGTCAGCTACCTCCTGATGCTCGTCTTCATGACCTACAACGCGTACCTGTGCATCGCCGTGGCAGCCGGCGCCGGGATGGGGTACTTCCTGTTCAGCTGGAGGAAGGCGGTGGTCGTAGACATCACCGAGCACTGCCACTAGCTAGCGTGCTAGTTAGCGTGCTAGTATCCGGTCGATCTGGAGTTTGATATTTGCGGAACACAATCGAGGAAACGCTAACAGATTAGCCAAGTGTTAGCATGCTAGCTGACTGAACTACAAATCCCAGATTGTTAGAAATGAGACACTAAGTCCCAGGTAACCATGGTAACACTTTGATGTAGGTTAGCGTGCACACTAACGTCTTTAGTTAGCGGTTAATTCATCCGACTATCCTCGATGTATTTCCTGTTTGGTTGTGAGCTCCAATCACTGCTCGGATCACCGCGGAAGCCTCTGATTGGCCGATCCTCATTCTGTTGTTAATTTCCTGTTTGGTGCCATGACAACTGGAAAGGCTAGTGCTAATGTTAGCATTCGTAGCTTACCTTATTTACACTTTAGTTAGCACTGTTAGCGGCCACATGTCAGTATTCAAACATTTCTGTAGAAAATAATTTATAGAGTTTTACGCATTTTTTTAATTTAGATTTAAATGAAAACATGAAATGTCTTTTTTGATTTTTGTTGAAGTGAAAACAAACAAACCGTCTCCTATTGGTCCACCAGCCAGCCAATCACAGCTCAGATGTTTCAAAAAAATTATGATTTTTTTAAAAGTATAAATATTTTTTATTAAAAACATTATGAAACTTTAAAACTTGAATTTAAATCTCATGAATTAATTATTCACCGAGTCCTTTTTTAAACCAGAGTTTAGTTTCACGTGTTTCCTCCGTCGGCCTTAAACCGACACGCCGTGCGGTGCCTTAAGGGACCGGGGACCTGCTGTTTCACTGTGGGGGGTCTGAGAGGGTCTGGGGGGGGTCTGAAGGGGTCTGGGGGGGGGTCTCGGGGGGTTTGTCAGAAAACAGGACTGGTTTCTACCCACAATGCTTATCTCCTGTCTGTGATTTATTGTGATTATTACTATGAGTCACACTGAGGGGGGCGGGGCTTACAGCTGGACCAATCAGGCTGCAGGGACAGATCGTGGTTATTGGACTTTACACATAGATATAAATGGGTAGTGTGGAGCGGCCCTTTGGGTGTGAACCCGTCTCTGAAGGAAACTGATCAATATTTAAATGTGTGAAATGTTTCAATATTTAAATGTCTGAAATGTTTTAATTGTCACAAATGCTGGAATCATTGAAAACAAACAGAATAAAGTTTATGAAGAAACAACGCGTGGTGTCGTCTCAGAGGAAGCTCCTAATAAAGAAACAACGCGTGGTGTCGTCTCAGAGGAAGCTCCTAATAAAGAAACAACGCGTGGTGTCGTCAGGTGAGAGTCAGGTGAGAGACAGGTGAGAGAGGTGAGAGTCAGGTGAGAGAGGTGAGAGAGGTTAGAGTCAGGTGAGAGACAGGTGAGAGTCAGGTGAGAGTCAGGTGAGAGTCAGGTGAGAGAGGTGAGAGTCAGGTTAGAGTCAGGTGAGAGACAGGTGAGAGTCAGGTGAGAGTCAGGTGAGAGAGGTGAGAGTCAGGTTAGAGTCAGGTGAGAGACAGGTGAGAGACAGGTGAGAGAGGTGAGAGTCAGGTTAGAGTCAGGTTAGAGAGGTGAGAGTCAGGTGAGAGAGGTTAGAGTCAGGTTAGAGTCAGGTGAGAGACAGGTGAGAGAGGTGAGAGAGGTTAGAGTCAGGTGAGAGAGGTTAGAGTCAGGTGAGAGAGGTGAGAGAGGTTAGAGTCAGGTTAGAGTCAGGTGAGAGACAGGTGAGAGAGGTGAGAGTCAGGTGAGAGACAGGTGAGAGAGGTGAGAGTCAGGTGAGAGACAGGTGAGAGAGGTGAGAGTCAGGTGAGAGAGGTGAGAGAGGTTAGAGTCAGGTGAGAGACAGGTGAGAGAGGTGAGAGTCAGGTGAGAGTCAGGTGAGAGAGGTGAGAGTCAGGTGAGAGAGGTGAGAGAGGTGAGAGTCAGGTGAGAGAGGTGAGAGTCAGGTGAGAGAGGTGAGAGTCAGGTGAGAGAGGTGAGAGTCAGGTGAGAGAGGTGAGAGTCAGGTGAGAGTCAGGTGAGAGAGGTGAGAGTCAGGTGAGAGAGGTGAGAGTCAGGTGAGAGACAGGTGAGAGTCAGGTGAGAGAGGTTAGAGTCAGGTGAGAATCAGGTTAGAGTCAGGTGAGAGTCAGGTGAGAGAGGTGAGAGTCAGGTGAGAGTCAGGTGAGAGAGGTGAGAGTCAGGTGAGAGAGGTGAGAGTCAGGTGAGAGACAGGTGAGAGTCAGGTGAGAGAGGTGAGAGAGGTGAGAGTCAGGTGAGAGAGGTGAGAGTCAGGTGAGAGAGGTGAGAGAGGTGAGAGTCAGGTGAGAGAGGTGAGAGTCAGGTGAGAGTCAGGTGAGAGAGGTGAGAGTCAGGTGAGAGAGGTGAGAGTCAGGTGAGAGACAGGTGAGAGTCAGGTGAGAGAGGTGAGAGAGGTGAGAGTCAGGTGAGAGAGGTGAGAGTCAGGTGAGAGAGGTGAGAGTCAGGTGAGAGAGGTGAGAGTCAGGTGAGAGAGGTGAGAGTCAGGTGAGAGTCAGGTGAGAGAGGTGAGAGTCAGGTGAGAGAGGTGAGAGTCAGGTGAGAGACAGGTGAGAGTCAGGTGAGAGAGGTTAGAGTCAGGTGAGAATCAGGTTAGAGTCAGGTGAGAGTCAGGTGAGAGACAGGTGAGAGACAGGTGAGAGTCAGGTGAGAGACAGGTGAGAGACAGGTGAGAGTCAGGTGAGAGACAGGTGAGAGCCAGGTGAGAGTCAGGTGAGAGAGGTGAGAGTCAGGTGAGAGACAGGTGAGAGAGGTTAGAGTCAGGTGAGAGAGGTTAGAGTCAGGTGAGAGAGGTTAGAGTCAGATGAGAGTCAGGTGAGAGACAGGTGAGAGTCAGGTGAGAGTCAGGTCAGAGAGGTTAGAGTCAGGTGAGAGAGGTTAGAGTCAGGTGAGAGAGGTGAGAGTCAGATGCAGGTGAGAGTCAGGTGAGAGACAGGTCAGAGAGGTTAGAGTCAGGTGAGAGAGGTTAGAGTCAGATGAGAGTCAGGTGAGAGTCAGGTGAGAGAGGTTAGAGTCAGATGAGAGTCAGATGAGAGTCAGGTGAGAGTCAGGTGAGAGTCAGGTGAGAGTCAGGTGAGAGCCAGGTGAGAGACAGGTGAGAGTCAGGTGAGAGACAGGTGAGAGTCAGGTGAGAGAGGTTAGAGTCAGGTGAGAGAGGTTAGAGTCAGGTGAGAGTCAGGTGAGAGAGGTTAGAGTCAGGTGAGAGAGGTTAGAGTCAGGTGAGAGCCAGGTGAGAGACAGGTGAGAGTCAGGTGAGAGTCAGGTGAGAGCCAGGTGAGAGCCAGGTGAGAGACAGGTGAGAGTCAGGTGAGAGACAGGTGAGAGTCAGGTGAGAGAGGTTAGAGTCAGGTGAGAGTCAGGTGAGAGTCAGGTGAGAGAGGTTAGAGTCAGGTGAGAGAGGTTAGAGTCAGGTGAGAGAGGTTAGAGCCAGGTGAGAGACAGGTGAGAGCCAGGTGAGAGACAGGTGAGAGCCAGGTGAGAGCCAGGTGAGAGCCAGGTGAGAGACAGGTGAGAGACAGGTGAGAGACAGGTGAGAGAGGTTAGAGTCAGGTGAGAGTCAGGTGAGAGTCAGGTGAGAGTCAGGTGAGAGACAGGTGAGAGTCAGGTGAGAGAGGTTAGAGTCAGGTGAGAGACAGGTGAGAGACAGGTGAGAGTCAGGTGAGAGACAGGTGAGAGTCAGGTTAGAGTCAGGTGAGAGACAGGTGAGAGACAGGTGAGAGACAGGTGAGAGTCAGGTGAGAGAGGTTAGAGTCAGGTGAGAGTCAGGTGAGAGTCAGGTGAGAGTCAGGTGAGAGTCAGGTGAGAGAGGTTAGAGACAGGTGAGAGACAGGTGAGAGACAGGTGAGAGTCAGGTGAGAGAGGTTAGAGACAGGTGAGAGACAGGTGAGAGACAGGTGAGAGTCAGGTGAGAGAGGTTAGAGACAGGTGAGAGACAGGTGAGAGTCAGGTGAGAGTCAGGTGAGAGTCAGGTGAGAGTCAGGTGAGAGACAGGTGAGAGACAGGTGTCAGAGAGGTTAGAGTCAGGTGAGAGTCAGGTGAGAGTCAGGTGAGAGACAGGTGAGAGACAGGTGTCAGAGAGGTTAGAGTCAGGTGAGAGTCAGGTGAGAGTCAGGTGAGAGACAGGTGAGAGACAGGTGTCAGAGAGGTTAGAGTCAGGTGAGAGTCAGGTGAGAGACAGGTGAGAGACAGGTGAGAGTCAGGTGAGAGTCAGGTCAGAGAGGTTAGAGTCAGGTGAGAGTCAGGTGAGAGACAGGTGAGAGTCAGGTGAGAGTCAGGTGAGAGTCAGGTGAGAGTCAGGTGAGAGTCAGGTGAGAGACAGGTGAGAGACAGGTGAGAGTCAGGTGAGAGTCAGGTTAGAGTCAGGTGAGAGAGGTTAGAGACAGGTGAGAGACAGGTGAGAGACAGGTGAGAGTCAGGTGAGAGACAGGTGAGAGTCAGGTGAGAGTCAGGTTAGAGTCAGGTGAGAGACAGGTGAGAGTCAGGTGAGAGTCAGGTTAGAGAGGTTAGAGTCAGGTGAGAGTCAGGTGAGAGACAGGTGAGAGTCAGGTGAGTCAGGTGAGTCAGGTGAGAGTCAGGTGAGAGACAGGTGAGAGACAGGTGAGAGACAGGTGAGAGTCAGGTGAGAGTCAGGTGAGAGTCAGGTGAGAGTCAGGTGAGAGTCAGGTGATAAGGACGGACTCTTCATGAGAAATGAATGAACTGATTATTTAATGTTTGATTTTGTTTTTATTGGCAATAATTGAAGCTTTGTTACTTCCTGGTTTAATATGTGCAATAAGTTCATTTCAATAAGTTCTGCAGTAAACATTGACCCGGTCCGGCCCTCCACTAGCACCCATGTTTTAATGTTGGCCCTCTGAGTGTTTGAGTTGACTCCCCTGCTTTAGACAATCATGACAGTCTCCTAAAAAAGAAAGACACAATTCATGTTTTTTGATCCAACCCTTTTATCACAGTTTGAGAGGCTGGACATCACCTCGCTCTTTGCAGACACGGTAAGTGGTGGCATCAGAGGCCGGAAGTACCTGCCACTGCCTGCAGGCGCCTCTCTCTCAGAAAGCTCCCCCGACAAACTGGTGGAGACAGCGGGGGGTGGGGGTCTCGGCACTCAGGTTTCACAGCCTGTGTGGGACCTGGCACAGAAGACCTACATCACCACACGTGATGTATACATGCGCACACTACTGGCTGCTACATGTTCAGTGCCTTTAAATAGCACAGTTCATACTCGTTGGCAATTTCAAGTGTTTTACAAATGAGCAGCTAAAACTTAGGGTGGCGATATAGTTCAGGGGGATTGTAAACCATACAAAACATTGAATGACCTGTCCAAGAGCAAAAGGGCGTCAGACTCCAGCTCGTTGTGATCCACCACTAGTCGCCATCCTTGAAAAGCAACTCCGATATTGACTCTGGTTTGACTTCTCCTCGTGTCCCCTTTCTTCTTCTTCTTAACTCCATTACAGTTTTTCTTTTGCGACCGATAGACGATGTTGACCCTAACTGCCATGGTGAACGTGTCCACTAGCTCAGGGGTTCCCAAACCTTTCAGCCCGCGACCCCCAAAATAACAGTGCCAGAGACTGGCGACCCCCAGTCGGGGTTTTTAAAAATATATATATATTTTCCATTTTTATTTTGTAATCATCTCGCGACCCCCACTTTGGGAGCCCCTGCACTAGCTGATGCTGCCCGGTGACGTAAATGTATGGGATTGGTTTTGTATCGTAAAGATAAAGCAACACTTTCTCAGAATAAAGCAAAGCTATGAGTTTAAAAGAAAAAAAACTGAGTCAAGCAAAATAAAATAAATTTCAAAAATAAAACTATAAGTTGCAAACAAATCATTTGTGTAATCATGTAAACTATAAGTCGTTTTTCTTTGTTTTAACATGTTTGTTTTTGTTTGCAGTTCTTGTTTCTTCTTTCTCAATGATCAGACTTTTGCTCTCGCTGCAGCTCTTCTATTTCCGCTCCTTCACTTTTTGTTTGAGATTCTGGCACAAACCCCCCAGGTGGGCGGGACTTTCAGGGGTGCGTCCCCATTGGCTACTCAGTTTTTGAGTGACAGCAGAGTCCTCCAGCGATTGTACTTTGTATTTTTTTTCTAACACAAAACCACTGAAACGCGTAGTGCATGGTCCGAGAAGGACAAACAAATCAACGTAACACTGTAATATTACAGATCAACAACACAGATACGATTCTCATGTATTCATTTTATATACATTTTATTTATATAATTAAATCGATTTTTTGTTTGTTTTATCTGAGTGTTCCAGGGTATTCTCTGAATACCTTGAAGGCCTTGACGGTTCACCACTGTGGTTTAGCTTCTCACCGTCATTTGCTGTGGCCCACTGATGTTAACGATCGTAACTGAAAGGCTGCCTGCCAAACGTAAACATTCAGCCACGTGACTTGCAAACTCTCGCGAGAGTTTTACACTTGACGGATCCTTTCTAGCCATAACCGAACTCCTCTCCTCTGAGCGGTCATTTTAAAGAGACGTCCATGATGACAGGAGGCACAGCAGCCCTCTGTCGGATGGACAGATGTGTTCATGACCACTTATATATTTACTTTGATTCATTCACAGTGCGGTATAATGAGACAATAACAGGCTACACACACACACACACACACACACACACACACACACACACACACACACACACACACACACACACACACACACACACACACACACACACACACACACACACACATATATATATGTATATATTTATATAAATATATAACATTTCAGAATCAAACAGAGCACTCTCATAATAACGTAACACTATCAGAGACTGGATATATCCCCCCCTCTCTCTGGTCGCTACAATGGGGAATTGAAATTAGGGCCAAAAGTTGTATTTACAAGTATTAAAAGTAAGCATAGGACACCAAACCAACTGAGACCTGTCTGTCCGCTGCATCTACACACTGTACCACACACACACCTACACACTGTACCACACACACACCACACACACCTACACCACACACACGCACTTACAGCTCCTAAAACAGGCTACAGCCGTTGTGTATTTTATTTTGTGAAGCACTAAATGGTTTTAGAAAAATATCGACTCTTTGTTTGTAGTTATCTACTAAACTAAAGCAAATACAGAGAGTAGGCCTGTTACACTGAGTGATATACATTTTAAATTGACAAACATCATATGTGTAATTCGTGGCACCATTCAAACGGGATCGAAAGATAACCTTTCTCTATCCATTGACTTTAATACATATTTTTTTCGAAATAAGGTCCCATGGAGGTCCACCGGAAGGGGAGGGACTTCGCCACTCTATTACCCATAGATATATATATAAACACAATTATATAAATGTTTATATATATCTATGCTATTACCTACCTACCCCACCTTTATTCTTTAATGTCATGTTTGGTTTATTGTAAACAGTGATCGATGACATGCGGGAGGCGCCGGTAGAGAGGCGGTAGAGAGCCGGGTCACCACCGCTCCTCCGGAAGAGAAAGACAAGATTTCCGGTGACAGTCAGTGTTGTTTTTCGGGTCAAATCGCTACGGATAATATCTTTAAGACCCTCCGATGGATCGATCAGGTTTCTCCCGGAGGCCGGACAGCTTCGACGGGCTCGGGTACCGGGGAGAGGGGCTCGGGTACCGGGGGGACCCCTTGCTGGGACCCCGGGTCACAGATCCTCCAGACATCCCGGGGAGCAGGAACCTGCACCTGGCCGGGGAGAGGAGCCCTCTGAGCGGGGAGAGGACCGGGGAGAGAGAGGAGAGGACCGGGGAGAAAGGGGAGAGGACCGGGGAGAGAGCCGGCTGGGAGGCTCCGCAGCCCGGCCAGGTGCCTGCAGGTGGGTCGCTGCTCACCTGGGGAGGAGGACCCTCTGAGAGAGGAACACCTGAGGGTCCTCCTCTGGGCTACAGATAAACAACTATAATATAAAACAGGGCTACGTGAATATATAAGATAAATATAACTATAAGATACAACAGGGATTCCTGTAAAGTACTGCAGGAGGTAAACACAGGATGGAGAGTGTCAACATGTAAACAGAACGAGATAAACAAGATAACAACTAACACATGAGATGCTAACTACACAACAATTAAACTAAACTGATTTAGTATTTATTAAAAGGAAATTAAATGAATCTGAATGTCGCTTTGAGCATGCTAACTGACAGCTAGCCTCGTTAGCTCCACAGGATCCTTCACATTATGCTAATTAGCTGCATAGCTTTAATTAGCCTGCTGCATAGAGATCCTATTCTGTCGTTAGCCTGCAAGCTAACAGTTAGCCTGATTCACAGTGGAAACATGTATTACGAATCTTTACTTTGTATGTTTAGCCTCTCATTAGCATGAAGCTTTTAGCATGAAGCTTTTAGCATGTAGCTGTTAGCCTGTAGCTGTTAGCATGAAGCTTTTAGCATGTAGCTGTTTGCATGTAGCTGTTAGCATGAAGCTGTTAGCATGTAGCTGTTTGCATGTAGCTGTTTGCATGTAGCTGTTAGCATGAAGCTTTTAGCATGTAGTTGTTAGCATGAAGCTGTTAGCCTGTAGCTGTTTGCATGTAGCTGTTAGCATGAAGCTTTTAGCATGTAGTTGTTTGCATGTAGCTGTTAGCATGTAGCTGTTTGCATGTAGCTGTTATCATGAAGCTTTTAGCATGTAGCTGTTAGCATGAAGCTTTTAGCATGTAGCTGTTAGCATGTAGCTGTTAGCATGAAGCTTTTAGCATGTAGCTGTTTGCATGTAGCTGTTAGCATGAAGCTTTTAGCATGTAGCTGTTTGCATGTAGTTGTTAGCATGAAGCTTTTAGCATGTAGTTGTTAGCATGAAGCTGTTAGCATGTTTGCATCGGTTTTATTATCTATTAATGCTTATGTATTGTTGATGTTGTTTATGAATGCCGATGTGTTGTTGTTTATTAATGATGATGTGTTGTTGTTTATGAATGCTGATGTGTTGTTGTTTATGAATGCCAATTTGTTGTTGTTTATGAATGCTGATGTGTTGTTTATGAATGCTGATGTGTTGTTGTTTATGAATGCTGATGTGTTGTTGTTTATGAATGCTGATGTGTTGTTGTTTATGAATGCTGATGCATTGTTGTTTATTAATGATGATGTGTTGTTGTTTATGAATGCTGATGTGTTGTTGTTTATGAATGCTGATGTGTTGTTGTTTATGAATGCTGATGTGTTGTTGTTTATGAATGCTGATGTGTTGTTGTTTTTGAATGCTGATGTGTTGTTTATGAATGCTGATGTGTTGTTGTTTATGAATGCTGATGTGTTGTTGTTTATGAATGCTGATGTGTTGTTGTTTATGAATGCTGATGTGTTGTTTATGAATGCTGATGTGTTGTTGTTTATGAATGCTGATGTGTTGTTGTTTATTAATGCTGATGTGTTGTTGTTCTTGCAGAGCAGCTCAGTCGATTCGCAGGATTTGGAATCGGACTCGTCAGGTTGGAAATACATTTGTATTAATTATAAAATAAAGTATGTATAGTTTTGTTTATGAGTTTGTTGACATTATAGTGGAGAGATGTAAATAAAGCGTTGTGTTCAGTCTGTTCACAGAGAACGTGCTCGCTCACCCCTGCATCGTCTTCAGGAGGCAGTGCCAGGTACCTCTGTCACTCTTTAAACACAATCTGAAGTTTCATGCCTTTGATTTGAATGTTGTCATAACATATTTAGGAGTTATTAATCCTGCTCTCTGATTGGCTGCTGCTCTCAGGTGAACTACCACGCCCGCTGTTACCACCTGAGCCCGTTCAGCGCCGTCGTCGTCATGTACTCCATCACTAAGGCCCAGGTGAGGACTCTTTAAAGTAGAGACACTACATACTGATATACACCTGAACATCAACAGGAGAGGACTCTTTAAAGTAGATACACTACATACTGATATACACCTGAACATCAGCAGGAGAGGACTCTTTAAAGTAGAGACACTACATACTGATATACACCTGAACATCAGCAGGAGAGGACTCTTTAAAGTAGAGACACTACATACTGATATACACCTGAACATCAACAGGAGAGGACTCTTTAAAGTAGAGACACTACATACTGATATACACCTGAACCTCAGCAGGAGAGGACTCTTTAAAGTAGAGACACTACATACACCTGAACATCAGCAGGAGAGGACTCTTTAAAGTAGAGACACTACATACTGATATACACCTGAACATCAGCAGGAGAGGACTCTTTAAAGTAGAGACACTACATACTGATATACAACTGAACATCAACAGGAGAGGACTCTTTAAAGTAGAGACACTACATACTGATATACACCTGAACATCAGCAGGAGAGGACTCTTTAAAGTAGAGACACTACATACTGATATACACCTGAACATCAGCAGGAGAGGACTCTTTAAAGTAGAGACACTACATACTGATATACAACTGAACATCAACAGGAGAGGACTCTTTAAAGTAGAGACACTACATACTGATATACACCTGAACATCAGCAGGAGAGGACTCTTTAAAGTAGAGACACTACATACTGATATACAACTGAACATCAGCAGGAGAGGACTCTTTAAAGTAGAGACACTACATACTGATATACACCTGAACATCATCAGGAGAGGACTCTTTAAAGTAGAGACACTACATACTGATATACACCTGAACATCAGCAGGTGAGGACTCTTTAAAGTAGAGACACTACATACTGATATACAACTGAACATCAACAGGAGAGGACTCTTTAAAGTAGACACACTACATACTGATATACACCTGAACATCAGCAGGAGAGGACTCTTTAAAGTAGAGACACTACATACTGATATACACCTGAACATCAGCAGGTGAGGACTCTTTAAAGTAGAGACACTACATACTGATATACACCTGAACATCAGCAGGAGAGGACTCTTTAAAGTAGACACTACATACTGATATACACCTGAACATCAGCAGGAGAGGACTCTTTAAAGTAGAGACACTACATACTGATATACACCTGACCATCAGCAGGAGAGGACTCTTTAAAGTAGAGACACTACATACTGATATACACCTGAACATCAGCAGGAGAGGACTCTTTAAAGTAGAGACACTACATACTGATATACACCTGAACATCAGCAGGAGAGGACTCTTTAAAGTAGAGACACTACATACTGATATACACCTGAACATCAGCAGGAGAGGACTCTTTAAAGTAGAGACACTACATACTGATATACACCTGAACATCAGCAGGAGAGGACTCTTTAAAGTAGAGACACTACATACTGATATACACCTGAACATCAGCAGGAGAGGACTCTTTAAAGTAGAGACACTACATACTGATATACACCTGAACATCAGCAGGAGAGGACTCTTTAAAGTAGAGACACTACATACTGATATACACCTGAACATCAGCAGGAGAGGACTCTTTAAAGTAGAGACACTACATACTGATATACACCTGAACATCAGCAGGAGAGGACTCTTTAAAGTAGAGACACTACATACTGATATACACCTGAACATCAGCAGGAGAGGACTCTTTAAAGTAGAGACACTACATACTGATATACACCTGAACATCAGCTGGAGAGGACTCTTTAAAGTAGACATGTTGTGTTCAGGGTCTGAAGGCTCTCTGGAAGGGGTTGGGCAGCACCTTCATCGTTCACGGCATCACACTCGGAGCGGAGGGCGTCATCAGCGAGCTCACGCCGTTACCACGGTAACCACAGCAATTTTACTGCAGTTCTTTAAAGTTGAACATTTTTAAATTTGATGAGGTAATCCAAATAGTTGAATGACTGAAGTAATGTCCCCGTCTAACTGTAGTATTGTCCCCGTCTGACTGTAGTAATGTCCCCATCTGACTGTAGTATTGTCCCCGTCTGACTGTAGTAATGTCCCCGTCTAACTGTAGTAATGTCCCCATCTGACTGTAGTATTGTCCCCGTCTGACTGTAGTATTGTCCCCGTCTGACTGTAGTAATGTCCCCGTCTGACTGTAGTATTGTCCCCGTCTGACTGTAGTATTGTCCCCGTCTGACTGTAGTCATGTCCCCGTCTGACTGTAGTCATGTCCCCGTCTGACTGTAGTATTATCCCCGTCTGACTGTAGTAATGTCCCCGTCTGACTGTAGTATTGTCCCCGTCTGACTGTAGTATTGTCCCCGTCTGACTGTAGTATTGTCCCCGTCTGACTGTAGTCATGTCCCCGTCTGACTGTAGTCATGTCCCCGTCTGACTGTAGTATTATCCCCGTCTGACTGTAGTCATGTCCCCGTCTGACTGTAGTAATGTCCCCGTCTGACTGTAGTCATGTCCCGGTCTGACTGTAGTATTATCCCCGTCTGACTGTAGTCATGTCCCCGTCTGACTGTAGTATTATCCCCGTCTGACTGTAGTCATGTCCCCGTCTGACTGTAGTATTGTCCCCGTCTGACTGTAGTCATGTCCCCGTCTGACTGTAGTCATGTCCCCGTCTGACTTAAGTCATGTCCCCGTCTGACTGTAGTCATGTCCCCGTCTGACTAAGTCATGTCCCCGTCTGACTGTAGTCATGTCCCCGTCTCACTGTAGTATTGTCCCCGTCTGACTGAAGTAATGTCCCCGTCTGACTGTAGTCATGTCCCCGTCTGACTGTAGTCATGTCCCCGTCTGACTGTAGTAATGTCCCCCTCTGACTGTAGTAATGTCCCCTTCTGACTGAAGTAATGTCCCCGTCTCACTGTAGTATTGTCCCCGTCTGACTGTAGTCATGTCCCCGTCTGACTGAAGTAATGTCCCCGTCTGACTGTAGTCATGTCCCCGTCTCACTGTAGTCATGTCCCCGTCTGACTGTAGTCATGTCCCCGTCTGACTGTAGTCATGTCCCCGTCTGACTGTAGTAATGTCCCCCTCTGACTGTAGTAATGTCCCCTTCTGACTGAAGTAATGTCCCCGTCTCACTGTAGTATTGTCCCCGTCTGACTGTAGTCATGTCCCCGTCTGACTGAAGTAATGTCCCCGTCTGACTGTAGTATTATCCCCGTCTGACTGTAGTCATGTCCCCGTCTGACTGTAGTATTATCCCCGTCTGACTGTAGTCATGTCCCCGTCTGACTGTAGTATTGTCCCCGTCTGACTGTAGTCATGTCCCCGTCTGACTGTAGTCATGTCCCCGTCTGACTGAAGTAATGTCCCCTTCTGACTGTAGTCATGTCCCCGTCTCACTGTAGTATTGTCCCCGTCTGACTGAAGTAATGTCCCCGTCTGACTGTAGTCATGTCCCCTTCTCACTGTAGTATTGTCCCCGTCTGACTGTAGTCATGTCCCCGTCTGACTGAAGTAATGTCCCCGTCTGACTGTAGTCATGTCCCCGTCTGACTGAAGTCATGTCCCCGTCTGACTGTAGTCATGTCCCCCTCTGACTGAAGTAATGTCCCCTGTAGTAATCTGAGTGTTGTGTTCAGGGAGCTTCCTCACAGGTGGAGCCTCAAACAGCTGGCAGGACATCTGCTGCTGAAGGGGTCAGTTCTTCTTCTACTCTTTATTCAAACCTCTTGTGTGTCCTCCTGATGTGTCTGTCTCCTCCTGATGTGTCTCTGTCTCCTCCTGATGTGTCTCTGTCTCCTCCTGATGTCTCTCTGTCTCCTCCTGATGTCTGTTTGTCTCCTCCTGATGTCTCTGTCTCCTCCTGATGTCTGTGTGTCTCCTCCTGATGTCTCTGTCTCCTCCTGATGTCTGTTTGTCTCCTCCTGATGTCTGTGTCTCTTCCTGATGTCTGTGTGTCCTCCTGATGTCTGTGTGTCTCCTCCTGATGTCTGTCTGTCCTCCTGATGTCTGTCTGTCCTCCTGATGTCTGTGTTTCTCCTCCTGATGTCTGTGTCTCCTCCTGATGTCTGTCTGTCCTCCTGATGTCTGTGTGTGTCCTCCTGATGTCTGTCTGTCCTCCTGATGTCTGTGTGTCCTCCTGATGTCTGTGTGTCCTCCTGATGTCTGTGTGTGTCCTCCTGATGTCTGTGTGTCCTCCTGATGTCTGTGTCTCCTCCTGATGTCTGTCTGTCCTCCTGATGTCTGTGTGTGTCCTCCTGATGTCTGTGTGTCTCCTCCTTATGTCTGTCTGTCCTCCTGATGTCTGTGTGTCCTCCTGATGTCTGTGTGTGTCCTCCTGATGTCTGTCTGTCCTCCTGATTTCTGTGTGTCCTCCTGATGTCTGTGTGTCCTCCTGATTTCTGTGTGTCCTCCTGATGTCTGTCTGTCCTCCTGATTTCTGTGTGTCCTCCTGATGTCTGTGTGTCTCCTCCTGATGTCTGTGTCTCCTCCAGATGTCTCTGTCTCCTCCTGATGTCTGTGTGTCTCCTCCTGATGTCTGTGTGTCCTCCTGATGTCTGTCTGTCCTCCTGATGTCTGTGTGTGTCCTCCTGATGTCTCTGTCTCCTCCTGATGTCTGTGTGTCCTCCTGATGTCTGTGTGTGTCCTCCTGATGTCTGTGTGTCCTCCTGATGTCTGTGTGTCCTCCTGATGTCTGTGTGTCCTCCTGATGTCTGTCTGTCCTCCTGATGTCTGTGTGTGTCCTCCTGATGTCTCTGTCTCCTCCTGATGTCTGTGTGTCCTCCTGATGTCTGTGTGTGTCCTCCTGATGTCTGTGTGTCCTCCTGATGTCTGTGTGTCCTCCTGATGTCTGTGTGTCCTCCTGATGTCTGTGTGTCCTCCTGATGTCTGTGTGTGTCCTCCTGATGTCTGTGTGTCCTCCTGATGTCTGTGTGTCCTCCTGATGTCTGTGTGTCCTCCTGATGTCTGTGTGTCGTCCTGATGTCTGTGTGTCCTCCTGATGTCTGTGTGTCCTCCTGATGTCTGTGTGTGTCCTCCTGATGTCTCTGTCTCCTCCTGATGTCTGTGTGTCTCCTCCTGATGTCTGTGTGTCCTCCTGATGTCTGTGTGTCTCCTCCTGATTTCTGTGTGTCCTCCTGATGTCTGTGTGTCTCCTCCTGATGTCTGTGTGTCCTCCTGATGTCTGTGTGTCTCCTCCTGATTTCTGTGTGTCCTCCTGATGTCTGTGTGTCCTCCTGATGTCTGTTTGACCTCCTGATGTCTGTGTGTCCTCCTGATGTCTGTGTGTCTCCTCCTGATGTCTGTGTGTCCTCCTGATGTCTGTGTGTCTCCTCCTGATGTCTGTGTGTCTCCTCCTGATGTCTGTGTGTCTCCTCCTGATGTCTGTGTGTCTCCTCCTGATGTCTGTGTCTCCTCCTGATGTCTGTGTGTCTCCTCCTGATGTCTGTGTGTCCTCCTGATGTCTGTCTGTCCTCCTGATGTCTGTGTCTCCTCCTGATGTCTGTCTGTCCTCCTGATGTCTGTGTGTCCTCCTGATGTCTGTGTGTCCTCCTGATGTCTGTCTGTCCTCCTGATGTCTGTCTTTGTGTCCTCCTGATGTCTGTCTGTCCTCCTGATGTCTGTGTGTCCTCCTGATGTCTGTCTGTCCTCCTGATGTCTGTGTGACCTCCTGATGTCTGTGTCTCCTCCTGATGTCTGTGTGTCCTCCTGATGTCTGTGTGTCCTCCTGATGTCTGTCTGTACTCCTGATGTCTGTGTGTCCTCCTGATGTCTGTGTGTCCTCCTGATGTCTGTGTGTCCTCCTGATGTCTGTGTGTCCTCCTGATGTCTGTGTGTCCTCCTGATGTCTGTGTGTCCTCCTGATGTCTGTGTCTCCTCCTGATGTCTGTCTGTCCTCCTGATGTCTGTCTGTCCTCCTGATGTCTGTCTGTCCTCCTGATGTCTGTCTGTCCTCCTGATGTCTGTGTGTCCTCCTGATGTCTGTGTCTCCTCCTGATGTCTGTGTGTCCTCCTGATGTCTGTCTGTCCTCCTGATGTCTGTGTGTCCTCCTGATGTCTGTGTGTCCTCCTGATGTCTGTCTGTCCTCCTGATGTCTGTGTGTCCTCCTGATGTCTGTGTGTCCTCCTGATGTCTGTGTGTCCTCCTGATGTCTGTCTGTCCTCCTGATGTCTGTGTCTCCTCCTGATGTCTGTGTGTCCTCCTGATGTCTGTCTGTCCTCCTGATGTCTGTCTGTCCTCCTGATGTCTGTCTGTCCTCCTGATGTCTGTGTGTCCTCCTGATGTCTGTGTGTCCTCCTGATGTCTGTGTCTCCTCCTGATGTCTGTCTGTCCTCCTGATGTCTGTCTGTCCTCCTGATGTCTGTGTGTCCTCCTGATGTCTGTGTCTCCTCCTGATGTCTGTGTGTCCTCCTGATGTCTGTCTGTCCTCCTGATGTCTGTGTGTCCTCCTGATGTCTGTGTGTCCTCCTGATGTCTGTGTGTCCTCCTGATGTCTGTCTGTCCTCCTGATGTCTGTGTCTTCTCCTGATGTCTGTGTGTCCTCCTGATGTCTGTGTGTCCTCCTGATGTCTGTCTGTCCTCCTGATGTCTGTCTGTCCTCCTGATGTCTGTGTGTCCTCCTGATGTCTGTCTGTCCTCCTGATGTCTGTGTGTCCTCCTGATGTCTGTGTGTCCTCCTGATGTCTGTGCGTCCTCCTGATGTCTGTGTGTCCTCCTGATGTCTGTCTGTCCTCCTGATGTCTGTGTGTCCTCCTGATGTCTGTGTGTCCTCCTGATGTCTGTGCGTCCTCCTGATGTCTGTGTGTCCTCCTGATGTCTGTGTGTCCTCCTGATGTCTGTGTGTCCTCCTGATGTCTGTGCGTCCTCCTGATGTCTGTGTGTCCTCCTGATGTCTGTGTGTCCTCCTGATGTCTGTGTGTGTCCTCCTGATGTCTGTGTGTCTCCTCCTGATGTCTGTGTGTCCTCCTGATGTCTGTGCGTCCTCTTGATGTCTGTGCGTCCTCCTGATGTCTGTGCGTCCTCCTGATGTCTGTGTGTCCTCCTGATGTCTGTGTCTCCTCCTGATGTCTGTGCGTCCTCTTGATGTCTGTGTGTCCTCCTGATGTCTGTCTGTCCTCCTGCTGTCTGTGTGTCCTCCTGATGTCTGTGTGTCCTCCTGATGTCTGTCTGTCCTCCTGATGTCTGTGTGTCCTCCTGATGTCTGTGCGTCCTCTTGATGTCTGTGCGTCCTCCTGATGTCTGTGCGTCCTCCTGATGTCTGTGTGTCCTCCTGATGTCTGTGTCTCCTCCTGATGTCTGTGCGTCCTCTTGATGTCTGTGTGTCCTCCTGATGTCTGTCTGTCCTCCTGCTGTCTGTGTGTCCTCCTGATGTCTGTCTGTCCTCCTGCTGTCTGTGTGTCCTCCTGATGTCTGTGTGTCCTCCTGATGTCTGTGTGTCCTCCTGATGTCTGTGCGTCCTCCTGATGTCTGTGCGTCCTCCTGATGTCTGTGTGTCCTCCTGATGTCTGTGCGTCCTCCTGATGTCTGTGCGTCCTCCTGATGTCTGTCTGTCCTCCTGATGTCTGTGTGTCCTCCTGATGTCTGTGTGTCCTCCTGATGTCTGTGCGTCCTCTTGATGTCTGTGTGTCCTCCTGATGTCTGTGTGTCCTCCTGATGTCTGTGTGTCCTCCTGATGTCTGTGTGTGTCCTCCTGATGTCTGTGTGTCCTCCTGATGTCTGTGTGTCCTCCTGATGTCTGTGTGTCCTCCTGATGTCTGTGTGTCCTCCTGATGTCTGTGCGTCCTCTTGATGTCTGTGTGTCCTCCTGATGTCTGTGTGTCCTCCTGATGTCTGTGTGTCGTCCTGATGTCTGTGTGTCCTCCTGATGTCTGTGTGTCCTCCTGATGTCTGTGTGTGTCCTCCTGATGTCTCTGTCTCCTCCTGATGTCTGTGTGTCTCCTCCTGATGTCTGTGTGTCCTCCTGATGTCTGTGTGTCTCCTCCTGATTTCTGTGTGTCCTCCTGATGTCTGTGTGTCTCCTCCTGATGTCTGTGTGTCCTCCTGATGTCTGTGTGTCTCCTCCTGATTTCTGTGTGTCCTCCTGATGTCTGTGTGTCCTCCTGATGTCTGTTTGACCTCCTGATGTCTGTGTGTCCTCCTGATGTCTGTGTGTCTCCTCCTGATGTCTGTGTGTCCTCCTGATGTCTGTGTGTCTCCTCCTGATGTCTGTGTGTCTCCTCCTGATGTCTGTGTGTCTCCTCCTGATGTCTGTGTGTCTCCTCCTGATGTCTGTGTCTCCTCCTGATGTCTGTGTGTCTCCTCCTGATGTCTGTGTGTCCTCCTGATGTCTGTCTGTCCTCCTGATGTCTGTGTCTCCTCCTGATGTCTGTCTGTCCTCCTGATGTCTGTGTGTCCTCCTGATGTCTGTGTGTCCTCCTGATGTCTGTCTGTCCTCCTGATGTCTGTCTTTGTGTCCTCCTGATGTCTGTCTGTCCTCCTGATGTCTGTGTGTCCTCCTGATGTCTGTCTGTCCTCCTGATGTCTGTGTGACCTCCTGATGTCTGTGTCTCCTCCTGATGTCTGTGTGTCCTCCTGATGTCTGTGTGTCCTCCTGATGTCTGTCTGTCCTCCTGATGTCTGTGTGTCCTCCTGATGTCTGTGTGTCCTCCTGATGTCTGTGTGTCCTCCTGATGTCTGTGTGTCCTCCTGATGTCTGTGTGTCCTCCTGATGTCTGTGTGTCCTCCTGATGTCTGTGTCTCCTCCTGATGTCTGTCTGTCCTCCTGATGTCTGTCTGTCCTCCTGATGTCTGTGTGTCCTCCTGATGTCTGTCTGTCCTCCTGATGTCTGTGTGTCCTCCTGATGTCTGTGTGTCCTCCTGATGTCTGTGTCTCCTCCTGATGTCTGTGTGTCCTCCTGATGTCTGTGTGTCCTCCTGATGTCTGTCTGTCCTCCTGATGTCTGTGTGTCCTCCTGATGTCTGTGTGTCCTCCTGATGTCTGTGTGTCCTCCTGATGTCTGTGTGTCCTCCTGATGTCTGTGTGTCCTCCTGATGTCTGTCTGTCCTCCTGATGTCTGTGTCTCCTCCTGATGTCTGTGTGTCCTCCTGATGTCTGTCTGTCCTCCTGATGTCTGTCTGTCCTCCTGATGTCTGTGTGTCCTCCTGATGTCTGTGTGTCCTCCTGATGTCTGTGTCTCCTCCTGATGTCTGTCTGTCCTCCTGATGTCTGTCTGTCCTCCTGATGTCTGTGTGTCCTCCTGATGTCTGTGTCTCCTCCTGATGTCTGTGTGTCCTCCTGATGTCTGTCTGTCCTCCTGATGTCTGTGTCTTCTCCTGATGTCTGTGTGTCCTCCTGATGTCTGTGTGTCCTCCTGATGTCTGTCTGTCCTCCTGATGTCTGTCTGTCCTCCTGATGTCTGTGTGTCCTCCTGATGTCTGTCTGTCCTCCTGATGTCTGTGTGTCCTCCTGATGTCTGTGTGTCCTCCTGATGTCTGTGCGTCCTCCTGATGTCTGTGTGTCCTCCTGATGTCTGTCTGTCCTCCTGATGTCTGTGTGTCCTCCTGATGTCTGTGTGTCCTCCTGATGTCTGTGCGTCCTCCTGATGTCTGTGTGTCCTCCTGATGTCTGTGTGTCCTCCTGATGTCTGTGTGTCCTCCTGATGTCTGTGCGTCCTCCTGATGTCTGTGTGTCCTCCTGATGTCTGTGTGTGTCCTCCTGATGTCTGTGTGTCTCCTCCTGATGTCTGTGTGTCCTCCTGATGTCTGTGCGTCCTCTTGATGTCTGTGCGTCCTCCTGATGTCTGTGCGTCCTCCTGATGTCTGTGTGTCCTCCTGATGTCTGTGTCTCCTCCTGATGTCTGTGCGTCCTCTTGATGTCTGTGTGTCCTCCTGATGTCTGTCTGTCCTCCTGCTGTCTGTGTGTCCTCCTGATGTCTGTGTGTCCTCCTGATGTCTGTCTGTCCTCCTGATGTCTGTGTGTCCTCCTGATGTCTGTGCGTCCTCTTGATGTCTGTGCGTCCTCCTGATGTCTGTGCGTCCTCCTGATGTCTGTGTGTCCTCCTGATGTCTGTGTCTCCTCCTGATGTCTGTGCGTCCTCTTGATGTCTGTGTGTCCTCCTGATGTCTGTCTGTCCTCCTGCTGTCTGTGTGTCCTCCTGATGTCTGTCTGTCCTCCTGCTGTCTGTGTGTCCTCCTGATGTCTGTGTGTCCTCCTGATGTCTGTGTGTCCTCCTGATGTCTGTGCGTCCTCCTGATGTCTGTGCGTCCTCCTGATGTCTGTGTGTCCTCCTGATGTCTGTGCGTCCTCCTGATGTCTGTGCGTCCTCCTGATGTCTGTCTGTCCTCCTGATGTCTGTGTGTCCTCCTGATGTCTGTGTGTCCTCCTGATGTCTGTGCGTCCTCTTGATGTCTGTGTGTCCTCCTGATGTCTTTGTGTCCTCCTGATGTCTGTCTGTCCTCCTGATGTGTCTCCTCTGTGTCTCAGGCTGACAGCGATGGTGGCTCTTCCTTTTTACTGCGCCAGCCTCATCGAGACCGTGCAGGTGAGACCTTTGTTATTATTATTACATATTATAGTCACATGACTTCCTGTCCCTGTGTCACATGACTTCCTGTCCCTGTGTCACATGACTTCCTGTCCCCTCAGAGTGTAACGCCTCTTCCTGTCCCTGTGTCACATGACTTCCTGTCCCCTCAGAGTGTAACGCCTCTTCCTGTCCCTGTGTCACATGACTTCCTGTCCCCTCAGAGTGTAACGTCTCTTCCGGTCCTCTCAGTGTGTAATATCTCTTCCTGTCCCCTCAGTGTGTAACGTCTCTTCCTGTCCCCTCAGTGTGTAACGTCTCTTCCTGTCCCCTCAGTGTGTAACGTCTCTTCCTGTCCCCTCAGTGTGTAACGTCTCTTCCTGTCCCCTCAGTGTGTAACGTCTCTTCCTGTCCCCTCAGTGTGTAACGTCTCTTCCTGTCCCCTCAGTGTGTAACGTCTCTTCCTGTCCCCTCAGTGTGTAACGTCTCTTCCTGTCCCCTCAGTGTGTAACGTCTCTTCCTGTCCCCTCAGTGTGTAATGTCTCTTCCTGTCCCTGTGTCACATGACTTCCTGTCCCCTCAGAATGTAACGTCTCTTCCTGTCCCCTCAGTGTGTAACGTCTCTTCCTGTCCCCTCAGTGTGTAACGCCTCTTCCTGTCCTCTCAGTGTGTAACGTCTCTTCCTGTCCTCTCAGTGTGTAACGTCTCTTCCTGTCCCCTCAGTGTGTAACGTCTCTTCCTGTCCCCTCAGTGTGTAACGTCTCTTCCTGTCCCCTCAGTGTGTAATGTCTCTTCCTGTCCCTGTGTCACATGACTTCCTGTCCCCTCAGAATGTAACGTCTCTTCCTGTCCCCTCAGTGTGTAACGCCTCTTCCTGTCCCCTCAGTGTGTAACGCCTCTTCCTGTCCCCTCAGTGTGTAACGTCTCTTCCTGTCCCCTCAGTGTGTAACGTCTCTTCCTGTCCCCTCAGAGTGAGACAGTGTGTAACGCCTCTCCCTTTCCCCTCAGTGTGTAACGCCTCTTCCTGTCCCCTCAGTGTGTAACGTCTCTTCCTGTCCCCTCAGTGTGTAACGTCTCTTCCTGTCCCCTCAGTGTGTAACACCTCTTCCTGTCCCCTCAGTGTGTAACTTCTCTTCCTGCCCCCTCAGTGTGTAACACCTCTTCCTGTCCCCTCAGTGTGTAACGTCTCTTCCTGTCCCCTCAGAGTGAGACAGTGTGTAACGTCTCTTCCTGTCCCCTCAGTGTGTAACGTCTCTTCCTGTCCCCTCAGAGCGAGACAGTGTGTAACGCCTCTCCCTGTCCCCTCAGTGTGTAACGTCTCTTCCTGTCCCCTCAGAGTGAGACAGTGTGTAACGCCTCTCCCTGTCCCCTCAGTGTGTAACGTCTCTTCCTGTCCCCTCAGTGTGTAACGTCTCTTCCTGTCCCCTCAGAGTGAGACAGTGTGTAACGCCTCTCCTTGTCCCCTCAGAGTGAGACAGTGTGTAACGCCTCTTCCTGTCCCCTCAGTGTGTAACGTCTCTTCCTGTCCCCTCAGTGTGTAACGTCTCTTCCTGTCCCCTCAGTGTGTAACACCTCTTCCTGTCCCCTCAGTGTGTAACTTCTCTTCCTGCCCCCTCAGTGTGTAACACCTCTTCCTGTCCCCTCAGTGTGTAACGTCTCTTCCTGTCCCCTCAGAGTGAGACAGTGTGTAACGTCTCTTCCTGTCCCCTCAGTGTGTAACGTCTCTTCCTGTCCCCTCAGAGCGAGACAGTGTGTAACGCCTCTCCCTGTCCCCTCAGTGTGTAACGTCTCTTCCTGTCCCCTCAGAGTGAGACAGTGTGTAACGCCTCTCCCTGTCCCCTCAGTGTGTAACGTCTCTTCCTGTCCCCTCAGTGTGTAACGTCTCTTCCTGTCCCCTCAGAGTGAGACAGTGTGTAACGCCTCTCCTTGTCCCCTCAGAGTGAGACAGTGTGTAACGCCTCTCCCTGTCCCCTCAGAGTGAGACAGTGTGTAACGTCTCTTCCTGTCCCCTCAGAGTGAGACAGTGTGTAACGTCTCTTCTTGTCCCCTCAGAGTGAGACAGTGTGTAACGTCTCTTCCTGTCCCCTCAGTGTGTAACGTCTCTTCCTGTACCCTCAGAGTGAGACAGTGTGTAACGCCTCTCCTTGTCCCCTCAGAGTGAGACAGTGTGTAACGCCTCTCCCTGTCCCCTCAGTGTGTAACGTCTCTTCCTGTCCCCTCAGAGTGAGACAGTGTGTAACGCCTCTCCTTGTCCCCTCAGAGTGAGACAGTGTGTAACGCCTCTCCTTGTCCCTTCAGAGTGAGACAGTGTGTAACGCCTCTCCCTGTCCCCTCAGAGTGAGACAGTGTGTAACGTCTCTTCTTGTCCCCTCAGAGTGAGACAGTGTGTAACGTCTCTTCTTGTCCCCTCAGAGTGAGACAGTGTGTAACGTCTCTTCCTGTCCCCTCAGAGTGAGACAGTGTGTAACGTCTCTTCCTGTCCCCTCAGAGTGAGACAGTGTGTAACGTCTCTTCCTGTCCCCTCAGTGTGAGACAGTGTGTAACGTCTCTTCCTGTCCCCTCAGTGTGTAACGTCTCTTCCTGTCCCCTCAGAGTGAGACAGTGTGTAACGTCTCTTCCTGTCCCCTCAGTGTGTAACGTCTCTTCCTGTCCCCTCAGAGTGAGACAGTGTGTAACGCCTCTCCTTGTCCCCTCAGAGTGAGACAGTGTGTAACGCCTCTCCCTGTCCCCTCAGAGTGAGATAGTGAGAGACGAGGCGTCCTCAGGTCTCCTGGACTGTCTTCGTGAAGGAGTGACTCGTCTCTTCGGGGTGGGCGCGCCTCACTCTCTGCGCCTGCTGCCTCTGCGCTGGCTGCTGCTGCCGGCGGCGCTGCATGGCGTGCTGCGCTACGTCATCACTTCCTGTGTGCAGCGGGGGGTGCTGTGGCTGCAGCAGCGGGGGGGGAGGCAGCGGGGGGGGGGGCACAAAGACCCCCCTGACCTGCTGGACTCATACTTCCCTGAGCTGCTGGCGGGCTGCGCCGGAGCGCTGGTGGCCGACGTGCTGCTGTTCCCCCTGGAGACGGCCCTGCACCGCCTCAGGTGAGTGGTAACCAGGCAGGGCTCAGTCTGGAGGGTCTTTAAAGAGTGTTTAAAGAGTGTTTAAAGAGTCCTCTTCTCTCTCAGCCTGCAGGGCACCAGGACCATCATCGACAGCACTGACGGCTCGGGGGGGAACGGGCCTCTGGTTCTGCCGGTGAACACTCAGTACGACGGTGTGTCTGACTGTCTTCTGGCTGTGCGGCGCCGCGAGGGTCCTGCCGGGTTCTACCGGGGCGTGGGGGCGCTGGCGGCGCAGTACGCCCTGCAGGGGGCGCTGCTGGGGGGGGCGAGGGCTCTGCTGAGGGTGCTGCTGCTGGAGGGGGGGCGGGGGGGGGCGTAGCCATGGAGACGCAGCCGGGGGGGCGTAGGGGGGCGTAGCCATGGAGACGCAGTGTAGTCGCCATGGAGACGCCACGCCGTCACCATGACACAACACCTGAGAGAAGTGAGATTGAAACTGCATCAGAAACGAGAGCTCTGCAAATCTGCTCTATATTAAATATCTCCACTGAGACAGGACGAGAGGTCATGTGATCCAATGGGTTAGGGTTAGAGGTCATGTGATCCATCAAGGCTTTACTTTGAAAACATCTAACGTGTTCATTTCCTGTTGACGTTACAACGTGTGGTTATAACAGGAGAGGATTCTGGGTAATCGACAGGTTGTCGTCATGGTGACAGCTGTCAGAAGAAATCATATTTTGTCAGAAAAGTGAAACTGATTAAAGAGTGATCACATGACGATCCCCATTAGCCTAGCTTAGCACAAAGACTGGAGGCGGGGGGAAACTGTTAGCCGACAGGAGGTCAGGTCCCCGTGTGCGTGTCACTTCCTGTGTTGGAGCATGTCAGTCCGCTCACATAAACAGTCCCCTCTGTACAAAGCTGTAAAAATACAAATGTATTAAAAGTAGATTATGTGGTTCCTATTTAAATCCATATCACTTTTAAATGAGATAAAAGATTAAAGCAGATGCTGAGGTTTTTCACAATAAAAGTGATATTGCAAAAAAATAATAAAATGTTTTAAAAGTTTATTTAAATCTCTGAAGCTGCATTTTGTTGTTGTTGTTGTTAAACTTTGCACTGGAAGAGAAAAACACCTGTGATCTGTTTCATGTTCAATAAATAAATGTAATAACATCTATAACTCCATCTGATCACTGACCAGTTATTAGAGAGACCTGCTGACACTGATCAATAACTCCATCTGATCACTAACCAGTTATTAGAGACTTGCTGACACTGATCAATAACTCCATCTGATCACTAACCAGTTATTAGAGAGACCTGCTGACACTGATCAATAACTCCATCTGATCACTGACCAGTTATTAGAGAGACCTGCTGACACTGATCAATAACTCCATCTGATCACTAACCAGTTATTAGAGAGACCTGCTGACACTGATCAATAACTCCATCTGATCACTAACAAGTTATTAGAGAGACCTGCAGACACTGATCAATAACTCCATCTGATCACTAACCAGTTATTAGAGACTTGCTGACACTGATCAATAACTCCATCTGATCACTAACCAGTTATTAGAGAGACCTGCTGACACTGATCAATAACTCCATCTGATCACTAACCAGTTATTAGAGAGACCTGCTGACACTGATCAATAACTCCATCTGATCACTAACCAGTTATTAGAGAGACCTGCAGACACTGATCTATAACTCCATCTGATCACTAACCAGTTATTACAGAGACCTGCTGACACTGATCAATAACTCCCTCTGATCACTAACCAGTTATTAGAGAGACCTGCTGACACTGATCAATAACTCCATCTGATCACTAACCAGTTATTAGAGACCTGCAGACACTGATCAATAACTCCATCTGATCACTGACCAGTTATTAGAGAGACCTGCAGACACTGATCAATAACTCCATCTGATCACTGACCAGTTATTAGAGAGACCTGCTGACACTGATCAATAACTCCATCTGATCACTAACCAGTTATTAGAGAGACCTGCTGACACTGATCAATAACTCCATCTGATCACTGACCAGTTATTAGAGAGACTTGCTGACACTGATCAATAACTCCATCTGATCACTGACCAGTTATTACAGAGACCTGCTGACACTGATCAATAACTCCATCTGATCACTGACCAGTTATTAGAGAGACCTGCAGACACTGATCAATAACTCCATCTGATCACTAACCAGTTATTACAGAGACCTGCTGACACTGATCAATAACTCCATCTGATCACTAACCAGTTATTAGAGAGACCTGCTGACACTGATCAATAACTCCATCTGATCACTGACCAGTTTTTAGAGAGACCTGCAGACACTGATCAATAACTCCATCTGATCACTGACCAGTTATTAGAGAGACCTGCTGACACTGATCAATAACTCCATCTGATCACTGACCAGTTATTAGAGAGACCTGCAGACACTGATCAATAACTCCATCTGATCACTAACCAGTTATTAGAGAGGCCTGCAGACACTGATCAATAACTCCATCTGATCACTAACCAGTTATTAGAGAGACCTGCTGACACTGATCAATAACTCCATCTGATCACTGACCAGTTATTAGAGAGACCTGCAGACACTGATCAATAACTCCATCTGATCACTAACCAGTTATTAGAGAGGCCTGCAGACACTGATCAATAACTCCATCTGATCACTGACCAGTTATTAGAGAGACCTGCTGACACTGATCAATAACTCCATCTGATCACTGACCAGTTATTAGAGAGACCTGCTGACACTGATCAATAACTCCATCTGATCACTAACCAGTTATTAGAGAGACCTGCAGACACTGATCAATAACTCCATCTGATCACTAACCAGTTATTAGAAAGACCTGCTGACACTGATCAATAACTCCATCTGATCACTGACCAGTTATTAGAGAGACCTGCAGACACTGATCAATAACTCCATCTGATCACTGACCAGTTATTAGAGAGACCTGCTGACACTGATCAATAACTCCATCTGATCACTGACCAGTTATTAGAAAGACCTGGACCTCTTCCTGGAATGGGGTTGGTGCTCCATCCTATTTTTACCCCGGAAACAACTGAAAGCTGCAAAGTGGAACTCAGTGTCGACGAGAGAACAGAGCTCGTGCAGTTCATTCAAATCTAACTTCAAAACATGCTTATTGGAAAATCAGCTCTGTCTTCCCTTCACAGCGCTCTGTCTGCACATGCGCCTTGACCTGCTGCTATCTGGCTGCTTTGGGGGTATCTCTTTATGTTTGGTTTTTATGTTTGTATGTTTTTATATATGCTTTTATTATAATATAAGCATGTATGTTGAATGTTGTTTCACTGATACCTGTCATTTGAAGTGAATTTTTTTTTTAGGATGACTTTCAACATCTGTCCAGGGACTAACTCTGGCGCATTTACAGAAATGTCAATCAATGTGCACTGTCCCTGTCAAAAAATAAATAAAAATGAACCCTTTCGACACACATTAATTAATAAAGTAAATTAATATAGCTCTAAATATACCTGGAGAATTATCTTATTATGTAGATCGATATAATAATAGATATTATAATGCATAATGCCTTCAGTCATGTTAGATATGTGTGTTACATTTAATCTGGTCTTCTTCATTGGTTCCGCCTTTTCCGGCAGAGCGGAACCATCGTACTGCTGTTCCCGGTCGGACTGAGTTGCAGGCTGTACTCCATGTGTTGTGCTCCGCAGCGTGTCTCCGGTGTGTTTACCGAACTTTCTCCGGTGCTTTCTCTCTAACTTCTCTCTCCTGTGACACCTGCGGTCCCAGCTCCTTCCCGCAATGCCGGGCGGCAGCTCTTTGTTCTCCGGGTTCCGGGTCCTCGCGCTCTACTCAAACCACGTCCCGCACGCGCTCCGGTTCCACAAGAAGCACCGCGAATTCTACCTGCTGACCGCGGCCGGGAAGTGCTTCCACACCTACAACGTGAGAGCACCTTGTTAGTGTTTACTAGTGTTTACTAGTGTTTCTATTGTTCTCTATCCCGCTGCTTGTGCCTCGTGAGAGCACCTTGTTAGTGTTTACTAGTGTTTCTATTGTTCTCTATCCCGCTGCTTGTGTCGCGTGCTATGGTCTCGTGTCAAGTCAACATTGAATCGATCAGAACTTTATTGGCATCAAACATCAGTCCCATAAACAGTTTATTAAATATGTAAATTAATTATATTTAAATCAAATGTCATAATAAAATCAGATAAAACTGTTTTTAACAATAAAGCCTAAACAAAATATGATATATGTTGCTTCCGGTTTTAGTCCCGCCCCTTCCGTTTCAACCTGATCTTATTTATATAAACTTTATTAGTCCTTTCCTCTCCTAGTTAATGTCCTCTCCTAGTTAATGTCCTCTCCTCTCCTAGTTAATGTCCTCTCCTAGTTAATGTCCTCTCCTCTCCTAGTTAATTTCCTCTCCTAGTCGATGTCTCTGTGTCCTGTTCTCTCCTAGTCGATGTCTCTGTGTCCTGTTCTCTCCTAGTTAATGTCCTCTCCTAGTTAATGTCCTCTCCTCTCCTAGTTAATGTCCTCTCCTAGTCGATGTCTCTGTGTCCTGTTCTCTCCTAGTCGATGTCTCTGTGTCCTGTTCTCTCCTAGTCGATGTCTCTGTGTCCTGTTCTCTCCTAGTCGATGTCTCTGTGTCCTGTTCTCTCCTAGTCGATGTCTCTGTGTCCTGTTCTCTCCTAGTCGATGTCTCTGTGTCCTGTTCTCTCCTAGTCGATGTCTGTGCTAACTGAATGATGTGTCTCTCCCCAGGTGAACAAGCTGGGCATCGTCTCCGTCAGTGAGTTTATCTTCGTACTATTTACCTTTGAACATCTTAAACTCTGAGGATGCTGCTCTCTGATTGGCTGCTGTAAACAATGTACTGAGAGTGCTGCTCTCTGATTGGCTGCTGTGTGTCCTGTGCTTGTTGCCTAGGTAACAGTCTGAGCGATGACATCAATGTGTTGGCGGCAGACAGGATGCTGGTGTTCGTCGCCACCGGACGCCTCGTCAGCGCATTCGCCCGAAACAAGGAGGTCAAAACTTTATTAACACATCTTCACATATAACTTTATTAATACATCTCCACATATAACTTTATTAACACATCTTCAGATATAACTTTATTAACACATCTCCACATATAACTTTATTAACACATCTTCAGATATAACTTTATTAACACATCTTCACATATAACTTTATTAACACATCTTCAGATATAACTTTATTAACACATCTTCACATATAACTTTATTAACACATCTCCAGATATAACTTTATTAATACATCTCCACATATAACTTTATTAACACATCTTCACATATAACTTTATTAACACATCTCCAGATATAACTTTATTAATACATCTCCACATATAACTTTATTAACACATCTCCACATATAACTTTATTAACACATCTCCACATATAACTTTATTAACACATCTCCACATATAACTTTATTAATACATCTCCACATATAACTTTATTAACACATCTCCACATATAACTTTATTAACACATCTTCAGATATAACTTTATTAACACATCTTCAGATATAACTTTATTAATACATCTTCAGATATAACTTTATTAACACATCTTCACATATAACTTTATTAACACATCTCCACATATAACTTTATTAACACA
Source organism: Notothenia rossii (assembly GCF_949606895.1). NCBI lineage: Eukaryota > Metazoa > Chordata > Actinopteri > Perciformes > Nototheniidae > Notothenia > Notothenia rossii. Next base: position 59,750,783 of record NC_136910.1, read on the forward strand.
TCTCCACATATAACTTTATTAACACATCTTCACATATAACTTTATTAACACATCTTCAGATATAACTTTATTAATACATCTTCAGATATAACTTTATTAATACATCTTCAGATATAACTTTATTAATACATCTTCAGATATAACTTTATTAACACATCTTCAGATATAACTTTATTAACACATCTTCAGATATAACTTTATTAACACATCTTCAGATATAACTTTATTAACACATCTCCACATATAACTTTATTAACACATCTTCAGATATAACTTTATTAACACATCTTCAGATATAACTTTATTAACACATCTTCAGATATAACTTTATTAACACATCTTCACATATAACTTTATTAATACATCTTCACATATAACTTTATTAACACATCTTCAGATATAACTTTATTAACACATCTTCAGATATAACTTTATTAACACATCTTCAGATATAACTTTATTAACACATCTTCAGATATAACTTTATTAACACATCTCCAGATATAACTTTATTAACACATCTCCACATATAACTTTATTAACACATCTCCAGATATAACTTTATTAACACATCTTCAGATATAACTTTATTAACACATCTTCAGATATAACTTTATTAATACATCTTCAGATATAACTTTATTAACACATCTCCACATATAACTTTATTAATACATCTCCACATATAACTTTATTAACACATCTCCACATATAACTTTATTAACACATCTCCACATATAACTTTATTAACACATCTTCACATATAACTTTATTAACACATCTTCAGATATAACTTTATTAACACATCTCCACATATAACTTTATTAATACATCTCCACATATAACTTTATTAACACATCTTCAGATATAACTTTATTAATACATCTTCAGATATAACTTTATTAATACATCTTCACATATAACTTTATTAATACATCTCCACATATAACTTTATTAACACATCTCCACATATAACTTTATTAACACATCTTCACATATAACTTTATTAACACATCTCCACATATAACTTTATTAATACATCTCCACATATAACTTTATTAACACATCTTCAGATATAACTTTATTAATACATCTCCACATATAACTTTATTAATACATCTCCACATATAACTTTATTAACACATCTTCAGATATAACTTTATTAATACATCTTCAGATATAACTTTATTAATACATCTTCACATATAACTTTATTAACACATCTTCAGATATAACTTTATTAATACATCTCCACATATAACTTTATTAACACATCTCCACATATAACTTTATTAATACATCTCCACATATAACTTTATTAATACATCTTCAGATATAACTTTATTAATACATCTCCACATATAACTTTATTAATACATCTTCAGATATAACTTTATTAACACATCTTCACATATAACTTTATTAACACATCTTCAGATATAACTTTATTAATACATCTTCACATATAACTTTATTAACACATCTCCACATATAACTTTATTAACACATCTTCAGATATAACTTTATTAACACATCTTCACATATAACTTTATTAACACATCTCCACATATAACTTTATTAATACATCTTCAGATATAACTTTATTAATACATCTCCACATATAACTTTATTAACACATCTCCACATATAACTTTATTAATACATCTTCACATATAACTTTATTAACACATCTCCAGATATAACTTTATTAACACATCTTCAGATATAACTTTATTAACACATCTTCAGATATAACTTTATTAACACATCTTCACATATAACTTTATTAACACATCTTCAGATATAACTTTATTAATACATCTTCACATATAACTTTATTAATACATCTTCACATATAACTTTATTAATACATCTTCACATATAACTTTATTAACACATCTTCACATATAACTTTATTAACACATCTCCACATATAACTTTATTAACACATCTCCACATATAACTTTATTAACACATCTTCACATATAACTTTATTAACACATCTTCAGATATAACTTTATTAACACATCTCCACATATAACTTTATTAACACATCTTCAGATATAACTTTATTAATACATCTCCACATATAACTTTATTAACACATCTTCAGATATAACTTTATTAATACATCTTCAGATATAACTTTATTAATACATCTTCACATATAACTTTATTAATACATCTTCAGATATAACTTTATTAACACATCTTCAGATATAACTTTATTAACACATCTTCAGATATAACTTTATTAACACATCTCCACATATAACTTTATTAATACATCTTCAGATATAACTTTATTAACACATCTCCACATATAACTTTATTAATACATCTTCACATATAACTTTATTAACACATCTTCAGATATAACTTTATTAACACATCTCCACATATAACTTTATTAACACATCTCCACATATAACTTTATTAACACATCTTCAGATATAACTTTATTAATACATCTTCACATATAACTTTATTAATACATCTTCACATATAACTTTATTAATACATCTCCACATATAACTTTATTAACACATCTTCAGATATAACTTTATTAATACATCTTCACATATAACTTTATTAATACATCTCCACATATAACTTTATTAACACATCTTCAGATATAACTTTATTAATACATCTTCACATATAACTTTATTAATACATCTCCACATATAACTTTATTAATACATCTTCAGATATAACTTTATTAACACATCTCCACATATAACTTTATTAACACATCTTCAGATATAACTTTATTAATACATCTTCAGATATAACTTTATTAACACATCTCCACATATAACTTTATTAACACATCTTCAGATATAACTTTATTAATACATCTTCAGATATAACTTTATTAACACATCTTCACATATAACTTTATTAACACATCTCCACATATAACTTTATTAACACATCTTCAGATATAACTTTATTAATACATCTCCACATATAACTTTATTAATACATCTTCAGATATAACTTTATTAATACATCTCCACATATAACTTTATTAACACATCTTCAGATATAACTTTATTAATACATCTCCACATATAACTTTATTAACACATCTTCAGATATAACTTTATTAATACATCTTCAGATATAACTTTATTAACACATCTTCAGATATAACTTTATTAATACATCTTCAGATATAACTTTATTAACACATCTTCAGATATAACTTTATTAACACATCTCCAGATATAACTTTATTAATACATCTCCACATATAACTTTATTAACACATCTTCAGATATAACTTTATTAATACATCTCCACATATAACTTTATTAACACATCTTCAGATATAACTTTATTAACACATCTTCAGATATAACTTTATTAACACATCTTCACATATAACTTTATTAATACATCTTCACATATAACTTTATTAACACATCTCCACATATAACTTTATTAACACATCTCCACATATAACTTTATTAATACATCTTCAGATATAACTTTATTAATACATCTTCAGATATAACTTTATTAATACATCTTCAGATATAACTTTATTAACACATCTTCAGATATAACTTTATTAATACATCTTCAGATATAACTTTATTAACACATCTTCAGATATAACTTTATTAACACATCTTCAGATATAACTTTATTAACACATCTTCACATATAACTTTATTAACACATCTTCAGATATAACTTTATTAACACATCTTCACATATAACTTTATTAACACATCTTCAGATATAACTTTATTAACACATCTTCAGATATAACTTTATTAACACATCTTCAGATATAACTTTATTAATACATCTTCAGATATAACTTTATTAACACATCTTCAGATATAACTTTATTAACACATCTTCAGATATATTTTATTAATACATCTTCAGATATAACTTTATTAACACATCTTCAGATATAACTTTATTAACACATCTTCAGATATAACTTTATTAACACATCTTCAGATATAACTTTATTAACACATCTCCACATATAACTTTATTAACACATCTCCACATATAACTTTATTAATACATCTTCACATATAACTTTATTAACACATCTTCAGATATAACTTTATTAACACATCTTCAGATATATTTTATTAATACATCTTCAGATATAACTTTATTAATACATCTTCAGATATAACTTTATTAATACATCTTCAGATATAACTTTATTAACACATCTTCAGATATATTTTATTAATACATCTCCACATATAACTTTATTAATACATCTTCACATATAACTTTATTAACACATCTTCAGATATAACTTTATTAATACATCTTCAGATATAACTTTATTAACACATCTTCAGATATAACTTTATTAACACATCTTCACATATAACTTTATTAACACATCTTCAGATATAACTTTATTAACACATCTCCACATATAACTTTATTAACACATCTTCACATATAACTTTATTAACACATCTTCAGATATAACTTTATTAATACATCTTCAGATATAACTTTATTAACACATCTTCAGATATAACTTTATTAACACATCTTCACATATAACTTTATTAACACATCTTCAGATATAACTTTATTAACACATCTCCACATATAACTTTATTAACACATCTTCAGATATAACTTTATTAATACATCTTCAGATATAACTTTATTAACACATCTTCAGATATAACTTTATTAACACATCTTCAGATATAACTTTATTAATACATCTTCAGATATAACTTTATTAACACATCTTCAGATATAACTTTATTAACACATCTTCAGATATAACTTTATTAACACATCTTCACATATAACTTTATTAATACATCTTCACATATAACTTTATTAAACACAGCCTCTGGTTTTGACCCTCGCTGCTCCCCCTCTAGGTGGTCATGTGTTACCATGGACACGAACAGGAAGTGCGCCTGCTGCTTCCTCTCGGAGATCAGCTGGTCTCTGCCGACGCTGGGGGTGATGTCATCGTGTGGGATGTCCAGGGGGGGGGTGAGTCATGTGACCCGATACCCATCATGCATCCTGTTACCCATGATGCATCGTGTTACCTGTTACCCATGATGCCTTGCTCTCCTCAGATATCTACCTGCGGCTGCACTTTGACTCCGCCTCCTTCTCCGTGTCGGCCATGATGCACCCGAGCACCTACCTGAACAAGGTGCTGCTGGGGAGCTCCCAGGGTGCATTGCAGCTGTGGAACATCAAGACCAGGTTAGCACGTTAGCATCAGCTGATCAGATTCACTCTTCAGTTCATAACGATGGTGCGTTCAGGGTCTGCAGTAACAATGAGGCGTTCAGGGTCTGACTGGATGTGTGTTCTTCAGTAACGATGATGCGTTCAGGGTCTGACTGGATGTTTGTTCTTCAGTAATGATGATGCGTTCAGGGTCTGACTGGATGTGTGTTCTTCAGTAACGATGATGCGTTCAGGGTCTGACTGGATGTTTGTGTGTTCTTCAGTAACGATGATGCGTTCAGGGTCTGACTGGATGTGTGTTCATCAGTAACGATGATGCGTTCAGGGTCTGACTGGATGTTTGTTTGTTTTTCAGTAACGATGATGCGTTCAGGGTCTGACTGGATGTGTGTTCTTCAGTAAAGATGATGCTTTCAGGGTCTGACTGGATGTGTGTTCTTCAGTAACGATGATGCGTTCAGGGTCTGACTGGATGTTTGTTTGTTTTTCAGTAACGATGATGCGTTCAGGGTCTGACTGGATGTGTGTTCTTCAGTAACGATGATGCGTTCAGGGTCTGACTGGATGTTTGTGTGTTCTTCAGTAACGATGATGCGTTCAGGGTCTGACTGGATGTGTGTTCTTCAGTAACGATGATGCGTTCAGGGTCTGCAGTAACGATGATGCGTTCAGGGTCTGACTGGATGTTTGTCTGTTCTTCAGTAACGATGATGCGTTCAGGGTCTGACTGGATGTTTGTATGTTCTTCAGTAACAATGATGCGTTCACGGTCTGACTGGATGTTTGGGTGTTCTTCAGTAACTATGATGCGTTCAGGGTCTGGCTGGATGTTTGTGTGTTCTTCAGTAACGATGATGCGTTCAGGGTCTGACTGCATGTTTGTGTGTTCTTCAGTAACGATGATGCGTTCAGGGTCTGACTGCATGTTTGTGTGTTCTTCAGTAACGATGATGCGTTCAGGGTCTGACTGCATGTTTGTGTGTTCTTCAGTAACGATGATGCGTTCAGGGTCTGACTGGATGTTTGGGTGTTCTTTAGTAATGATGATGCGTTCAGGGTCTGACTGCATGTTTGTGTGTTCTTCAGTAATGATGATGCGTTCAGGGTCTGACTGGATGTTTGGGTGTTCTTCAGTAACGATGATGCGTTCAGGGTCTGACTGCATGTTTGTGTGTTCTTCAGTAACGATGATGCGTTCAGGGTCTGACTGGATGTTTGTGTGTTCTTCAGTAACGATGATGCGTTCAGGGTCTGACTGGATGTTTGTGTGTTCTTCAGTAACGATGATGCGTTCAGGGTCTGACTGGATGTTTGTGTGTTCTTCAGTAACGATGATAAGTTCAGGGTCTGACTGGATGTTTGTGTGTTCTTCAGTAACGATGATGCGTTCAGGGTCTGACTGGATGTTTGCGTGTTCTTCAGTAACGATGATGCGTTTAGGGTCTGACTGGATGTTTGGGTGTTCTTCAGTAATGATGATGCGTTTAGGGTCTGACTGGATGTTTGGGTGTTCTTCAGGAATGATGATGCGTTCAGGGTCTGACTGGATGTTTGTGTGTTCTTCAGTAATGATGATGCGTTTAGGGTCTGACTGGATGTTTGTGTGTTCTTCAGTAATGATGATGCGTTTAGGGTCTGACTGGATGTTTGGGTGTTCTTCAGGAATGATGATGCGTTCAGGGTCTGACTGGATGTTTGTGTGTTCTTCAGTAATGATGATGCGTTTAGGGTCTGACTGGATGTTTGTGTGTTCTTCAGTAAAGATGATGCGTTCAGGGTCTGACTGGATGTTTGTGTGTTCTTCAGTAAAGATGATGCGTTCAGGGTCTGACTGGATGTTTGTGTGTTCTTCAGTAAAGATGATGCGTTCAGGGTCTGACTGGATGTTTGTGTGTTCTTCAGTAATGATGATGCGTTTAGGGTCTGACTGGATGTTTGGGTGTTCTTCAGTAATGATGATGCGTTCAGGGTCTGACTGGATGTTTGCGTGTTCTTCAGTAACGATGATGCGTTTAGGGTCTGACTGGATGTTTGGGTGTTCTTCAGTAATGATGATGCGTTTAGGGTCTGACTGGATGTTTGGGTGTTCTTCAGTAATGATGATGCGTTCAGGGTCTGACTGGATGTTTGTGTGTTCTTCAGTAACGATGATGCGTTCAGGGTCTGACTGGATGTTTGTGTGTTCTTCAGTAATGATGATGCGTTCAGGGTCTGACTGGATGTTTGTGTGTTCTTCAGTAACGATGATGCGTTCAGGGTCTGACTGGATGTTTGGGTGTTCTTCAGTAACGATGATGCGTTCAGGGTCTGACTGGATGTTTGTGTGTTCTTCAGTAAGCTGCTGTTCACGTTCCCCGGCTGGTCGGCAGGCGTCACCGTGCTGCAGCAGGTACGCACTCTTTATCATTAAAATATAAGGTGTTGAAGTCCTGATGAAACAACGTACAGTGATTTATCTGTAAACTGTTATTTAACGGATATTAAAACCATGTGATTGTCTTAGTGTTTATTGTGAAAGCTGATAAAAGATTAAAGCTTAGATGCTGTTTTTTATAAAAGATGCTTTTATTTTGAAAATCAGTGAGTTTAATGAATGACATTTTATTTCCCAGAGTCCCGCGGTGGACGTGGTGGGCGTTGGCACGGCGACGGGCCGCATCATCATTCACAACATCCGATTGGACGAGACGCTGATGAGCTTCACGCAGGACTGGGGACCAATCAGCTCGCTGGCTTTCAGGACAGGTGACGTGTTGCAACTTCTCTAAGATCTAACTGCTCCACCTGTTAGGAATCTGCTCACAGATGATTGGTCACCCCGTCAGAGACTTCCTGACATCCCATAATAACCTGAGTGGCTCCTGCAGCATCCTCTGAGACCCAAACATGCTCTGACAGAGAACTCTAAAGTCAGCCTGAAGCATCCTCTGTGCTCCAGACAGTCTGAAGCATCCTCTGTGCTCCAGACAGCCTGAAGCATCCTCTGTGCTCCAGACAGTCTGAAGCATCCTCTGTGCTCCAGACAGCCTGAAGCATCCTCTGTGCTCCAGTCAGACTGAAGCATCCTCTGTGCTCCAGACAGCCTGAAGCATCCTCTGTGCTCCAGACAGCCTGAAGCATCCTCTGTGCTCCAGACAGTCTGAAGCATCCTCTGTGCTCCAGTCAGAAGCATCCTCTGTGCTCCAGACAGTCTGAAGCATCCTCTGTGCTCCAGACAGCCTGAAGCATCCTCTGTGCTCCAGACAGCCTGAAGCATCCTCTGTGCTCCAGTCTGAAGCATCCTCTGTGCTCCAGTCTGAAGCATCCTCTGTGCTCCAGTCTGAAGCATCCTCTGTGCTCCAGACAGTCTGAAGCATCCTCTGTGCTCCAGACAGCCTGAAGCATCCTCTGTGCTCCAGACAGTCTGAAGCATCCTCTGTGCTCCAGTCAGTCTGAAGCATCCTCTGTGCTCCAGTCAGTCTGAAGCATCCTCTGTGCTCCAGCCTGAAGCATCCTCTGTGCTCCAGACAGTCTGAAGCATCCTCTGTGCTCCAGCCTGAAGCATCCTCTGTGCTCCAGCCTGAAGCATCCTCTGTGCTCCAGACAACCTGAAGCATCCTCTGTGCTCCAGACAGCCTGAAGCAACCTCTGTGCTCCAGACAGCCTGAAGCATCCTCTGTCCTCCAGACAGTCTGAAGCATCCTCTGTGCTCCAGACAGCCTGAAGCATCCTCTGTGCTCCAGACAGTCTGAAGCATCCTCTGTGCTCCAGTCAGTCTGAAGCATCCTCTGTGCTCCAGACAGCCTGAAGCATCCTCTGTGCTCCAGACAGTCTGAAGCATCCTCTGTGCTCCAGTCAGTCTGAAGCATCCTCTGTGCTCCAGTCAGTCTGAAGCATCCTCTGTGCTCCAGACAGTCTGAAGCATCCTCTGTGCTCCAGACAGTCTGAAGCATCCTCTGTGCTCCAGTCAGTCTGAAGCATCCTCTGTGCTCCAGCCTGAAGCATCCTCTGTGCTCCAGACTGAAGCATCCTCTGTGCTCCAGACTGAAGCATCCTCTGTGCTCCAGACTGAAGCATCCTCTGTGCTCCAGCCTGAAGCATCCTCTGTGCTCCAGTCAGCCTGGAGCATCCTCTGTGCTCCAGACAGTCTGAAGCATCCTCTGTGCTCCAGACAGTCTGAAGCATCCTCTGTGCTCCAGACAGCCTGAAGCATCCTCTGTGCTCTAGACAGTTTGAAGCATCCTCTCTGCTCCAGACAGCCTGAAGCATCCTCTTTGCTCCAGCCTGAAGCATCCTCTGTGCTCCAGTCAGTCTGAAGCATCCTCTGTGCTCCAGACAGCCTGAAGCATCCTCTGTGCTCCAGACAGCCTGAAGCATCCTCTGTGCTCCAGTCAGCCTGAAGCATCCTCTGTGCTCCAGACAGTCTGAAGCATCCTCTGTGCTCCAGCCTGAAGCATCCTCTGTGCTCCAGACAGCCTGAAGCATCCTCTGTGCTCCAGTCAGCCTGAAGCATCCTCTGTGCTCCAGTCAGCCTGAAGCATCCTCTGTGCTCCAGCCTGAAGCATCCTCTGTGCTCCAGCCTGAAGCATCCTCTGTGCTCCAGTCAGCCTGAAGCATCCTCTGTGCTCCAGCCTGAAGCATCCTCTGTGCTCCAGACAGTCTGAAGCATCCTCTGTGCTCCAGACAGCCTGAAGCATCCTCTGTGCTCCAGTCAGTCTGAAGCATCCTCTGTGCTCCAGTCAGCCTGAAGCATCCTCTGTGCTCCAGTCAGTCTGAAGCATCCTCTGTGCTCCAGTCAGTCTGAAGCATCCTCTGTGCTCCAGCCTGAAGCATCCTCTGTGCTCCAGACAGCCTGAAGCATCCTCTGTGCTCCAGCCTGAAGCATCCTCTGTGCTCCAGCCTGAAGCATCCTCTGTGCTCCAGACAGCGTGAAGCATCCTCTGTGCTCCAGACAGTCTGAAGCATCCTCTGTGCTCCAGCCTGAAGCATCCTCTGTGCTCCAGACAGCCTGAAGCATCCTCTGTGTTCCAGACAGCCTGAAGCATCCTCTGTGCTCCAGTCAGTCTGAAGCATCCTCTGTGCTCCAGTCAGCCTGAAGCATCCTCTGTGCTCCAGACAGTCTGAAGCATCCTCTGTGCTCCAGACAGCCTGAAGCATCCTCTGTGCTCCAGACAGCCTGAAGCATCCTCTGTGCTCCAGACAATCTGAAGCATCCTCTGTGCTCCAGACAGCCTGAAGCATCCTCTGTGCTCCAGACAGTCTGAAGCATCCTCTGTGCTCCAGACAGTCTGAAGCATCCTCTGTGCTCCAGACAATCTGAAGCATCCTCTGTGCTCCAGACAGTATGAAGCATCCTCTGTGCTCCAGACAGTCTGAAGCATCCTCTGTGCTCCAGTCTGAAGCATCCTCTGTGCTCCAGTCTGAAGCATCCTCTGTGCTCCAGTCAGTCTGAAGCATCCTCTGTGCTCCAGTCAGTCTGAAGCATCCTCTGTGCTCCAGTCAGCCTGAAGCATCCTCTGTGCTCCAGTCAGTCTGAAGCATCCTCTGTGCTCCAGTCAGTCTGAAGCATCCTCTGTGCTCCCGTCAGTCTGAAGCATCCTCTTTGCTCCAGCCAGTCTGAAGCATCTTCTGTGCTCCCGTCAGTCTGAAGCATCCTCTTTGCTCCAGCCAGCCTGAAGCATCCTCTTTGCTCCAGTCAGTCTGAAGCATCCTCTGTGCTCCAGACAGTCTGAAGCATCCTCTGTGCTCCAGTCAGTCTGAAGCATCCTCTGTGCTCCAGACAGTCTGAAGCATCCTCTGTGCTCCAGTCAGTCTGAAGCATCCTCTGTGCTCCAGTCAGTCTGAAGCATCCTCTGTGCTCCAGACAGCCTGAAGCATCCTCTGTGCTCCAGTCAGTCTGAAGCATCCTCTGTGCTCCAGTCAGTCTGAAGCATCCTCTGTGCTCCAGTCTGTCTGAAGCATCCTCTGTGCTCCAGACAGCCTGAAGCATCCTCTGTGCTCCAGACAGTCTGAAGCATCCTCTGTGCTCCAGACTGAAGCATCCTCTGTGCTCCAGTCTGAAGCATCCTCTTTGCTCCAGTCAGTCTGAAGCATCCTCCGGGACTGGAACCTTGTTGTTGTTTATTTTTGTTGATTGTTGTCTGCAGACGGCCCCCCCATCCTGGCGTCCGGCAGTCCGCAGGGCCACATTGCATTCTGGGACCTGGAGCGCCGTCACCTGGTGACTCAGCAGAGACACGCCCACAACACCGCCATCGCCGCGGCAACCTTCCTGCACGGAGAGCCGCTGCTCATCACCAACGGGGCCGACAACGCCATCAAGGTGACAACAACAATAATAATAACAATGTCTTTATCACATGATGATGGTTAGCGGTAGTTCTCAGAACCAGGTCCATCTCCAGGTCGGCCGACTCTGTGACGTGGAGCAGACATGAGAGACAAGCAAGAATAAACACAGATAGTGCTGCGTACCTGGACTCACATTCAGGTTCAGGTCCGGACTCAAGTCCAGAGGTTCAGGTTCAGGTCCGACTCAAGTCCAGAGGTTCAGGTTCAGGTCCGACTCAAGTCCAGAGGTTCAGGTTCAGGTCCGGACTTATAAGTCCGGACCTGAACCCATGGCATGTTTCAAGTTGTGTGAGTAACTAAAGTGAACTTATTGTGAGCTAATTATCAATTGAAAATAAACTCATAATCAAATTCAAACTCGTCAGGTTTATTGTGCTCCCTTCCAACTCGGGTCTACATTTCTCTACAAAGTACAAATGTAAAAAAAACACATCTTTTTGCCACTTAGTCTACAAATGAGTTATGACAGCAACTACAGTGAGCTACTACAAAGTTCAAACATGTTTTCATTTACCAAACTAAAGTAACCAAACAGTCCCTGAGCCGACTGAGCCTGAATCCCTAAGACGTTGCTGAAAGGTAGAGTATAGGCATTACACTGTTACACACCTGCTACACAGTATACACTGTAGTGACTGTACAGTCAGACTGTCCACTATGTCTAAGCCAATCACATCGCTAGCTTCCCTTGACGTCACACAGATCTCGCGAGCAGTTGCGATATTTTGCGAGACTTGATGAGTTCAGTAATGGTCTTTTCTCAGCGCACATTCCTCGATCTATGGAAGGTTTTAGATGGTTTAGAACAAAAAGCAGAATATACGTAAGTGCTAGTTTTTTTGCGAGTTCCAAGTACCGGTTCCCGACGTTCCGGTTTTAACCGGACTTGAACCGAAACTTTTTACAAGTCCAGTACCGGTTCTGCGTACCGGTACGCAGCACTAAACACAGATAGAAAAAACGATAATAACACAATGTAGTAAACAAATAGCAGTATTTACATTAAATATAAGAGATAACATAAAACAGGCGGTCGTTAATCTGAAGGTCGTTAATCTGAAGGTCGTTAGTGTGAAGGTCATTAATCTGAAGGTCGTTAGTGTGAAGGTCATTAATCTGAAGGTCGTTAGTGTGAAGGTCATTAATCTGAAGGTCGTTAATCTGAAGGTCATTCATCTCAAGGTCGTTAGTGTGAAGGTCATTAATCTGAAGGTCATTCATCTGAAGGTCGTTAATCTGAAGGTCATTAACCTGAAGGTCGTTAGTGTGAAGGTCATTAATCTGAAAGTCGTTAATCTGAAGGTAATTAATCTGAAAGTCGTTAATCTGAAGGTCATTAACCTGAAGGTCGTTAGTGTGAAGATCATTAATCTGAAAGTCGTTAATCTGAAGGTCATTAATCTGAAAGTCGTTAATCTGAAGGTCATTAATCTGAAAGTCGTTAATCTGAAGGTCATTAATCTGAAGTTTGTTAGTGTGAAGGTAATTCATCTGAAGGTCGTTAATCTGAAGGTCGTTAGTGTGAAGGTCATTAACCTGAAGGTCGTTAGTGTGAAGGTCATTAATCTGAAGTTTGTTAGTGTGAAGGTCATTCATCTGAAGGTCGTTAATCTGAAGGTCATTAATCTGAAGGTCGTTAATCTGAAGGTCATTAGTGTGAAGGTCGTTAATCTGAAGGTCGTTAATCTGAACGTCGTTAGTGTGAAGGTCGTTAGTGTGAAGGTCGTTAATCTGAAGGTTGTTAGTGTGAATGTCATTAATCTGAAGGTCATTAATGTGAAGGTCGTTAATGTGAAGGTCATTCATCTGAAGGTCGTTAATCTGAAGGTCGTTAGTGTGAAGGTTGTTAGTGTGAAGGTTGTTAGTGTGAAGGTCGTTAATCTGAAGGTCGTTAATGTGAAGGTCATTCATCTGAAGGTCGTTAATCTGAAGGTCGTTAGTGTGAAGGTTGTTAGTGTGAAGGTCATTAATGTGAAGGTCGTTAATGTGAAGGTCATTCATCTGAAGGTCGTTAATCTGAAGGTCGTTAGTGTGAAGGTTGTTAGTGTGAAGGTTGTTAGTGTGAAGGTCGTTAATCTGAAGGTCGTTAATGTGAAGGTCATTCATCTGAAGGTCGTTAATCTGAAGGTCGTTAGTGTGAAGGTTGTTAGTGTGAAGGTCGTTAATCTGAAGGTTGTTAGTGTGAATGTCATTAATCTGAATGTCATTAATCTGAAGGTTGTTAGTGTGAAGGTTGTTAGTGTGAAGGTCGTTAATGTGAAGGTCGTTAATCTGAAGGTCGTTAGTGTAAAGGTTAACTCCTCATTGTTTCTTCAGGTGTGGATATTCGACCAGGAAGGGGGTGGAGCCCGGTTGCTACGCTGTCGTCAGGGACACAGTGCCCCGCCCACCACCATCCGTCACCACGGCAACGACGGCAAGAACATCCTCAGTGCCGGTAACAACATTTATTACAACAACAACAACAACAACTGATGGTCAATGTTTGACTCGTTGTTGCAGCTTTAATATTTACTCTACTTTCTTTTTATAACGTTATTTAATTTGATCAAATGAAATGTTATTTGTTGTTATTTATATTATTTACACCTTGTTCACACTGAGCTCTGTTTCCCTGAAACTCAATATATGTTTATTTTTGATCACATTTTGATAAGGAAGCTGTTCTGAGTGAAATATATAATATAGATACTGTATATTATATTATGTGTTTATAAAGTGGTGTCTGCTGCCCCCTGCAGGTCAGGACGGGACACTGCAGTCCTTCTCCACGGTGCACGAGCGCTTCAACAAGAGCCTGGGTCACGGTCAGTCCTGCAGCCAATCACATGACACCACGCTCTGATCACATGACACCACGCTCTGATCACGTGACACCACGCTCTGATCACATGACACCACGCTCTGATCACGTGACACCACGCTCTGATCACATGACACCACGCTCCGATCATATGACACCACGCTCTGATCACATGACACCACGCTCTGATGACATGACACCACGCTCTGATGACATGACACCACGCTCTGATCACATGACACCACGCTCTGATCACATGACACCACGCTCTGATCACATGACACCACGCTCTGATGACATGACACCACGCTCTGATCACATGACACCACGCTCTGATGACATGACACCACGCTCTGATCACATGACACCACGCTCTGATCACATGACACCACGCTCCGATCACATGACACCACGCTCCGATCACATGACACCACGCTCCGATCACATGACACCACGCTCCGATCACATGACACCACGCTCCGATGACATGACACCACGCTCTGATCAATCAATCAATGTTTATTTATATAGCCCAATATCACAAATGTTACATTTGTCTCAGTGGACTTCACAGTTTGTACAGAATATCAGTATGACAATACGACACCCTCTGTCCTTAGACCCTCTATCCTTAGACCCTCTGTCCTTAGACCCTCTGTCCTTAGACCCTCTGTCCTTAGACCCTCTGTCCTTAGACCCTCACATCATACAAGGAAAAACTTCCAGAGAAACCCCCACAGTTTAAAGGGGAAAATGGGAGAAACCTCAGGGAGAGCAACAGAGGAGGGATCCCTCTCCCAGGACGGACAGACGTGCAATAGATGCCGTGTGTAAATTGAAAAGATAATACATTTGCAACATAGGTAGACCAAATGTTTGGAAATGCATGTGTGTATAATAGGAAGATGAATCCACGAGGATATCCATCCAGGACTTATGATCCAGGACCACAGCCACGACTCAAGATCCAGGACTCGCAATCCATGACACAGGACCGCAGGATCATCCATGACTCCGGATCCCGGCGTATATAGACACCAAAAAGAAAGACATTTGGGGAAGCTGGGTTAATCGGAACATGAGAGTACACAGGTATAGACAGAGAGAAGGAAGAAGTAAGATGTCCCCCGACAAACTAAGCCTATATCAGCAAAACTAGGGGCTGAATCTAATCAGCCCTAACTATAAGCTTTATCAAAAAGGAAAGTCTTAAGCGCACTCTTAAAAACGGATAGGGTGTCTGCCGTCCGAACACAAACTGGAAGCTGATTCCACAAAAGTGGAGCTTGATAAGAAAAGGCTCTGGCTCCCATTGTACTTTTAGAGACTCTAGGAACAACCAACAACCCTGCATTCTTGGAACGCAATGCCCTAGTAGGACAATAGGGTATAATGAGTTCTTTAAGGTAAGATGGCGCCTGCCCATTAAGGGCTTTGTAGGCGAGAAGAAGAATTTTAAATTCTATCCTGTGTTCTATAGGGAGCCAGTGTAAGGCAGCCAGAACAGGAGTAATGTGGTCCCTTTTCCTAACTCTGGTTAGTACACGAGCTGCAGCATTTTGAATCAGCTGAAGCGACTTGACTGACTTCTTGGTACACCCTGATAATAAGGAGTTACAATAATCCAGCCTTGAAGTAACAAATGCATGGACTAGTTTCTCTGCATCGTTTTGAGGCAAGATATGCCTGATTTTTGCAATGTTACGTAGATGGAAGTAGGCGGTCCTTGAAATTGATTTTATGTGGGCGTTAAAGGATAAATCCTGATCAAATATAACACCAAGATTCCTTACAGTCTCACTGGAGGCCAAATTAATGCCATCCATAGTTAATATATCTTTAGATAATTTGTTTCGTAGATTCTTCGGGCCAAGTACAATAACTTCAGTTTTGGTCGTGTTTAACATCAAAAAATTTAAGGTCATCCACGTTTTTAAGTCCTTGAGGCAGTCTTGAATTTTATTTAGATGATTAATTTCATCAGGCTTGATTGATAAATATAGTTGAGTATCATCCGCATAACAATGAAAGTTTACAGAATGATTCCTTATAATATTGCCTAATGGAAGCATATATAGGGTGAACAAAATAGGTCCAAGCACTGAGCCCTGTGGCACTCCATGGCTAACTTTGGTTTGCATGGAAGATTCATCGTTGACACGTACAAACTGAGAGCGTTCAGATAGATAAGACCTAAACCAGCCTAAAGCAGTTCCCTGTATGCCAACTAAGTGCTCTAGTCTTTGCAATAGGATATCATGGTCGATAGTATCAAATGCAGCACTAAGATCGAGTAAGACAAGAATAGAGACAAGTCCCTTGTCAGAGGCTATTAGAATGTCATTTGTGACTTTAACCAGAGCTGTCTCTGTGCTATGTTGTGTTCTAAAGCCAGACTGAAAATCTTCAAATAAATCATAGTTTCTTAAGTAATCACACAGCTGTTTTGCGACTGCTTTCTCAAGAATTTTTGAGAGGAACGGAAGATTAGAAATAGGTCTATAGTTGGCTAAAACCTCTGGATCGAGGTTGTGCTTTTTAAGAAGCGGTTTTATCACTGCTACTTTGAATGATTTTGGAACATAGCCTGATAATAAAGACATATTCATAATATTTAATAAAGAAGTGCTAATTAATGGAAAAACTTCTTTTAACAGCTTAGTTGGAATCGGGTCTAAGATACACGTTGATGGTTTAGAAGAGAGAATCATTGAATTTAATTGTTCAAGGTTTATGGCTGAAAAGCATTCTAGTTTACTATCTAGTGTAATATTATTAGAACTTACGTTTCCGGGAGCTGTTGATAACACTATACTGGTCAAAGGCAAGAGGTCATTGATTTTGTTTCTAAGAGTAACAATTTTATCGTTAAAAAAGCACATAAAATCATTCCTACTGAGTGCTATGGGAATAGAAGGCTCAGTCGAGCTGTGGCTCTCTGTCAGCCTGGCTACAGTGCTGAAAAGAAATCTTGTATTATTCTTATTCTCATCTATTAATGAAGAGTAGTATGCTGCTCTCGCTTTACGCAGTGCTTTCTTATATTCATTGAGAGTAATATGCCAAATTAAACGAGATTCTTCAAGTTTAGTGGAACGCCATATCCTTTCAAGTTGTCTCGACTTTTGCTTTATTTTGCGGGTTTCGGCATTATGCCATGGAGCTAATCTATGTTGTTTTATTTTCTTCTTTTTCAAAGGAGCAACAGAGTCTAATTTTATTCGCAGCGCATCTGTAGCACTATCAACAACATGATCAATTTGGGGGGGTGTACATTTTGTATAAGTTTCCTCCCCTACATGCAGACATGCTATCGAGTTAAGTATTGGTGGAATCTCTTCCTTAAATTTGGCTATAGCACTAACAGATAGGTTTCTGCTGCAGGAGCTTTTGGCTAATGCTTTGTAGTCTAGTAACAGTACTTCAAAAGTTACTAAGAAATGGTCGGATAAAGCAGGATTATGCGGTTCGACTAATAGTTGCTCAATTTCAATACCATAAGTCAGAACAAGGTCAAGAGTGTGATTATAGCAGTGGGTTGGTTTATTTACACTCTGATAGAAACCAACAGAATCTAATATAGAGTTAAATGCAACAGTAAGGCTATTTTTATCATCGTCAACATGAATATTAAAGTCACCTACGATAATTACTTTATCTGTTTTAAGAACCAAAGCTGATAAAAACTCAGAGAATTCTGATAAGAATTCTGAATAAGGACCTGGTGCACGGTACACTGTAACAAATAAGATTGGCTGCAAAGTTTTCCAGGTCGGATGCGTAAGACTGAAAATGAGGCTTTCAAAGGAGGTATAATTTAATTTTTGTTTAGTATTGATAAGTAAACTTGAGTCAAAGATTGCTGCAACTCCACCTCCTCGGCCCGTGCCTCGGGCAATATGAGTATTGATATGGCTGGGTGGAGTGGCCTCATTTATGCTGACATATTCTTCATGTCTCAACCAAGTTTCAGTGAGACAGCATATATCAATATTATAATCTGATATTAAATCATTTACCAGTATTGCTTTAGATGCTAGAGATCTTATGTTTAAGAGACCACATTTAATCTTCCTGTTTTGTTGCACTGTAGTAGTTGTTACATTTACTTTTATTAGGTTATTATGTATGACACCTCTATTAGGTTTTACCTTAAATTGTCCTTGGGCAGACACACACACCGTTAATATTGGGTATTTTATTGGGGTCGGGATTCCTATGGATGACTGCCTAGGAGAGAGCGCAGAGAAGCGTGTAAGACTGCGACTCTGCCTCCTGGTCTCAACTCCAGTTTGTCATGGATTAAGTCCACAGAGCCCTGAAATGTTTGCCGAAATGAGATTTGCACCTTCCAAAGTAGGATGAATGCCGTCTCTCTTAATCAGACCAGGTTTTCCCCAGAAGGCTGTCCAATTATTCACGAAGCCCACATTGTTTGCTGGGCACCACCAAGACAACCAGCGCTGAAATGATGACATGCGGCTATACATGTCATCATTGATCAGATTGGGGAGGGGACCAGAGAAGATTACGGTGTCCGACATTGTTTTAGCATAACTACACACCGACGCCACATTAAGTTTGGTGCATTCTGATTGGCGTAAACGAACATCATTACCACCGACGTGAATAACAATCCTACTGTATTTACGTTTATTTTTAGCCAGCAGTTTAAGATGCGCCTCAACGTCGCCCGCTCTGGCCCCCGGAATGCATGTGACTGTGGAGGCATCGGTCTCTAAATTCACGTGTCTCATAATAGAGCTACCAATAACCAGAGTTGGCTTCTCAGCGGGTGTCTCGCTGAGTGGGGAATATCTGTTAGATACGTGAACGGGTTGGTGGGGACCTGCGGGTTTCGCGTTATGCCCCTTCTGAACAGTCACCCATTCTCCCTGCTGCTCGGGAGTTGCCGGGGGACGGCTAAGAGGAGCTACCTTTTGCCGGTCCGCACCGGCTAACATGGGCTTTACTGTAGCTGAGTTATTTTCTAAGATGCGGAGCCGGGCTTCTATGGCTATGATTCCCGCCTCCAACCTAACAACTATACTACATTTAACACATGTATCGGTACCAGTAAAGGAGGTAGGGGAGTAACCAAACATGAGACAGTTAGAGCAGGAAATAGCACCCGAGGGTGGGGAAAGAGCCATGGCTAGCTATCAAGCTAAAGTAGCTACCGTTAGCAAACCCGAAAAGAGTGTAGGCAACTGTGGAGTTACAGTCGCTAAGAGAAGGAGAGTTTGTGAGTGCTTAAGCTGTAGTAACGTGTGATTACAACGTCAGGCAGTTGCCGTGATCAAGAGTTTTAAAACGATCGATTAAGTTAAGATAACAAGCTATCAGCAACAGAACAGGCACACGGGATACCCGGAGATGACAACAACAACCGGAAGTTACAACATGCTTACCGCAATAGTGGTCCGTGTAGGACGATCACATGACACCACGCTCTGATCACATGACACCACGCTCTGATCACATGACACCACGCTCTGATCACATGACACTACGCTCCGATCACATGACACCACGCTCCGATCACATGACACCACGCTCCGATCACATGACACCACGCTCTGATCACATGACACCACGCTCTGATCACATGACACCACGCTCTGATCACATGACACCACGCTCTGATCACATGACACCACGCTCTGATCACATGACACCACGCTCTCATCACATGACACCACGCTCTGATCACATGACACCACGCTCTGATCATATGACACCACGCTCTGATCACATGACACCACGCTCTGATCACATGACACCACGCTCTGATCATATGACACCACGCTCCGATCACATGACACCACGCTCTGATCATATGACACCACGCTCCGATCACATGACACCACGCTCCGATCACATGACACCACGCCCCGATCATATGACACCACGCTCTGATCACATGACACCACGCTCTGATCACATGACACCACGCTCCGATCACATGACACCACGTCCTGATCACATTGGTCCACTGTTTGATTTGGTATCCAGGGTAACAACCGTGTGTATGTGTGTTCAGGCTCCATCAACAAGAAGAAGGAGAAGAAGAAGAAGAAGGGTCTGACGTTCGAGCACCTGCGTCTCCCCGCCATCACTGCGCTGTCCTCTGGTGGGTGATGACTAGCATTAGCTTCATTAGCATATTCAAACACTTCAGGAACTGTCAGGGATGAAGCGTTAATCTCATAATCGTTAGCCTTACAAAGCGCCTGTTAGCGTTAGCTGTACATAGATTCATCCTGTTAGCATTAGCTTTACAAAGCGCCTGTTAGCGTTAGCTTTACATAGCGCCTGTTAGCGTTAGCTGTACATAGATTCATCCTGTTAGCGTTAGCTTTACAAAGCGCCTGTTAGCGTTAGCTGTAAATAGATTCATCCTGTTAGCATTAGCTTTACAAAGCGCCTGTTAGCGTTAGCTGTACATAGATTCATCCTGTTAGCATTAGCTGTACATAGATTCATCCTGTTAGCATTAGCTTCACAAAGCGCCTGTTAGCATTAGCTTTACATAGCGCCTCATTAGCACATTCAAACACTTCAGAAACTGTCAGCGATGAAGCTTTATTCTCATAATCAAGCTGGAGTTTCACCTCATTGGAGTTTACTCCTGTCACTCAAATGCTGGCGAGGGGGCGGGTTTTATCTCCATGAGATACTATGGTAGATACAAACATCAACAAATACATATTTTACAGTGATTTAATTATAATACACGTTTCAAGATAATGCCGAACGAATAACATAGTGATTAGTAAATACCCTGACTGACTGTGTGCAAGGCGGCGATGGATCAGGCTACGCTAACGTGTAGCTTTATGAACCCTCTGATGATTGACAGTTGCTGCTCGTCAGTCGGACTGGGACGGCATCGTGGCGTGTCACCGCGGTCGCCTAGCAACCACCACCTGGAACTACCAGCGGTGCACCATGGGAGATCATCACCTGCAGCCACCGAGAGAACACCGCACCGGCATCGCCACGGTAACATCAGATCACATCAGAAGGACTTTATTGATCCAAATGTGTGAAATGTTGGCGTTGCAGCAGCATAAAGAAACAAGGCATTGAACATTAGACATTAAAATAAATAAACTATTCAAAATGTAAACGTCTCAAATAGAATTTAAAATAGCGTTAAAAAAGTAGAAAATAGACATGTTGAGAGAGAGAGAGAGATAGATAGATAAAAGGCTAAATGTAGGCGACGTGAGGCTGAGTTAAATCAATATTAAGCTATTTATAACTAAAGTGTTAAACTAACTGTAAACAGAAGTGATGGCTCTGAGCTGATGCTGCGTTCAGGTGCCCTGATACCTGTAGTCTATTAGAGCTGTGTGAGGGGAGCTGCAGTGATGACCAATTAGGACACCTTTGATTCTCCATGAAGACGACTTTATAAATCTGAGCAGCTCCTCCTTCTCTCTGAAACGCCTGTTTACGCCACAGCGACTAAGCTCCTCCCCCTGCTCTCTCAGCATCATTTGACTTCCTGTTTCTGCTCCCCAGGCTGTCGACATCACTTCCTGTGGTAACTTTGCTGTGATTGGTTCGTCGAGCGGGCGCGTCGATGTTTACAACCTTCAGTCCGGCCTTCACCGCGGGGGGCTGGGGGCGGAGAGAGGTACGCTGCTCTGTGATTTCTCCCTTCACCTGCTCTGTGATTGGTCCCTTCACCTGCTCTGTGATTGGTCCGTTCTGTCTGTCCCTCACTAACCCCGCCCTCTCTCTCTCCCTCAGCTCACAGTGGGGCGGTGCGAGGTGTCGCCACGGAGACCCTGAATCAGATGACCTTTACAGCAGGCTCTGATTGGCTCCTCAAGTTCTGGCGCTTCAAAACCAGGAAGCAGGAAGGGGAGCTAAAGCTACCTGCTGCGCCAGCTAGCATGATGCTACACAGAGACAGGTAGCTAACGGTTAGCTTGATGCTACACAGAGACAGGTAGCTAATAGCTAGCATGATGTTACACAGAGACTGGTAGCTAAGGGTTAGCAGGATGCTACACAGAGACAGGTAGCTAACAGTTAGCATGATGCTACACAGAGACGATTAGCTAAGAGTTAGCATGATGCTACACAGAGACGGGTAGCTAAGGGTTAGTATGATGCTACACAGAGACAGGTAGCTAACAGTTAGCATGATGCTACACAGAGACGATTAGCTAAGAGTTAGCATGATGCTACACAGAGACGATTAGCTAAGAGTTAGCATGATGCTACACAGAGACGGGTAGCTAAGGGTTAGTATGATGCTACACAGAGACAGGTAGCTAACAGCTAACATGATGCTACACAGAGACAGGTAGATAAGGGTTAGCATGATGCTACACAGAGACAGGTAGCTAAGGGTTAGCATGATGCTACACAGAGACAGGTAGCTAACAGCTAACATGATGCTACACAGAGACAGGTAGCTAAGGGTTAGCATGATGCTACACAGAGACAGGTAGCTAACAGCTAACATGATGCTACACAGAGACAGGTAGATAAGGGTTAGCATGATGCTACACAGAGACAGGTAGCTAAGGGTTAGCAGGATGCTACACAGAGACGATTAGCTAAGAGTTAGCATGATGCTACACAGAGACGGGTAGCTAAGGGTTAGCATGATGCTACACAGAGACGGGTAGCTAACAGCTAACATGATGCTACACAGAGACAGGTAGATAAGGGTTAGCATGATGCTACACAGAG
>NC_136910.1:59778853-59786353 GCF_949606895.1 Notothenia rossii
CCTGTCTGACATCACTAGGGGGCGGAGCCACATCAACAGGGGGCGAAGCCAGTCTGCTGCCTGCCTTCATCCAGATGATTGACAGCATGCTGGCCAGTGGGCGGGACTTCGACCTGGCGCAGGGTTACCTGGCGCTTTTCCTGAAGGTAAGCCAATCAGAGCGCAGCATTCAATTCATGTGACCCTTTCAAAATAAAGGTCCTGCACCTGGAAGTGTTAGTCGCTCTTAACCTGTTGAACCCCAACGACGAAAAACGCATCATCTGCAGGAAACAGCGTCTGAGGGCTGCTTGATATTTAATAAACTATGAATTAGGGCTGCTCCATTCATCGTATTTTAATCGCAATTACGATTATGGCTTGCAACGATTACGAAAACAACGTAATCGAAATAAAACGATTATTTTTTATTATTACCTTTTCTTTTTGGTTTTTCAGTTGAATTATTAAAGTTCTGGGTAATCAGCTGTTAAAAACATACTGTTCATTTGTTATCTCCAATAAATTGATGTTTTCAAAGTAAATGGATAATCGTGAAATCAATTATTGACCCAAATAATCAAGATTATGATTTTTGCCATAGTCGAGCAGCCCTACTCTGAATGTTTCATATCCATGTGACGGGAAGAGACTCAGCTAACTGCAGAAAAACCACAAGGCTAGCGCTCAGCCTCTGCATTAGCCACGAGGGAAAAAATGCTAACGCCGTTTGCACAGAAACTCACTCATAACACCCTTATTACTTATCGCAACTGCACGTCCAACATATCCAATAGCATCGTGAGAAGACACAGAATCGATAGGTATCTATATCATCACTCCATGATCAGAACTCGCAAACTTATTAACAAAGACAGACATAACAACACGTGGCGCTAGGTAGCCAACACTTCAATATGGCTCACCTTCGTTGTGGTCTGGTCAAACGTGGTCTCAAATGGCATTAAAGCGATGATGAGGTTCGTCCAATGCGTCTGTCACTTTGGACGGTTTCTGATAATCCATCAGCAATAAACCTGCTTTCCCCTTTCCAGATGTCAGAGCGAGAGACAGCTTTCCGTTTACGGCCAACTGCATGCGCATAGCCCCCACTTTTTTTTGGTAACGCTGGTGTGTATGTGGAAATCCCCCTTTGATTCTATTGGCTCTAGCGGTTAAAAAGAGATGTCAATCATCAAAATCGACCAATGGGTTCCAGAGAAGGGTCAAATCCACCCAAATGACCTCAGAGGTGGAGTTTCTTTTTGCTAAATCTCTCTAAAAAGGTCAAATGTCACTTGTTTTGCATCAATCTTGATTCAGGGCACTTATTATCTGTTGTACTTTGGATTCCTAAAGCTTGTAGTCTACCTCACCATCATCCAAGGGTAGTTTTCACTATAAGTAAAACATATATTTTGGACGGACACTATAATTTAAATGTTCTTACTATGTTCAATCTGAATTTTCTTTCAAATAAAAAACATCTATATTGATTCTGACTTTTCTACATCCAACTCACAGGTTTATCATTGCTTTGAGAGAAAAGATTATTAATGTAACCCTTTTAGAAGATATGGGCATTTGTTGTTGGAATGTCCTTCTGGAGCCTGAGGCCTGAACCACAGGTTGAAGGTGATTCAAAGGAAGCGTGCTCTAAACGGCGCAGGAGATTTTCAGTATAAAAGGTGTCGTTGAGCTCCAGACCTTTATTGTGAAAATCTCTCCTCCCTCAGGTACACCTGCGCTCCCTCTCTCAGGACTCGGTTGCCATGGCAGCGTTACTGGGGCTCTCCAATAGGCTGGAGGCTGGGTGGGCGGAGCTACGGACGTCTTTCGACCAATCAATGTGTTTGCTGTCGTACGCCAAGAGTGCACTGCTGTGATAGATACACACACACACACACTCACACACACACACACACACACACACACACACACACACACACACACACACACACACACACACAGATCTGTATTTTAATAAAATGTGTCGATTCTCCGTCTGTTGTTGTTGTTCTTATTTCCTGTTCTGAGATGTTCCTGTCATTTATGCTGGGAGCACTGCTGTGTGTGTGTGTGTGTGTGTGTGTGTGTGTGTGTGTGTGTGTGTGTGTGTGTGTGTGTGTGTGTGTGTGTGTGTGTGTGTGTGTGTGTGTGTGTGTGTGTGTGTGTGTGTGTGTGTGTGTGTGTGTGTGTGTGTGTGTGTGTGTGTGTGTGTGTGTGTGTGTGTGTGTGTGTGTGTGTGTGTGTGTGTGTGTGTGTGTGTGTGTGTGTGTGTGTGTGTGTGTCACGCAGCATTCCCATCTGTTTGTCCTTACTGGTGTCATTTCCTGGTTGCTAACAAACGCCATTGTAACACATGATCACTGATGTAACGGTGTAACGGTGGTGGACTCATCAGAACAGAGTGGGCGAGCTGACCAATCAGAGCACGGTGGGCTCACAGGGAGGGGGGGGGCAGGAGCTCCAACAAGCCGTGTAGGACAGAGAGTGAATACACATACTATACAGAGATGCTGTTTGAGAAACCAATGTGAGTTTGGAACATTGAATCTATTGAGTAGACCTCAACGATGGAACTATGATCAGTGGAAATGGCCGTGACATGGGACCTTTAAATAAATATTATTTATTGATCTGTTACAGCATTTAGGAGGTGGAATAAAGTTTGAACAATAAAATAAACAGCAGATATATATTTATCTATATCTGCTGTTTATTTTATATGTATGTATACATCTACAGTAGAAAACAAACATCATAAAGAATATAAAATATTATGCATTTATTACAGAAAGCAGAAGAAATATAAATGTATATATTTGTATGTTAATGTATTAATATATGTGATCTGAGTACTTTTTAAACTCCATTTAATGGGATATAAGGACCTCCTCCTAAAGACGTCATTTCCTAGACGGAAGTGTCGGCAGCGCTGAGTCAGCTGAACCAAACCGGAAGCAAAACAAAGAGCAGAGCTCGTTCACAAACGCTCCGACAGACTTCAACGTTTTTAATTATATTAACTTTAATAATTAAGAACTTTTTTTATTTGAGTTTCTTCCCGCGGGAATTTGCGTCATCGCGCAGGACGAACAGCACGCGACACTGAGCAGCAACGCGGAAGTGCAGTGAGGCAAGTTTGAATTTTAATATGAAGTTTAGATATTATCTTTAAGCCCGTTTGAGCTGCGCGCGCAGGTTCTGTCTCTGATTACAGAAGACTTTATAATAAATAATCTTTATTTATATATGTTCAGGAATAATGTTCAGGAATAAAAGCCGTTTATTGAATTTAAAAACGGTTTTTATTCAATTATTATTAAAGAAGCTGAGAGACACGTCACAGTTAATTATTTAAAGATCTTTAACTAATAAAGATTAAAGTGTACCCTTCAGTGACATTTCACTAACTCAATATAACACCTGAAGTGAACATGATGTTATTAAGGGTGAAGAAGAAACAGATAAATGTCTTAATTTTGAAATTATTAACATTTTAAAGATGTTTTTTAAGAATATTTTATGTCCTGAAAAAATGCAAATATTTAAAACGAAAAATAAAATATCTTTATGTTTCGTAAAGATTATAATATTTGTAATGTTTTTTTTTAATGCTTAAGTTTAAATATTCAAATGTTATTAAAAACATGTATTTAGATCAGTGGTTCTCAACTGGTGGGTCGCGGCCCAAAAGTGGGTCGTGGATGTGAGTGAAGAAAAGAAAAATTGAAAAAGAAAATTTCTTTTTTTTTAATGTCAAACTTTTATTTTGAAGGCCCGATGTTCTAACGCTGTGCATGGAAGTACTGGAGACCATAAACGGTCTTCTGTCACGTAGTGATCATCTTCTCAATAAAACATCTTTGCTGATGTTTTTTCGAGTCTTCTGGACAATCAGAATCAAGAGTGTTGCCGGAAGTCCCCACGGAGAATAACTTTGCGGTAGAACTATTCTTTATACATCCATGGGTACAACTTCAGATACAAATGAACACATAATGAACTATGACCCCCGGTCTGATGATTGACAGGTCACAGAACAATGGGGGCTATCTCCCCTTACCCACAAAGTACTTCACACAGACTCTCTCCTCTTTGCTCTTCTCTCTGTGAGGATCAGCAAGCTGTCAGAACAAAGTGAAAAACAAACAATGGCCTAAAATATTATTAATATGTCTGGTAGTAATAGATGTATTTATTTTCTTCTCAGAGTGTACCAGAATGGGTAGTTTATATGTTAGTATTTCTAAAAATCTCCTGGGGGAGAATCCCCCCGGACCCCCTGCTGGGGTTGGGTTTCCAGCATGTGGGCCTTTCTATAACTACAGTTCAGCTTTGATTCCATCATCTCATTAAACCTTCTTTAAAAGCATTGTTCAGTTCTGTGAAGGGATATATGCACTGTACTTCACTTTAATATTGTCTGCTGAAAAGCGTATATATTACAGCAACATTTGTTGTTGAATAGATTTGAGTGGTTCGAAATTTCGGGTCGCGATTTATTGCCAAAGGAAAAAGTGTGTCCCAAGGCCTGACCAGCTGAGAACCACTGCTCTAAATGTCTTAGCGTATATTAATATCACCGTGTTTCCAGATGAAGCGGAAGCGGCTGCTCGCGCTCTTTGTGGGCGGAGTCTTCATCGCCGCCTTGATGTCACTGCATCGCATGCTGGAGCAGGGGGCGGAGCTTCCGCAGGAAGCACCTGCAGGACAGGGGGACCAGGTGGGCCCCCCCCGTAAACAATACATACATAGAAATGCTTACAATAACAACAAGACTATGCTACGCTGCTGCTAAGCGTTAGCAACAGTTGCTTCACCCTCTCTATTGAATGATTAAATATGAAACGTGTCCCCCAGGTTACCGGACGACAATACCCTTCCTCCCCTTTATTCTATAATAACACTTTACTTTTACTTCCATTACTTTTTGTTTCTGAAGTTTTTAGTTTTTATACTTTTTCTGATAACATCACTTCCTGTCTGCAGGTTTTGTCCCGCCTCGCTCAGAAGATTGACAGGTTGGAGCGTCTCCTTAGCGACAACAACCGTCTGGTTGCTACGCTACGAGACTCTCTGCTACACCCTAAAGGGGACAATAGAGGAGGAGCCAATGTAAGCTCCGCCCACAGCCCAGCTGACCCGCTGCCTGGCTGTCGATTGGCCGACGAGACGAAGGGCGGAGCCGACGAAGTGCAGGTTAGCTTAGCAGATGCTAACAGATGTTTTGTTGTAAAATCTGATTTATCGTTTTTCACTTTCTGCTGAAATTTCTTCAGTTTTCTTTATTTTTAAGATATTTTAGAAATGTTTCATTTATTTATTACATTTATTAATAATTATTTAAATCATTTCTGGATATTCTGGATATGTGTAAAGTGTGTGTGTGACAGTGTGTATTAAAGTGTGTATAAAGTGTGTGTGTGACAGTGTGTATAAAGTGTGTGTGTGACAGTGTGTATTAAAGTGTTGTGTGACAGTGTGTATTAAAGTGTGTATAAAGTGTGTGTGTGTGTGTGTGTGTGTGTGTGTGTGTGTGTGTGTGTGTGTGTGTGTGTGTGTGTGTGTGTGTGTGTGTGTGTGTGTGTGTGTGTGTGTGTGTGTGTGTGTGTGTGTGTGTGTGTGTGTGTGTGTGTGTGTGTGTGTGTGTGTGTGTGTGTGTGTGTGTGTGTGTGTGTGACAGTGTGTGTAAATTGTGTGTGACAGTGTGTGTAAAGTGTGTGTGTGTGACATTGTGTGTAAAGTGTGTGTGTGTGACAGTGTGTATTAAAGTGTGTGTGTGTGTGACTGTGTGTGACAGTGTGTATTAAGTGTGTGTGTGTGACAGTGTGTATTAAAGTGTGTGTGTGTGTGTGACAGTGTGTGTGTGTGGGACAGTGTGTGTGTGTGTGTGTGTGTGTGTGTGTGTGTGTGTGTGACAGTGTGTATTAAAGTGTGTGTTCCCGTCAGCTGCTGGATGTTTACGATCGGCTCCCGTTCGATAACCCTCCCGGCGGCGTCTGGAAACAAGGCTTTGATATCCGTTACCAAGGAGACGAGTGGGACGAGACGCCGCTGGAGGTGATCCTGGTGCCGCACTCTCACAACGACCCCGGTAACCATAACAACGTAACGCTAACGACGTAACTCTCAAAAACGTCATTTCAGGTCGTAACGCTAACGATTGAATTTGATTTTGTGCCTGACATCACTGCTGCTTCCTGTCCACGCTCCGTCTCACCTGTTTCTTTATAAACTCATTATAAATAAAGTTTTGCCGTGTTTCAGGCTGGCTGAAGACGTTTGATAATTATTATCACGACCAGACGAAACACATCCTCAACAACATGCTGACCAAACTGTCTGAGGACAGCAGGTACAACCGCTTATCAAGTAACACCTCCTTTCCACTTCCTGCCAGGTTTCCTGTCTGACTTCCTGTTTTACTTCCTTTACGACTTCCTGTTCCACTTCCTGTCAGGTTTCCTGTCTGACTTCCTGTTCCACTTCAAACATTTTAATTTGTATTAACTCTATTGGATAATAGTGTCATAACACAAAAAGTAGATTAATGTGTACTTTATGATGTTATCAGCTTCCTGTTTCTAGCTTCCTGTCATCAGCTTCCTGTCTCTAGCTTCCTGTTATCAGCTTCCTGTTCTGTGCTTTCTGTTATCTGCTTCCTGTTCTCAGCTTCCTGTCATCAGCTTCCTCTCTCTAGCTTCCTGTCATCAGCTTCCTGTCTCTAGCTTCCTGTTATCAGCTTCCTGTCTCTAGCTTCCTGTTATCAGCTTCCTGTTCTCAGCTTCCTGTCATCAGCTTCCTGTCTCTACCTTCCTGTCATCAGCTTCCTGTCTCTAGCTTCCTGTCATCAGCTTCCTGTCTCTAGCTTCCTGTCATCAGCTTCCTGTTCTCTGCTTCCTGTTATCTGCTTCCTGTTCTCAGCTTCCTGTCATCAGCTTCCTGTCTCTAGCTTCCTGTCATCAGCTTCCTGTTCTCTGCTTCCTGTTCTCAGCTTCCTGTCTCTAGCTTCCTGTTATCTGCTTCCTGTCTCTAGCTTCCTGTTATCAGCTTCCTGTCTCCAGCTTCCTGTTATCTGCTTCCTGTCTCTAGCTTCCTGTCATCAGCTTCCTGTTCTCTGCTTCCTGTTCTCAGCTTCCTGTCTCTAGCTTCCTGTCATCAGCTTCCTGTCTCTAGCTTCCTGTTATCAGCTTCCTGTCTCTAGCTTCCTGTTATCAGCTTCCTGTCTCTAGCTTCCTGTTATCTGCTTCCTGTCTCTAGCTTCCTGTTATCAGCTTCCTGTTATCAGCTTCCTGTCTCCAGCTTCCTGTTATCTGCTTCCTGTCTCTAGCTTCCTGTCATCAGCTTCCTGTTCTCTGCTTCCTGTTCTCAGCTTCCTGTCTCTAGCTTCCTGTCATCAGCTTCCTGTCTCTAGCTTCCTGTTATCAGCTTCCTGTCTCTAGCTTCCTATTATCAGCTTCCTGTTATCAGCTTCCTGTCTCTAGCTTCCTGTTATCTGCTTCCTGTCTCTAGCTT
>NC_136910.1:59791353-59806353 GCF_949606895.1 Notothenia rossii
GAGTCTGAGGCTGTAGCTCAGACATGTGTTGAAAGATATCTCCTGGCCGCACGCTGGAGGCCACGCTACGGCGAGGAGATATCATCAAACATGTGTTCAAACTAATTATATGTTAATATTTATAGATTTTATTTTGATATTTTTATGATTTTTGAAAACGTTTTATTATTTTATTATTATTTTTTATATTTGTACTAATTTCTCGTGTCTATATAATTAAAAGATGTGTTTATAATGATATCTTTCATTATAATATTTTTATAAAAAATGTAACACACAATATTATTACTATTTCCTCCGACAGAGCGACGGAGATCCTGTACAGCCTGACTCTGGCTGCGATGCGTTCCCATGGCGACGGTCGCCTGGCGACAGGGTTCCCGGCACGGGATCACTTCCTGCTTCTGACGGCTGGGAGGCGGGGCTTAGCGCTGTTCCAGCATCACGACGCTGTCACCGGCACCGCCAGAGACCCCGTCGTCATGGACTACGGAAACAGGTGCTACTTCCTGTTAGCATGGGGAATATGTTAGCATAAAAAGTAAGGAAACGCGTGTTCGGTAGATTATTTCTTCTTTGTTGATTCTCAGCAATAACTCTAATACCGCTGGAAAGCCTGTTTCCTCTCCAATGGAGCCACGTGAGTGAGGAACGAGCAGCAGAGCGGAGTGTGCGGGGCGCGCCCATGAGACATGCTATCATCCAATCACCAAACAAGAGTCAGCTGTTTGGCTTTGAGAGGAGATCTGTCTCGTGGGCGCGCCCCGCGTCTCAAGGTTCAAGGCTGTTATTGTCATGTGAGCATACAGTGAGGGTATATCAATGATCTGATCAGAGCAACACAATAACACGACAACAGAGTTAGAGGAAAGTCTCCTCTCTCCTCTCTGATGCTCCTCTCCAGAGGAAGGTGTTTTGAGTGGGGGGTGCTGAGGTGCTGGACTCCAGTGAACACTATTACAGGCGCTATAGAGCGCGCACACAAGCACGAGCACCAGGCGCTACAGTGGAACCCGCCACTGCTACAATGAAGGCTCGATAACCAGCTCACGGCATAGAGTGAGTCAGGGTGCATCTGAGATTAGAGAGGGTGCAGGGGTAAAGTGCTATTTTTTGCGCGTGGGGAGCGGACCTCACCTCCTCTAGGGGGGTCCGGGGGGATGCTCCCCCGGGAAGATTTTTTTAAATCTTGAAGTTGAAAGCATCAATCTGGTGCACTTTGAGAGCAACATGAAGAGATCTATGGATACATCTCTCAACACCCAGATGAAACACAACTGTAAACAGATGTTCTTTTTCTTTATGGATATTTTACAAATCACTCCCCTTTCAAACTGTATTCTTGTTTTACTGCCATATAGTATTTCATAACTGTTTTTCCTTTATTCTCTTATTTTTTTTTATAACTATAATGATCATATGAAGGTGAGCCACGGAAATAATCTTTTCAATAATTGTTGACCAAACCGTTTGAGACCCACTGAGATAACTTAGACTAAAGTGAACTATCTAAACACTCAGAGAGTCCTTTAGCTCACCTGAGCCTCTCAGTCTGAGAGGAGAGCTCTCCTCCAGCTTGTTGTGGAACAAACAGCTCCGTATGTCCGTTAGTGCAGCTAGCTAACCAGATGCTAACAACACGGTCCCTGCTGCTGGCACCGGTCCCTCTCTCTCTCTCTGTCTCTCTCTCTCTCTCTCTCCCCCTCTCTCACACACAGTAAATGCGCTATTTCCGCACACACACAGAGCCGCGAGCTTGAATGACACAAGCACACTTTTATTTCCATGCAACTCTCTGATTGGTCTGGTGTCTTGCCTCTGTTGCATTCACTGAACACGGGAAATTACAGTCCTGCCGTCCTCTCTAGTGTCTTGATGAGGTTCACGTAAAGCACGGTTAATGTATTATATTATTGAGGTAGAATTGTCCGGGGCTACAGAAAAAACATTCGGGGCAGGCCAAAATATTATTTTACCAACAAAGAAGAATTTATTGGCTACATATTACACAGATTATGCACAGCGGGAGCAGCAATAACCGTCAAATAATAATTCAGACAGGGGAGCTCCGTACCGCCTGCCTGCCGCTAGGGGGTGCTGCAGCGCCCTCAGCACCCCCCTTCCCGCGCCCATGCTCCTCTCTCCTCTCTCTCTCTCCTCTCTCCTCTCTCTCTCTCCTCTCTCTCTCTCCTCTCTGATGTGACTCCATCTGAGAGGAAAACAGAAAGCATCGATACAACCAAGAAATAATCGACCAACACGCATATCGTTCATTTTTGTGTTACGTTTATGTTAGCACAACAACACGCTAGCATGTTAGCATGTGGTCAGATAAGATGAGATGGACCTTTGTTATTCAGTAGTTGAACTGCAACAGGGTGAGGATAAGAAGCAGCACAGATTCACAGGTAGCAACCAGGTACACGGACGTTAGCATGTTCAGTTAAACGTGTCTCCAGGTAGCAACCAGGTACACGGACGTTAGCATGTTCAGTTAAACGTGTCTCCAGGTAGCAACCAGGTACACGGACGTTAGCATGTTCAGTTAAACGTGTTTCCAGGTAGCAACCAGGTACACGGACGTTAGCATGTTCAGTTAAACGTGTCTCCAGGTAGCAACCAGGTACACGGACGTTAGCATGTTCAGTTAAACGTGTCTCCAGGTAGCAACCAGGTACACGGACGTTAGCATGTTCAGTTAAACGTGTCTCCAGGTAGCAACCAGGTACACGGACGTTAGCATGTTCAGTTAAACGTGTC
Source organism: Notothenia rossii (assembly GCF_949606895.1). NCBI lineage: Eukaryota > Metazoa > Chordata > Actinopteri > Perciformes > Nototheniidae > Notothenia > Notothenia rossii. The sequence goes on from NC_136910.1 coordinate 59,794,114, forward strand.
TCCAGGTAGCAACCAGGTACACGGACGTTAGCATGTTCAGTTAAACGTGTCTCCAGGTAGCAACCAGGTACACAGACGTTAGCATGTTCAGTTAAACGTGTCTCCAGGTAGCAACCAGGTACACGGACGTTAGCATGTTCAGTTAAACGTGTTTCCAGGTAGCAACCAGGTACACGGACGTTAGCATGTTCAGTTAAACGTGTCTCCAGGTAGCAACCAGGTACACAGACATTAGCATGTTCAGTTAAACGTGTCTCCAGGTAGCAACCAGGTACACGGACGTTAGCATGTTCAGTTAAACGTGTCTCCAGGTAGCAACCAGGTACACGGACGTTAGCATGTTCAGTTAAACGTGTCTCCAGGTAGCAACCAGGTACACAGACGTTTGCATGTTCAGTTAAACGTGCCTCCAGGTAGCAACCAGGTACACGGACGTTAGCATGTTCAGTTAAACGTGTCTCCAGGTAGCAACCAGGTACACGGACGTTAGCATGTTCAGTTAAACGTGTCTCCAGGTAGCAACCAGGTACACGGACGTTAGCATGTTCAGTTAAACGTGTCTCCAGGTAGCAACCAGGTACACAGACGTTAGCATGTTCAGTTAAACGTGTTTCCAGGTAGCAACCAGGTACACGGACGTTAGCATGTTCAGTTAAACGTGTCTCCAGGTAGCAACCAGGTAGGCTACACGGACGTTTGCATGTTCAGTTAAACGTGTCTCCAGGTAGTAACCAGGTACACGGACGTTTGCATGTTCAGTTAAACGTGTCTCCAGATAGCAACCAGGTACACGGACGTTAGCATGTTCAGTTAAACGTGTCTCCAGGTAGCAACCAGGTACACGGACGTTAGCATGTTCAGTTAAACGTGTCTCCAGGTAGCAACCAGGTACACGGACGTTTGCATGTTCAGTTAAACGTGTCTCCAGGTAGCAACCAGGTACACGGACGTTTGCATGTTCAGTTAAACGTGTCTCCAGATAGCAACCAGGTACACGGACGTTAGCATGTTCAGTTAAACGTGTCTCCAGGTAGCAACCAGGTACACGGACGTTAGCATGTTCAGTTAAACGTGTCTCCAGATAGCAACCAGGTACACGGACGTTAGCATGTTCAGTTAAACGTGTCTCCAGGTAGCAACCAGGTACACGGACGTTAGCATGTTCAGTTAAACGTGTCTCCAGATAGTAACCGGGTACACAGACGTTAGCATGTTCAGTTAAACGTGTCTCCAGGTAGCAACCAGGTACACAGACGTTAGCATGTTCAGTTAAACGTGTCTCCAGGTAGCAACCAGGTACACAGACGTTAGCATGTTCAGTTAAACGTGTCTCCAGGTAGCAACCAGGTAGGCTACACGGACGTTAGCATGTTCAGTTAAACGTGTCTCCAGATAGTAACCGGGTACACAGACGTTAGCATGTTCAGTTAAACGTGTCTCCAGGTAGTGACCAGGTACACGGACGTTAGCATGTTCAGTTAAACGTGTCTCCAGGTAGCAACCAGGTACACAGACGTTAGCATGTTCAGTTAAACGTGCCTCCAGGTAGCAACCAGGTACACGGACGTTAGCATGTTCAGTTAAACGTGTCTCCAGGTAGCAACCAGGTACACAGACGTTAACATGTTCAGTTAAACGTGTCTCCAGGTGGCAACCAGGTACACGGACGTTAGCATGTTCAGTTAAACGTGTCTCCAGGTAGCAACAAGGTACACAGACGTTAGCATGTTCAGTTAAACGTGTCTCCAGGTAGTAACCGGGTACACAGACGTTAGCATGTTCAGTTAAACGTGTCTCCAGGTAGCAAGCAGGTACACAGACGTTAGCATGTTCAGTTAAACGTGTCTCCAGGTAGCAACCAGGTACACAGACGTTAACATGTTCAGTTAAACGTGTCTCCAGGTAGCAACCAGGTACACAGACGTTAGCATGTTCAGTTAAACGTGTCTCCAGATAGCAACCAGGTACACGGACGTTAGCATGTTCAGTTAAACGTGTCTCCAGGTAGCAACCAGGTACACAGACGTTAACATGTTCAGTTAAACGTGTCTCCAGGTAGTAACCAGGTACACAGACGTTAGCATGTTCAGTTAAACGTGTCTCCAGGTAGCAACCAGGTACACAGACGTTAGCATGTTCAGTTAAACGTGTCTCCAGATAGCAACCAGGTACACGGACGTTAGCATGTTCAGTTAAACGTGTCTCCAGGTAGTAACCAGGTAGGCTACACGGACGTTAGCATGTTCAGTTAAACGTGTCTCCAGATAGCAACCAGGTACACGGACGTTAGCATGTTCAGTTAAACGTGTCTCCAGGTAGCAACCAGGTACACGGACGTTAGCATGTTCAGTTAAACGTGTCTCCAGGTAGCAACCAGGTACACGGACGTTAGCATGTTCAGTTAAACGTGTCTCCAGATAGCAACCAGGTACACGGACGTTAGCATGTTCAGTTAAACGTGTCTCCAGGTAGCAACCAGGTACACAGACGTTAGCATGTTCAGTTAAACGTGTCTCCAGGTAGCAACCAGGTACACGGACGTTAGCATGTTCAGTTAAACGTGTCTCCAGGTAGCAACCAGGTACACGGACGTTAGCATGTTCAGTTAAACGTGTCTCCAGGTAGTAACCAGGTACACGGACGTTTGCATGTTCAGTTAAACGTGTCTCCAGGTAGCAACCAGGTACACGGACGTTAGCATGTTCAGTTAAACGTGTCTCCAGGTAGCAACCAGGTACACAGACGTTAGCATGTTCAGTTAAACGTGTCTCCAGGTAGCAACCAGGTACACAGACGTTTGCATGTTCAGTTAAACGTGTCTCCAGGTAGCAACCAGGTACACAGACGTTAGCATGTTCAGTTAAACGTGTCTCCAGGTAGTGACCGGGTACACGGACGTTAGCATGTTCAGTTAAACGTGTCTCCAGGTAGCAACCAGGTACACAGACGTTTGCATGTTCAGTTAAACGTGTCTCCAGGTAGCAACCAGGTACACAGACGTTAGCATGTTCAGTTAAACGTGTCTCCAGGTAGTGACCGGGTACACGGACGTTAGCATGTTCAGTTAAACGTGTCTCCAGGTAGCAACCAGGTACACGGACGTTAGCATGTTCAGTTATATATTCAAATTTCTTTATTAGGATAAACCCCTTGAGGTGAATCACCTCGTTTTCAAGGGGGTCCCAAGAAAACAAATAACAAACAAGTACAACATACAAACAACATTCACACACATACATCGGAAGAAATAACCAAGAAATTACAAACATTCAGCCTAAGCATACAGCACATGGTAATACATTATAGGCGGTTACATTGAATGCATATCATTGGGTAGAGTAAAGTAGAGTAGCTGTACTATATATACAAAATCATAACAATAAAGACTTAGAAATAAAGACTTAGAAATGGGCAATAGGTGGGTCATCTCATGAGGAGATGGTGAAATAAGATGGAGCCTCAACAACCCTTAAACAATAAATAAAGTACTTCAGGTCATACAAAAACATTCAACCTTGAGGTGAGACGACAATGCACGCTTGAACAAAGTCAGAGTAGGGAGAGATCTGATGGTAGCAGGTAAGTTATTCCAATCAGCAGGAGCTTTAAATTTGAAGGCTCTTTTGCCAATGTCCTTTTTAACTAGAGGAACGGTGAAGAAGAGCTGAGAGGTATGTCTAACTTGGTGGGTTGATGTAAAACGAAAGAGATACTGTTTCAAATATGGGGGATAATTAAAGTTGAAACTTTTATAAATGAACTCAAGCCAGTGCAAATGTCTTCTCAAATCAGGAGAAGGGAGATTGAGGTTTAGGTACAGTGCACAGTGGTGTGTATGGAAATCACAACCGAGAATAAATCTACTCATTCTATTGTAAGCAATGTTTAGCGGGGCTAGAACAGATTTCGGAGCATTGAGATAAACAACGTCACAATAGTCTAATAAGGGAAATAGCAGTTGGGTAGCAAGTTTTTTCCTAACTTTTAAGGTAAAACAGTGCCGAGAGCGGTAAAGAGTACCGAGACCAAAGTTTACTTTATGCAGTATATGATCAATATGAGGTTTGAATGAAAGGTTAGAGTCAAGCCATACCCCTAAATATTTAAAACTGTCAACTCTATGCAGAATTGTACCATCACTGCAAGAAATATCACATGAGCCAGTCAAAGATTTGAGTTTGTGTCGGGTACCAAAGATCATAGAGAAGGATTTAGTTTTGTTCAAAAGTAACTTGTTCTGGAATAGCCAGTCTTGCAGGAGGGTGAAATCTGACTGGAGTGAAACTTGAATTTGAGAGAGATTTGGTTTTGATGTGTAAATAACGGTATCATCTGCATATAGATGAACATTACAGTTTTGAAAAATGGAGGGCAAATTGTTTATATAAATGGTGAAAAGTAGTGGTCCAAGTGTAGAGCCCTGAGGTACTCCACTATGCTGTATAAGGAGATCAGAACTTTTCCCATTCAAAATAACACACTGTTTTCGATTATGTAAATATGAGCTAAACCAAAGTAATGCACTTCTAGAAAGTCCAATAGCATATAATTTATCAAGTAGTAAATAGCGATCAACAACATCAAAAGCTTTGGTAAGATCAATAAAGATGGCACCAGTTAACTCCCCTCTATCAGCTGCAGAGAACACATCATTTGTGAATTTAAGTAGGGCAGTAGCTGTAGAATGATTTGATCTAAAACCAGATTGAAGGGGTGTGAGAATGTTGTTAATACTAAGGTATAGTGAAAGTTGGTTAAAGATGATTTTTTCAAATATTTTGGCAACAGAGCATAGGATGGAGATAGGCCTGTAATTATTGCAATCAAGCTGATCACCACTTTTATGAAGAGGAATAATACGTGCATATTTCCAGATAAGTGGTAGTTCGCTGGAGACAAGTGACAGGTTGAATAAATCAGTAAGAGGGTACATAATAATATTGGCGGCTAGCTTGAGAAAACGATTTTCAACCCCATCAAGTCCAACACCACTGCTTACCTTTAATTCACAAATTACTTTCTGCACTTCAGTTGGTCGTATTTTCCGAAAGGAAAAAGAACTGGTACAAGGTGGCATATTACCAGGAGAACTGGTAGTCGGTTGACTGTCAGGGAGAAGCGAGGAGCAGACAGACGAGAAATGATTGTTGAAGACCTGGGAAATAGATAGTGGATCATGTAGAATATTGCCATCAAGCTTAATTTGATTAATTTGATTAATTGAATGTTTTTCAGAGATGTTAGTAATTGTTTTAATTTTTCTCCAGAATTCTTTGGGATTTTTAAAGTCACCAGTCAGGCATTCTCTGTAGTAAATAGCTTTGGCATTAGAAGTTTTAGTTTTGCTTAGATTTCTCAGTTTTCTATATATTTCCCAGTCAGCATTGTCTCTTGTCAGATGGTATGTTGTCCATGCTTTGTCCCTTTTCCTAAAGAGGTCAATAAGTTCAGGACTGATCCAGGGGAGATGTCTACCCTTTACCTTAATAGTTTTCCATGGTGCATGTTTATCTACTACTTTTGTGAACTCGGAGAGAAAAAAATCCCATGCATCTTGAACATAAGGTATTAACTGAAATCTGTCCCAGTTAATAGCAAGTAAATCATTCAAAAATAAGTCAAGATTCAGTTTTTTATATTGTCTGATACTAATCAACTTAGGGGGCACTTTCGGAATTTTAATTTTCCACACACAGTAAACAACACAATGGTCACTAAAACAGTCTGACATGATACCAGACTTGGAAAATCTGTCAGGATGAGAAGCCAGTATCCAGTCAAGAAGAGTTTGAGACCGGGGTGTAATACGAGTAGGCTCTTTAATAAGTTGAGTTAGGTTTAGATTATTTAGTAGATTTTTTTCTTTAGAGCATGATTTATCAAGCCAATTTTTGTTAAAGTCACCAAGTATTATTAGTTCGCCTTTCTGAGAAATAGAATTGATGGAATTGATGGTGGAGATTATATTATTAAAGGAATCAGCAGGGGATGATGGTGGTCTATATACACTTCCAATGATCAGTCGCTTGTTTTCATGCAGTGTGATTTTAACAAAAATACATTCAAAAAGATAAGCTTCAACAGGGGGAGTAATCAATTCAGAAGCGAGCTCTGCTAACACAAAAATGGCCACACCTCCACCCAATGAGACTCTGTCAGATCTGTATAAATTGTAATTTGTCAAATTAATTTCATTATTTGATATATGACTACCTAGCCAGGTCTCCGAAAGTGTGATAATGTGTGGCTTATGCATAATGACCCATACACGAAGCTGGTTAATTTTTGACACCAAACTCCTGATATTAAGATGAATAATTTGTAATCCTTTTGCCTCATTCATAAGGTTTCAGTAACATAGGAAATAGCAGTGTTTTGTGAGTACAGCATTTGTAGGCTAAGGTCAAACTAGATGCAAGGCTGAAGTCTATTTTCGAATTAATTAATAGTTAAACGTGTCTCCAGGTAGTAACCAGGTACACGGACATTAGCATGTTCAGTTAAACGTGTCTCCAGGTAGTAACCAGGTACACGGACGTTAGCATGTTCAGTTAAACGTGTCTCCAGGTAGTAACCAGGTACACGGACGTTAGCATGTTCAGTTAAACGTGTCTCCAGGTAGCCACCAGGCACACGGACGTTAGCATGTTCAGTTAAACGTTTCCCACTACAGACTTCATGTTAGCATGTTAGCTTTAGCTGCTCTCAGGTGCTCCTTGTTTATTGGTTGTGAATAACATTAATTATCAGAACTTTGTGACTCCGGAGCTCTTTAGCGTCTTTAGCGTTAGCATGTGTTTTGTCTCATTTGTCCCTCCATGCTTTCCGTTGAAGGACGACGTCGCGCTGACAACGGTAACCGCCTCGCTGACTGTTAGCATTAGCATCATACCCATTTATTTAGCATTAGCATCTAACATTAGCCTCCCCTCATAGCGATTCATTTAGCATTAGCATCTAACATTGGCTTCCATTAACGTCGTGTCTGTGTTAAAATTCCTCCGTTAGTTTTTGAATATACAATCATCCCAAACATATGTTAATCAATTAAGTGAATATTCAAGAGAAATTAACCCTTGTAGTGTCCATGTTTGTTTACATCACAATAACCCTTGTAGTGTCCATGTTTGTTGACATCACAATAACCCTTGTAGTGTCCATGTTTGTTTACATCACAATAACCCTTGTAGTGTCCATGTTTGTTTACATCACAATAACCCTTGTAGTGTCCATGTTTGTTTACATCACAATAACCCTTGTAGATCAGACTCATAACAGAGAAACACTGACTTTAGACTTAAATCAATGTTTTGTCACATTTCCAGTAAAAAGAGTTTTAATGAGAAACAGAATAGTTTCTTTAAGAAGAAAATCTAAACTCAGTAGAAAGAAAGTAAATACGAACTAAAACAGAGAATGATGAAATGATGTGTTGTTGCCGGGCAGATTGTTGGAGTCCATCCAGAAGCTTCGGAAGGTTCTGCAGAGCTCCGCCCACTGGCTGCTCCTATTGGACAAGAGCCAGTACCACCACGACCAATCAAAGCCCTTCCTGCTCACGGTGAGCTTTGAGCTGAGAGTTAAATAGGATAAAGCTATTTAAATGAAAGGTTGAATAAATGTTGTGTTTCAGGACGACGTGATGTCGGCGCAGGACGCGCTGCCGCAGAAGACCAAGATAACGCTGAGCGAGGAGCCCAGGTGAGGGGCGAGGCTTAAGAGAGGGGGATGGGCATACGTGCAAAGAGGGTGGGGCATATGGTGAGGGGAGGGACTTAAAGGGGAGAGGAGGGGCATATGTTCCAAGAGGGTGGGGCATATGGGGAGAGGCGGGGCTTATATCGAGGCAGTATCTGTTATTATTCCAATAATACAAATGTTTTTATGTTTAAATTATTTAATTGACTAAAGTCATTTTGAGTCTCTTTATTGATAATTACTATTTTAATTAATCTTTTAATGTCCAATCATACTTTGAAGTGTTTTGAAAGATTTGTATTATTTATTTATTTGACTAATAAATACAAATAGTTTTTGTATTTGATTATTTTTTATTTCCTGTTTCATTAATAAATAACAACGTCTGTTAATTATTACATTTTAAACGTTAAAGATAAATCTTCAGTTGCCGTGTGTTCTGCAGTACATATGTTGTTATGCTAAGCTAACTAATGCTATGTGGTTTAATATTTTCAGGTGTGTTGTTGTTTACTAAAGATGTTTATTTACTCCTGTCTCTTCTTCAGGATATTGATCGTCTATAACCCGACGGAGCAGATCCGATCATCCGTCATTAGCGTCGTCGTCGACTCTCCGGACGCTCGAGTCATCGACGCAGAAACTGGTCGACCAATGGCTGCGCAGATCTCTGCGGTGTGGGCGGAGCCAAGCCGGGCGTCCACAGACAGCTTTCAGGTGTTTACACAACCATATTATTGACCTGATGATAGATATCAATAAGTGTTAATAGAAATATATATTGTGTGTTCCTGCAGCTGGACTTCCTGTCTGAACTCCCTCCTCTCTCATTGGTTGTGTACCATGTGACCCGATCCTCTTCTGGCTCCGTCCCCCGGGCTCGATACACCTTCCATCGCCGCGGCAACCCTCCGACCATTCACAGCGAGCACTTCCAGATGTCCCGCCCCCAGGGCCCCGAGGCCGACGCCCCCCTGTCGCTTAGCAACAAGCACGTCCAAATATGGAGCTCCCCGGAAACAGGCCTGATGCAGGTCGGATTTTCAAAATAAAAGCCTCTCAGATATTTAATCAGAGACATGTTTTATTTTATCCTTTCTTCAAATTCATCTGATGATCCAAAGACGGATCTTTATAGAGAGGTGCAGGAATGAGTCCTGAAGGAAGTGAGTCAGCATTTCAGCACTTCCTGTTCCCTGGTCTCAGAGCCAATGGGATCTCTCCATAGGATTTAGGAAGATAGCTGAACTAAGGTGTGTGGTTGAGACACATTGAAGAGACAGGTCACGTTTTGTTCTAGGACATTAAATCATCAGCAGTGACCCCACTGGTGATCTCTGAAGAGTGGACGTGTCTGAGAAACGATGGTTGTTACCAAGTGGCTGAATAGGACTACAGAAGTCGTGGAGGCCGTTGTACGTCATTACGCCGAACACGTAAACACTCCTCTAAGTTAGTTTCTGTTCTGCTTGAGAGCAAGTCCCTGCCTCCTGCAGACTGTTCAAACAAACGCTTCAACTCCTTCCATCTAGAATCTGTGTGTTTGAATATGGATCTGAAGTTGGCGTGACGTTGAAGTCGTGCTGCTGGACTCGGCTGTAGTTCCTTTATAGCATCACGTTAGCATTTAGCTTCTGGATGTTAGATTTATGATTAGAACATTATGAAAGTAGACATGTGGAGATTATCCTGAACAAAACGTGCATTTATCAAACAGGTTTGTTTCCACAGACATTATTTTAAACTGTTTTCCTAAATCCTCTGGAGACATCCTGTAGCTTGTTGTCTAGGGAACAGCAGCTTCCTGCAGGGTAAACCCGTCCTCCCTGCTCCGCTCTATAGTGAAGAAATTATATTTCTGTTTTTCGTTGTTTTATGTTTCATCCTTAGCATCATCATCATCATCATTATTTCCATCTCTGTATGTTTGTTGCGGTTCAGAAGCTGCGTCTGCGTGCGGGCTCTGAGCACCAGGTCCAGGTCCACTTCCTGTGGTACGGAACCAGAACCGGAGCCAACCGGGACAAGAGCGGAGCGTACCTGTTCCTGCCGGGAGAGGAGGGGGCCCAGGTGAGGAGAACCAGAACCTGGAGAGGATTCTCCCCCCCCCCCCTCAGGTGTACAGGTTAACTGACTCCCCCCCCTCCCCCTCAGGTGTACTCCTTTTCAGAACCGCCCCTGGTCCGGGTCTCAAGAGGACCGCTGTACTCTGACATCACTTCCTGTCTGCGTCACGTGACCCACACCGTGAGGCTGTACCACTTGGAAGGTAACGCTTTAAATTACTCTCTATATTCAGGGTTACTGAAAGGTCGTGTTTAAAGGGGTCTATTGTGCTCAGGTTCAGGTCACCTGCAGGTAAAGTACAGCTGTTTCTCTGAAATCACATGATCCCAGCAGCCAATCAGAGGGCAGGGTCCCACCTGAGAGCAGCTGATCATCAGGTGTTCAGCTGAATGACTACTGAGTGAGCGGGTAGACGAACAGGTAGACGCTGCAGAACATCCAGAACTCTCCGTGACGGATCAAACGGTTCTTATTATTTAATCAGGAAAAAGTCTGAATTCAACATTTGTTGGTGAGTTTATTAAGAAATCCGCAGACATAATAAATAATGAAGTCCTGGATGTTTTATTTCTTGAGATAGATATTTGACCTCATGTGTGTCAACTTTAATTTAATTAAAAAAATGATTTCAAAATAAAACTCCCAGGGCATGCTGGGAGATCCCTGGAGATTTCCAACATGGTGGACATCCGGTCTCAGGTGAACCGCGAGCTTGTGATGCGGATCGTCACCGACGTCGCCAGCGGCAACCGTTTCCATAGCGACCTCAACAGCTTCCAGGTACAATTCTTCCTGTGAAGTTCGTTCAGTCCTCTTAATTAATCTGTTCATGAATCTGTTCATTAGTCAGAGGTGTGTTCAAACTGTTTACAAACCGTTTAAACTGTGTTGTTGTTGTTGTTGTTGTTGTGGTGGTTGTTGTTGTTTAGATGCAGCAGCGTCGGACCCTCTCTAAACTCCCGCTGCAGGCTAACTTCTACCCGATGACCTCAGCAGCGTTTCTGCAGGACGCCGAAACCCGGATCACCGTCCTGTCGGCCCAGAGTCAGGGGGTCGCATCCCTCAAACCTGGTGAGTCAGGGGGTCGCATCCCTCAAACCGGGTGAGTCAGGGGGTCGCATCCCTCAGACCAGGTGAGTCAGGGGGTCGCATCCCTCAGACCGGGTGAGTCGGGGTCGCAGCCCTCAAACTGGGTGAGTCAGGGGGTCGCATCCCTCAAACCTGGTGAGTCAGAGGGTCGCAGCCCTCAAACCGGGTGAGTCAGGGGGTCGCATCCCTCAGACCAGGTGAGTCAGGGGGTCGCATCCCTCAAACCGGGTGAGTCAGGGGGTCGCATCCCTCAGACCAGGTGAGTCAGGGGGTCGCATCCCTCAGACCAGGTGAGTCAGGGGGTCGCATCCCTCAGACCAGGTGAGTCAGGGGGTCGCATCCCTCAGACCAGGTGAGTCAGGGGGTCGCATCCCTCAGACCAGGTGAGTCAGGGGGTCGCATCCCTCAGACCAGGTGAGTCAGGGTGTCGCATCCCTCAGACCGGGTGAGTCCGGTGGTTGCATCCCTCAGACCAGGTGAGTCAGGGGGTCGCATCCCTCAAACCTGGTGAGTCAGGGGGTCGCATCCCTCAAACCTGGTGAGTCAGGGGGTCGCAGCCCTCAAACCGGGTGAGTCAGGGGGTCGCAGCTCTCAAAACGGGTGAGTCAGGGGGTCGCATCCCTCAGACCGGGTGAGTCAGGGGGTCGCAGCCCTCAAACTGGGTGAGTCAGGGGGTCGCAGCTCTCAAAACGGGTGAGTCAGGGGGTCGCATCCCTCAGACCGGGTGAGTCAGGGGGTCGCATCACTCAGACCGGGTGAGTCAGGGGGTCTTATCCCTCAAACCGGGTGAGTCAGGGGGTCGCATCACTCAGACCGGGTGAGTCAGGGGATCGCAGCCCTCAGACCGGGTGAGTCGGGGTCGCAGCCCTCAGACCAGGTCAGTCAGGGGACGTCTCACCTGTCTCTCACCTGTCTCTCACCTGTCTCCCTGCAGGCGAGCTGGAGCTGGTGTTGGACCGGCGGCTGCAGCAGGACGATAACAGAGGCCTCGGTCAGGGAGTGACGGACAACAAGAGGACATCCAGTCTGTACCACCTTCTGCTGGAGGAGAGGAGGGGGGGAAAGGTGAGAGGGGGGCAGGTGAGAGGGGAAATGTGAGAGGGGAAAGGTGAGAGGGGACAGGTGAGATTGGGGGATAGGTGAGAGGGGACAGGTGAGAGGGGACAGGTGAGATTGGGGGATAGGTGAGAGGGGATAGGTGAGGGGGAAAGGTGAGAGGGGAAAGGTGAGAGGTGAGAGGGGGGGAAGGTGAGAGGGGATAGGTGAGAGGGGAAAGGTGAGAGGGGACAGATGAGAGTGGACAGGTGAGGGGGAAAGGTGAGAGGGGACAGGTGAGAGGGGACAGGTGAGAGGGGGAGACAGGTGAGGGGGGACAGATGAGAGGTG
>NC_136910.1:59811353-59853853 GCF_949606895.1 Notothenia rossii
TGTGTGTGTGTGTGTGTGTGTGTGTGTGTGTGTGTGTGTGTGTGTGTGTGTGTGTGTGTGTGTGTGTGTGTGTGTGTGTGTGTGTGTGTGTGTGTGTGTGTGTGTGTGTGTGTGTGTGTGTGTGTGTGTGTGTGTGTGTGTGTGAGAGATTAACCGTGAAAGGGTCACTTTGGGAAAGTAATTAATCTTCTGGGTATTTTTATAATTTAGAAAGTATATATTTTCTTTACACGGGTATATTAATGACTAATGAAGTATTTAAAAGTGAAGATTTTCTTTTAGGACAGATTTCTGGTTTTATTTTGAAATAAATTATTTGTAAATGTTCCTTCTTGTTGACTAATTATTGAGTTCATATCTTTATCCACGCCTGGCCTTCCTCACGTGGATCCTAGAGAGCTGGTTCCTGTCCGGAGGAGAGAGGTGAAGCTGCTGATATAAACCACATACTGAATAACCCGGTTCAATGCTCTGATTGGCTGGTATGTCATCACATGGTACTAAATACATCTGCACACTGTTCCTACCCGACAGCATGTCCATATGTCAGGGGGGTGGATTGGTCTTTCATAGATGGCTTTAGTTCATGATTTACATTTCATCTCGAGTGTTCTTGGATACTCTATTGATATCTATCTATATATATTTTCAAATGTGCACTTGTCGGGCTGAACCCCCGATGTTTCTATAGCAACGCCCCTGCTTGTAAACCCCCCCCCACACACACGGTAATATCTTTAACTCTACTGTTACACACTTTAATGAATGGATTGAATCTCTGAAGTTTCCTCAGTGTTCAGCCAGATGGTTTCCTGCTGACTCGTTCAGTCTCAGGTCTCTCAGCGTCTGCGTTCAGAGATCAGGAGAATCATGAAACCATTCAGTCTCGGATCAATAAATATAACTTTAACATTTAATCTCTCTAACACTTTACCTTTAACCATTCGTTTTTACTTTTTATTACTTTAAGGTAAAGTGACTGCCAGTCTGCAGCATCTAGATTACAGCCAGTCTAAAGTGGGTTAGATCAGTCTCTAAAGTGGGTTAGATCAGTCTCTAAAGTGAGTTAGATCAGTCTCTAAAGTGGGTTAGATCAGTCTCTAAAGTGGGTTAGATCAGTCTCTAAAGTGGGTTAGATCAGTCTCTAAAGTGGGTTAGATCAGTCTCTAAAGTGGGTTAGATCAGTCTCTAAAGTGGGTTAGATCAGTCTCTAAAGTGGGTTAGATCAGTCTCTAAAGGTGGGTTAGATCAGGCTCTAAAGTGGGTTAGATCAGTCTCTAAAGTGGGTTAGATCAGTCTCTAAAGTGAGTTAGATCAGTCTCTAAAGGTGGGTTAGATCAGGCTCTAAAGTGGGTTAGATCAGTCTCTAAAGGTGGGTTAGATCAGTCTCTAAAGTGGGTTAGATCAGTCTCTAAAGTGGGTTAGATCAGTCTCTAAAGTGGGTTAGATCAGTCTCTAAAGGTGGGTTAGATCAGGCTCTAAAGTGGGTTAGATCAGTCTCTAAAGTGGGTTAGATCAGTCTCTAAAGTGAGTTAGATCAGTCTCTAAAGGTGAGTTAGATCAGTCTCTAAAGTGGGTTAGATCAGTCTCTAAAGTGGGTTAGATCAGTCTCTAAGGTGGGTTAGATCAGTCTCTAAAGTGGGTTAGATCAGGCTCTAAAGTGGGTTAGATCAGTCTCTAAAGTGGGTTAGATCAGGCTCTAAAGTGGGTTAGATCAGGCTCTAAAGTGGGTTAGATCAGTCTCTAAAGTGAGTTAGATCAGTCTCTAAAGTGGGTTTGATCAGTCTCTAAGGTGGGTTAGATCAGTCTCTAAAGTGGGTTAGATCAGTCTCTAAAGTGGGTTAGATCAGTCTCTAAAGTGAGTTAGATCAGTCTCTAAAGTGGGTTAGATCAGTCTCTAAAGTGAGTTAGATCAGTCTCTAAAGTGGGTTAGATCAGTCTCTAAAGTGGGTTAGATCAGTCTCTAAAGTGAGTTAGATCAGTCTCTAAAGTGGGTTTGATCAGTCTCTAAAGTGGGTTAGATCAGTCTCTAAAGTGAGTTAGATCAGTCTCTAAAGTGAGTTAGATCAGTCTCTAAAGTGGGTTTGATCAGGCTCTAAAGTGAGTTAGATCAGCCTCTAAAGTGGGTTAGATCAGTCTCTAAAGTGGGTTAGATCAGTCTCTAAAGGGGGTTAGATCAGTCTCTAAAGGGGGTTAGATCAGTCTCTAAAGGGGGTTAGATCAGTCTCTAAAGTGGGTTAGATCAGTCTCTAAAGTGGGTTAGATCAGTCTCTAAAGTGAGTTAGATCAGTCTCTAAAGTGGGTTAGATCAGTCTCTAAAGGGGGTTAGATCAGTCTCTAAAGGGGGTTAGATCAGTCTCTAAAGTGGGTTAGATCAGTCTCTAAAGTGAGTTAGATCAGTCTCTAAAGGTGAGTTAGATCAGTCTCTAAAGTGGGTTAGATCAGTCTCTAAAGTGGGTTAGATCAGTCTCTAAGGTGGGTTAGATCAGGCTCTAAAGTGGGTTAGATCAGTCTCTAAAGTGAGTTAGATCAGTCTCTAAAGTGAGTTAGATCAGCCTCTAAAGTGGGTTAGATCAGGCTCTAAAGTGGGTTAGATCAGGCTCTAAAGTGAGTTAGATCAGTCTCTAAAGTGGGTTAGATCAGGCTCTAAAGTGAGTTAGATCAGTCTCTAAAGTGAGTTAGATCAGCCTCTAAAGTGGGTTAGATCAGGCTCTAAAGTGGGTTAGATCAGGCTCTAAAGTGAGTTAGATCAGGCTCTAAAGTGGGTTAGATCAGGCTCTAAAGTGAGTTAGATCAGCCTCTAAAGTGGGTTAGATCAGTCTCTAAAGTGAGTTAGATCAGTCTCTAAAGTGGGTTAGATCAGTCTCTAAAGTGAGTTAGATCAGTCTCTAAAGTGAGTTAGATCAGTCTCTAAAGTGGGTTAGATCAGTCTCTAAAGTGAGTTAGATCAGTCTCTAAAGTGAGTTAGATCAGCCTCTAAAGTGGGTTAGATCAGCCTCTAAAGTGGGTTAGATCAGGCTCTAAAGTGAGTTAGATCAGTCTCTAAAGTGGGTTAGATCAGGCTCTAAAGTGAGTTAGATCAGCCTCTAAAGTGAGTTAGATCAGTCTCTAAAGTGAGTTAGATCAGTCTCTAAAGTGGGTTAGATCAGTCTCTAAAGTGGGTTAGATCAGTCTCTAAAGTGGGTTAGATCAGTCTCTAAAGTGAGTTAGATCAGTCTCTAAAGTGGGTTAGATCAGGCTCTAAAGTGAGTTAGATCAGCCTCTAAAGTGGGTTAGATCAGTCTCTAAAGTGAGTTAGATCAGTCTCTAAAGTGGGTTAGATCAGTCTCTAAAGTGGGTTAGATCAGGCTCTAAAGTGAGTTAGATCAGCCTCTAAAGTGGGTTAGATCAGTCTCTAAAGTGAGTTAGATCAGTCTCTAAAGTGGGTTAGATCAGTCTCTAAAGTGAGTTAGATCAGTCTCTAAAGTGGGTTAGATCAGTCTCTAAAGTGAGTTAGATCAGCCTCTAAAGTGGGTTAGATCAGTCTCTAAAGTGAGTTAGATCAGTCTCTAAAGTGGGTTAGATCAGTCTCTAAAGTGGGTTAGATCAGTCTCTAAAGTGAGTTAGATCAGTCTCTAAAGTGGGTTAGATCAGTCTCTAAAGTGGGTTAGATCAGTCTCTAAAGTGGGTTAGATCAGTCTCTAAAGTGGGTTAGATCAGGCTCTAAAGTGGGTTAGATCAGTCTCTAAAGTGAGTTAGATCAGTCTCTAAAGTGGGTTAGATCAGTCTCTAAAGTGGGTTAGATCAGTCTCTAAAGTGAGTTAGATCAGTCTCTAAAGTGGGTTAGATCAGTCTCTAAAGTGGGTTAGATCAGTCTCTAAAGTGAGTTAGATCAGCCTCTAAAGTGGGTTAGATCAGTCTCTAAAGTGAGTTAGATCAGTCTCTAAAGTGGGTTAGATCAGGCTCTAAAGTGAGTTAGATCAGTCTCTAAAGTGGGTTAGATCAGGCTCTAAAGTGGGTTAGATCAGTCTCTAAAGTGAGTTAGATCAGGCTCTAAAGTGGGTTAGATCAGTCTCTAAAGTGAGTTAGATCAGCCTCTAAAGTGGGTTAGATCAGTCTCTAAAGTGAGTTAGATCAGTCTCTAAAGTGGGTTAGATCAGGCTCTAAAGTGGGTTAGATCAGTCTCTAAGGTGGGTTAGATCAGTCTCTAAAGTGGGTTAGATCAGTCTCTAAAGTGAGTTAGATCAGTCTCTAAGGTGGGTTAGATCAGTCTCTAAAGTGGGTTAGATCAGTCTCTAAAGTGGGTTAGATCAGTCTCTAAAGTGGGTTAGATCAGTCTCTAAAGTGGGTTAGATCAGTCTCTAAAGTGAGTTAGATCAGTCTCTAAAGTGGGTTAGATCAGTCTCTAAAGGTGAGTTAGATCAGTCTCTAAAGTGGGTTAGATCAGTCTCTAAAGTGGGTTAGATCAGTCTCTAAAGTGGGTTAGATCAGCCTCTAAAGTGAGTTAGATCAGTCTCTAAAGTGGGTTAGATCAGTCTCTAAAGTGAGTTAGATCAGTCTCTAAAGTGGGTTAGATCAGTCTCTAAAGTGGGTTAGATCAGTCTCTAAAGTGGGTTAGATCAGTCTCTAAAGTGGGTTTGATCAGTCTCTAAAGTGGGTTAGATCAGGCTCTAAAGTGGGTTAGATCAGGCTCTAAAGTGGGTTAGATCAGTCTCTAAAGTGGGTTAGATCAGTCTCTAAAGTGGGTTAGATCAGTCTCTAAAGTGGGTTAGATCAGGCTCTAAAGTGGTTAGATCAGTCTCTAAAGTGGGTTTGATCAGTCTCTAAAGTGGGTTAGATCAGGCTCTAAAGTGGGTTAGATCAGCCTCTAAAGTGGGTTAGATCAGGCTCTAAAGTGGGTTAGATCAGTCTCTAAAGTGGGTTAGATCAGCCTCTAAAGTGGGTTAGATCAGTCTCTAAAGTGAGTTAGATCAGGCTCTAAAGTGGGTTAGATCAGTCTCTAAAGTGGGTTAGATCAGTCTCTAAAGTGGGTTAGATCAGTCTCTAAAGTGAGTTAGATCAGTCTCTAAAGTGGGTTAGATCAGTCTCTAAAGTGGGTTAGATCAGTCTCTAAAGTGGGTTAGATCAGTCTCTAAAGTGGGTTTGATCAGTCTCTAAAGTGGGTTAGATCAGGCTCTAAAGTGGGTTAGATCAGTCTCTAAAGTGGGTTAGATCAGGCTCTAAAGTGGGTTAGATCAGTCTCTAAAGTGGGTTAGATCAGCCTCTAAAGTGGGTTAGATCAGTCTCTAAAGTGAGTTAGATCAGGCTCTAAAGTGGGTTAGATCAGTCTCTAAAGTGGGTTAGATCAGTCTCTAAAGTGGGTTTGATCAGTCTCTAAAGTGGGTTAGATCAGTCTCTAAAGTGGGTTAGATCAGTCTCTAAAGTGAGTTAGATCAGTCTCTAAAGTGGGTTAGATCAGTCTCTAAAGTGAGTTAGATCAGTCTCTAAAGTGGGTTAGATCAGTCTCTAAAGTGGGTTAGATCAGTCTCTATTGAAGGATCTTCTCAGGATTCTCTGGTTGCTTTCACTGAAGATGTGTTGCTCTTGATTGTTGAGCTTAGTGGTGATTGTGGGAGACAAACGCATCAAAGATAATTACGACCAGGGGTGCGCATAACTGGTACGCAGTTACGCATCAAAGACTATATATGCAGTCAACAGAGAAACAAAGATAGGTGAGAGGTCTCACTCTGAGAGGAATCACAGACTTTATATATGTAGTCAACAGAGAAACAAAGATAGGCGAGAGGTCTCACTCTGAGAGGAATCACAGACTTTATATATGCAGTCAACAGAGAAACAAAGATAGGCGAGAGGTCTCACTCTGAGAGAAATCACAGACTTTATATATGCAGTCAACAGAGAAACAAAGATAGGTGAGAGGTCTCACTCTGAGAGGAATCACAGACTTTATATATGTAGTCAACAGAGAAACAAAGATAGGCGAGAGGTCTCACTCTGAGAGGAATCACAGACTTTATATATGTAGTCAACAGAGAAACAAAGATAGGTGAGAGGTCTCACTCTGAGAGGAATCACAGACTTTATATATGTAGTCAACAGAGAAACAAAGATAGGTGAGAGGTCTCACTCTGCGAGGAATCACAGACTTTATATATGCAGTCAACAGAGAAGCAAAGATAGGTGAGAGGTCTCACTCTGAGAGAAATCACAGACTTTATATATGCAGTCAACAGAGAAGCAAAGATAGGTGAGAGGTCTCACTCTGAGAGGAATCACAGACTTTATATATGCAGTTAACAGAGAAACAAAGATAGGTGAGAGGTCTCACTCTGAGAGGAATCACAGACTTTATATATGTAGTCAACAGAGAAACAAAGATAGGTGAGAGGTCTCACTCTGAGAGGAATCACAGACTTTATATATGTAGTCAACAGAGAAACAAAGATAGGTGAGAGGTCTCACTCTGAGAGGAATCACAGACTTTATATATGTAGTCAACAGAGAAACAAAGATAGTTGAGAGGTCTCACTCTGAGAGAAATCACAGACTTTATATATGCAGTTAACAAAAATATAAACGCAACACTTTTGTTTTTGCTCCTATTTTTCATGAGATGAACTCAAAGATCTAAAACATTTTCTAAATACACAAAATAACCATTTCTCTCAAATATTGTTCATAAATCTGAAAAAATGTGTGATAGTGAGCACTTCTCCTTTGCCGAGATAATCCATCCCACCTCACAGGTGTGGCATATCAAGATGCTGATTAGACAGCATGATTATTGCACAGGTGTGCCTTAGGCTGGCCACAATAAAAGCCCACTCTGAAACGTGCAGTTTTGCTTTATTGGGGGGGTCTGGGGGGGTCCGAAAACCAGTCAGTATCTGGTGTGAGCGTTAGGATTAGGGTTAGGATAATGTTGTGAATCGAGTGGCCTGTGTTCGTCGTCCATAACATACGCCTGCCCATACCATAACCCCACCACCACCATGGGCCAGGTTAGGGGGTTAACCCTAACCCTGTCGTCCAATAGGAGCACTTCTCCATAAAAATCTTCCCGGTTGCCACGGAAACACGCCATCCTGACTAAGCACGAAAGATAGTCGGATAACTTGAACGAGAAATCAACCAATTAGGTGCTGAGTTACAGAACCAAACACTCCAGACATTAAATGTTTACATGTCTGTTGGTGTACCCCCCCCCCCCCCCCCCCCCTCATAAATAAAGGTTATTTATATTGAACCTTTAAAGACGGACGTTATTGTTATTAAAGTTTACCCTCACCTCTTCTCCTGCTCTGACGCTGCTCTGTTGACCTGTTGCCATGGAGACAACCCTCTGGCCCCGCCCCCTCCTCTCTGTCTCACTGTTTCGTTTTTTTTATTATTTATGTGTAAATTCAAACGGTTTCATTTTCTTGTCAGATTATGTGAAATATTTGTGTATTATTTTTAACTTACTCAAAAAAAACAAGAAACAGAAAATGATGATTATTTTAATTTAAAATGTTAAAGATAAGAGATAACTTTCCCTCTACGCAGGCCCCGCCCCCTTCTGGGTGAAAACACCATGGAAGTTTAATAGTGACAAAATGGCCACGCCCCCTTCTTTGTGAAAACACTCGCTGTCATAAAATGGGGGAAAATACAGATTCTGTAGTTTTCATCCATTTCATCAAAACATTAATTAAACCTCCCTTTTTATCCACAAGGAGCTCATGATGACGTCACACAGGATCAATAGCTCATTATGACGTCACAGGATCAATAGCTCATGATGACATCACAGGATCAATAGCTCATGATGACGTCACACAGGATCAATAGCTCATTATGACATCACAGGATCAATAGTTCATTATGACGTCACAGGATCAATAGCTGATGATGACGTCACAGGATCAATAGCTGATGATGACGTCACAGGATCAATAGCTCATGATAATATCACACAGGATCAATAGCTCATTATGACATCACAGGATCAATAGCTCATGATGACATCACAGGATCAATAGCTCATGATGACATCACAGGATCAATAGCTCATGATGACTTCACAGGATCAATAGCTCATGATGAAATCACACAGGATCAATAGCTCATGATAATATCACACAGGATCAATAGCTCATGATGACATCACAGGATCAATAGCTCATGATGACTTCACAGGATCAATAGCTCATGATGACATCACACAGGATCAATACCTCATGATGACATCACACAGGATCAATAGCTCATGATGACTTCACAGGATCAATAGCTCATGATGACATCACACAGGATCAATAGCTCATGATGACATCACAGGATCAATAGCTCATGATGACATCACACAGGATCAATAGCTCATGATGACATCACAGGATCAATAGCTCATGATGACATCACAGGATCAATATTGCAATTGATTGGAGACCACTGATCGGCCTCTTCGTGGTTTGATTGGAAACATGTTTCAAATCAAAAGCCTTGATTTGGTATTTAATCAATAACCTTGATTTGGTATTTAATCAATAACCTAACCCTTTAAATTAAATGTAATCTATTTTAAACTTATATCAACAAAACTCTTCCTGCGGTTTTTCACATTAAAAGCCTTAATATAAAAAGAAGACAGCAAGACTTTTACTTTGAAAGGTCAGGAAGTGATTTAAACCTCTGACACAAATTATTCACCATATTTACAACTTCAATACATTTATTTATTTCACAGTTTATCAAAATATCTGTGGATATAAAACATTCACACGCATGATGTCATCAGTGATCAATAATCAATAAATAAACTTTTAATTCTGTTTTCAGTCAAACTTATCTGTGATTTTAACTTTTAATAAATCCTGATTCTCAAAATCAAGTAAGAAACAGAAAAATTAAATATATTTTCCTTCAAAACAAAAGTCATTCAGTCAAAGTGCCAGGAAGTCAGAAGGAACACTAATCCAGTCTTTCACAATAAAAGCCTTTCACATTATTAAACATTGAGGATTTGATATGTTTCAAAATAAAGTATATCTTGGTAGAGATTTCAAAAGAAGAGCCAGGCGAGATACAAGACATGAACTCTAACGAGGTCTTTCACAATAAAAGTCTTTCAAAACAATTAAACACATAATTTCTTCATGAATTTCAAAATAATGTATGCTTTGTTACAGCCTTCAAAATAAAAGCCAGAAGGAATGCACAATAGTAAGGGATGACGTATTTCAGAATAAAAGTCTTTTTCTGGTTTCTCATGAAAGTCTTTTCAAAATAAAAGCTATAGCTAAAAAGACAATAATAGTAGATTTTCAAAATAAAAGCCCGAGGGAAAAGGCCTTGTTTTTTGTTGATTCTTCAAAATAAGAGCTGAGCTATGACATAAAGTTATAATCCCTTCAAAATAAAGCTTCAGGTCCAGAATTTCCTCATCGAACAGGAAATACAAATATATTAATTGTATTAAATAATTTAATTTAAATATGTATTCTTAATTTTTTCTTAAGTTTATATTTGACGAAGACAACAACACGTACATCTGTAATAATAAAATGTACTGTAATAAATTAAACTCATAATTACAAATGTATAAAATAATAAATTAATGATAATTAACAGCAGGGAAATGGAAGCAGCTGATTGGACGAGGATCTAAGGCGACAGGTTGCTCAGGCTCTGATTGGTCGAGAGGAAATTACCCATGAAGCTCGGCACCTGCAGGCCCGTCGTCAAGGCGATGCCGCCGCACCAAACCTGCAACGATTTAATACAGGAAGTGTTCATATTGTTTAAATTAAGACCTTCAAAATAAAAGTCTGGCATTCAACAAAACAGTAGCGCTTTTTCAAAATAAAAGCTCTAAAACTTCAAATTATGAATTTTAAAATAAATGAAATTGTAAAAATGCTTAATAATTGTTTCAAAAAATGTCAATAAAATAATAAATAATTATAAAATATTAAAATAATATTAAGATATTAAAATAATGATAAGATATTAAACAGGTGTCTGAGTACTGACTGTGAAGGCGGGGACGAGCGGCTGGTTGAACTTTGTTTTGAAGGAGTGAAGAAGACGAAGACGATCGACGTCAATGAAGATTAAATCTCCTGAAACAGAGAGACGTCAACGACTGAACACAAAACTGAAAATATCAAAATCATAAATATAAATCGTATAATAAAAGTAGACGGAGAGTCGTTCGTATAAACACAAAATAAAAGGAGCAGAATATCTACCGTTGTCGTAGTCGCAGTAGATTCCGATTCGCTGAGGCAGCGGCCAATCGAGCGCCTTCGCCCGGTTGTTGTGCTTGGCAGCGAGCGAGCTCTGCAGCCATTGGCTGGCGTGGAGACACCAGGAACCGGAGCTTTTACCTAATTGGTCGAAACGTCCCAGGCTGGAGCGATAGGCCACGCCCACACTGAAGGACTTCCAGTCGGCGAGAGGGCGGAGCTCCCAGTAGAGACCGCCGCCCACCAACTCCTGATCGCCTAGGAGACGGGAGGATGTTTTATTAAACCTTCAAAATAAAAGTCCACTAAACACGGCGGGTTTTCTTTTTTATAAATATCAAAATAAAAGCTGGTGAAAATGTTTTTTATTTTATTCTTTATATTTTAAAACCCATATTGTAAAGCATTAGCATTAGCATTGGTTAGAATTCTTCACCCAGCACGGTGTACGACTCTCCGGCGAATCGGTCGCGTGCGCCTCGACTTCCTGCCGTCTTATTGGGCGAGGGCGTGGCGCTCCGGCTGCCGACCAATAAGAACACATCATTCAGTAAAAAATATAAAGAAATATTTAAAACCCTTTAAACTCGTAGAGAGTGAAAGTGAGAAACCAGGAAGTGAAACAGCCAATGAGACGAGCCGAAGCGATGATGAGAAAACGTGAAAAAACTCAAAATATTAATTTAATTGATTTATAATTCTGTAAACAACAAAATACACAATATCTAAATAAACAGAAACAAACAAAGAATTAAAATGTTAGTGTTTTAATTTAAGCGACTTTGAGCTTCAGGAAAATTCCATGTATTATTTTTATAATAAATCTAATTAAGCTGGTTATTAAAATGTAATATGTCATAAACACATATATATATGCACTCTGTTATGAGTTTATTGAATAGGTTTCTGTTATATTAAATCAACACGTGAACAAAAAGAGCCACAAACAGATCTGAATATTAAATCAGGGTAAGATGATGTCAGCGGTTGCAGTGATGTGATTGGCTGAGTGGAGCAGTGATGTGATTGGCTGAGTGGGGCAGGAAATGGCGGATGGAGAACGTGATTGGTCAGCGAAGTCGTTTCTACCTGAGCGAGCGATGGCGACGCGGTACGGAAACTGAAGAGGGACAAAAAGGTCAGCAGCAGAAAGCAAACCCTAAATTAATGACAGTTTAGATCGGGTTCGAACCACCTGGGAGGAAAAGGCAGGAAGGACTACAACTCCCATGATGCTCAGCGGTACCTGCTCTTGTTCTCTTTGCCTCTCAGCCGGGCGTCGTGACCTTTGACCCCCTGCGGCTCCCAGGTCACCGTGTCGCTCTGAACCCTCAGCTCAGCGTGAGCCGACAAGCCGTCAAACACAAAGGCGAACGCTGCAGGAAAGTACATTTAAAATAATTAAGTAATAATAATAAAAAGTTATGCAGAAAATAAATGAAATTAAGCTACGATAAATATTTATATAAAACCACCTGCGGTCGGCACGGCAACCAGCTCGGAGAAGTCGCCGGCGGCCGCTTTATTCCTCGCTCGAACGCGAACCACCACGAAGCGGGAGTCGAACTTCAGACCTGAGATGGTCGCCTGAGTCTCCTCGATGTCGGTCATTTTTTCCCAGCATGCATCTCCGGCGGCCCTCAGCGAATCCTCTCTGTTCGACTTCCTGTATTCCAGATCATAGCGTTCGATTCGTCCGTCGTCAGCGTCGCCGGCCGGTCGCCAGGCAACCGTGATGCTGTTGTCCCTGGCAACGCAGGAGGGGGCGTCGATCTCCGGAGCTTTGGGGACTGAGAGGTAGATTTTCAAAATAAAATACTGATATTCATCCGGATGACACCGAGCAGGAGACGGTGCACTTTAGACATTCATAAAGATTTGGCCGACAAACACAAACATTCAAATAAATAATACATTGACTGAAAAAAAAGAATCTGACTGATATTAATCTGATATGGATCTGATATTGATCTGGTATTGATCTGATATTGATTCTGATATGGATCTGATATTGATCTGATATTGATCACCTGGCAGGAAGTGCAGCCTCTGAAGCCCCGCCCTCTCGGCGCTGAAGTCGACGGTGAACTGCGACATCGTCTCCGACGCCGCCGGACGGGTCGCCAGGCGGAACCCCGGGGCCATGGTTACCCTGGCAACGGGGGTTAAATGCTGAGCTTTCATTGGTTTAAGACGTGTTAGTGTTTTTTTACTAATTTAATTAAAAGGTAAAAATAAAAAAATAAAAAGAAAGTGTTAATTAAAAATAAAACAGAAACAAAGAAAGAGCAAAATAAATAAAATGTTAAAACATGTCAAAATCAAAGCGTTTGATAACGTATCAAAGGACGGGTTAACGAACCTCTCTTTGATCTGTTTCGCCGCCTGGACAGAAAACACAAACAACTTTATTATTTTATCTTTGTTTTTAATTGATTTTATTATTTTTAATGTCCTCCCATCCTACCTTGAGGAACTCTTCTTCGTTGGTGATCGTCAGCGTTTGGTTAGCGAACTCGAGCAGCTCTTCGCCCGAACGCAGGGCGAACTTCCCCTCCGACATCTGCTTCTGAAACACGTTTAATATAATACATTTATTGAAATAGTTATTCAGCCAAAGTATTTAAAACGGAGTTACAATTCATACGAATGAATAATTCCTGATTATAATAAGCGTCTCCACCTGAAGCTCCGCCTCCTTCCTCCGCTTCTCCTCTTTGATGACGTCACAGAGCCCCGCCCCTTTCTCCTCCAGAGCGGAGCTTAGCTGTTCGAGCTCCGCCTCCAGCTCTGACATCACCTTACATGACTCCTCCTGATTGGACAGAACACGTTTTTAACTTTAATTCAAAGTGATACAACATAAGCCCCTCCCACTTTCTCCCCCTGAGCCAATCAGCTGCTGACCTGCAGGCCCGTCAGCGTGTTGTCGACGGTCTCCAGGAAGGTTTGCAGCTCTTCATTCTTATTGGCTAGCGTGCTGATGATGCGGCTCAGAGCTTCCTGTTCAACACACTCAGTATTATAAAGTGGAACAAACTCAGATTCATACTTATCTGTTAGCAGCATTTAAATATATAATAAGATGAAGCTATACACAAGTTATTGAGCCGTTTCCGCTCTACATCCTGAACTCCTCCCTTCGATGCAATGCACTTCCGTTTTGGCGGACTGGGTTTGTTTTGCTAGCTAGCTCCGTTGTGCCGACAAAGCACTGATATCGCAGAGACAAAGAGGATATAACAATTACAACATGAAGAAAAGTGGTTCGGGAACTACGTGTGCGGTAGTTGGTTGCAATCACTCGAGAAAGCACCTGAACGAGTGGTTAGATAGAGAGTGCTACGACCACAAACCAGCACCCAGCCATGTTGTTCATTAAATACAGATAAACACAACAAATACTGCATGCATTGTATTTTTTAATATTATATATGAATATTTTCATAGTGATGTAATTGTGTGGGCTGCTTTTATATTTTAATTTGTAATACCTGTTAGGATTAAACATGTGATCTTTCTTGTTGAAGCCATTTCTTTAGTTTCCTCTCAACAATTAATTAATTCAGTGTTATTTATGTACAGTATGAGCTTAATATGAATGATGAACTGTGTTAAAAGAAATTGTAGCACTCTAAGGAACATATGAAATGCAATAATGCAATAACAGTGCAATAATGAAATTAAATTACATCAAACTTTATTTTCATTCAAACAGTACAGGCACATATGATATATTGCACAGCATAAAGAGATCATGTAAATTGTGCATTATGTAAACAACAGACAACTGTTGGCTCCTGTGGGCATGACCTAAATAAGGCAGTTTATTTTGGTTTTATGCTGGGCCACGTCGTCATGTTATCCTCCCAGTTTTGCACTGAATTCGGGTGGGGGAGAGTAACGCCATCTCCAGTCAAAGAAGTAGAATCGTGTTCCCAAGCTAGCATCACTGTTAGCATCGAAATCGCTGTGTTTACACCAGTGCCCGTCTGACTGTTTACATCGGTTTACACCGACAGACGCTGTGCAAAAGACTTCCGGCGGAAATGAAGTGCATTTGTGTAGTGTCATGGCGCTACCCGTGTTTTGGCGCGTAAACTTGTCTATATATACACTTTAGGAATATTAAAAATTACATAAACTGTTTTTATAACAATTCAAATGTTATTTAATTATATTATTATGTTGTCATAGATGCTTCATAGAATACAAACACTTAGACAAAGACGTAAAAAATCGAACTTGTCTTTTTGTTGGCAGCTGTGTGTGTGTGTGTGTGTGTGTGTGTGTGTGTGTGTGTGTGTGTGTGTGTGTGTGTGTGTGTGTGTCACAGGTTGAGTGACTGACAGAGGTCGAGTTACCTGTAGAGTAGCACACCTGATATTAAAACACACCAACAGCACCACAGCTATCCAGACAGAGCTAGCTGTAGCTGATCTTAATCTGAGATCTCATTCAGAGTGAATCAGAGGCACAGAGAAGCTAACAGCTAACAGTCTGTACAGAGAGAGATCTTCGTTCATTCCTCTGAGAAGCTGCTCAGTGGCGCATGAAGCTAAAAGACACCCGGATGTGGGTCGACTGAGCATGCGCAGTGGAGTTTCCCCACACAAAATACTCGATACTCCTCTATATACAATTATTTCTTTCTGAGATGTATATATTGTTTTTAAATGTATAAATGTGTTTATGTATTTTATTTAGACAAGATGGACCATTGTTGATACCCAGAGGGAGATTCAGCAGCGACAGAAAACAGGCTTCATAATGTTGATACCATTAAAAATATAATTATATAAGTAACTTTTAAAACAACCCATCACAATAAAGTATATATATATATATATATATATATCTTTCAATGTAAGTCAAAAGTAAGTCTATTTGGGCCATCATGACGTCACGCTACTTGCAGTACCACCATTGGCCACAGCAGCTTCAGCCTCCTGCGGTTTAGGAGCTAACGGCTAACAGCTAATCCTCTGCTCTCTAACCCGCTGAACCCGGAGCAGCTTCACCTGATCAGACGATCGATTAGTTCACTCACTGACCTTTAACCCTGCTGTCATTAAGTCATTAACAAATGAACACCTGAACACAGTTACATATCATCCTCCTTCTCACCTTCTGAGAGTCCATCACCTGAGAGGACGCTTTCACAGAGTGACGTCACACACATCACAGCTTCCGGTGAGGAGTTTCAAAATAAGGGTCTGAAGCTGTCAAAAATTCATTTAAATGCTGTCTAAATATATATACCTATATCATGTGTAATTCATGCAAATAATAACTCGTTATGTCAGTATGTAGTGTCTCTACTTTAAAGAGTACTCTCCTGCTGATGTTCAGGTGTATATCAGTATGTCGCGTCTCTACTTTAAAGAGTCCTCTCCTGCTGATGTTCAGGTGTATATCAGTATGTCGCGTCTCTACTTTAAAGAGTCCTCTCCTGCTGATGTTCAGGTGTATGTCAGTATGTAGTGTCTCTACTTTAAAGAGTCCTCTCCTGCTGATGTTCAGGTGTATATCAGTATGTCGGGTCTCTACTTTAAAGAGTCCTCTCCTGCTGATGTTCAGGTGTATATCAGTATGTCGGGTCTCTACTTTAAAGAGTCCTCTCCTGCTGATGTTCAGGTGTATATCAGTATGTAGTGTTTCTACTTTAAAGAGTCCTCTCCTGTTGATGTTAATGTGTATATCAGTATGTTGTGTCTCTACTTTAAAGAGTACTCTCCTGCTGATGTTCAGGTGTATATCAGTATGTAGTGTCTCTACTTTAAAGAGTACTCTCCTGCTGATGTTCAGGTGTATATCAGTATGTAGTGTCTCTACTTTAAAGAGTCCTCTCCTGCTGATGTTCAGGTGTATATCAGTATGTAGTGTCTCAACTTTAAAGAGTCCTCTCCTGCTGATGTTCAGGTGTATATCAGTGTGTAGTGTCTCTACTTTAAAGAGTCCTCTCCTGCTGATGTTCAGGTGTATATCAGTATGTAGTGTCTCTACTTTAAAGAGTCCTCTCCTGCTGATGTTCAGGTGTATATCAGTATGTAGTGTCTCTACTTTAAAGAGTCCTCTCCTGTTGATGTTCAGGTGTATATCAGTATGTAGTGTCTCTACTTTAAAGAGTCCTCTCCTGCTGATGTTCAGGTGTATATCAGTATGTAGTCTCTACTTCAAAGAGTCCTCTCCTGCTGATGTTCAGGTGTATATCAGTATGTAGTGTCTCTACTTTAAAGAGTCCTCTCCTGCTGATGTTCAGGTGTATATCAGTATGTAGTGTCTCTACTTTAAAGAGTCCTCTCCTGCTGATGTTCAGGTGTATATCAGTGGGTAGTGTCTCTACTTTAAAGAGTCCTCTCCTGCTGATGGTCAGGTGTATATCAGTATGTAGTGTCTCTACTTTAAAGAGTCCTCTCCTGCTGATGTTCAAGTGTATATCAGTATGTAGTCTCTACTTTAAAGAGTCCTCTCCTGCTGATGTTCAGGTGTATATCAGTATGTAGTGTCTCTACTTTAAAGAGTCCTCTCCTGCTGATGTTCAGGTGTATATCAGTGGGTAGTGTCTCTACTTTAAAGAGTCCTCTCCTGCTGATGGTCAGGTGTATATCAGTATGTAGTGTCTCTACTTTAAAGAGTCCTCTCCTGCTGATGTTCAGGTGTATATCAGTATGTAGTGTCTCAACTTTAAAGAGTCCTCTCCTGCTGATGTTCAGGTGTATATCAGTGTGTAGTGTCTCTACTTTAAAGAGTCCTCTCCTGCTGATGTTCAGGTGTATATCAGTATGTAGTGTCTCTACTTTAAAGAGTCCTCTCCTGCTGATGTTCAGGTGTATATCAGTATGTAGTGTCTCTACTTTAAAGAGTCCTCTCCTGTTGATGTTCAGGTGTATATCAGTATGTAGTGTCTCTACTTTAAAGAGTCCTCTCCTGCTGATGTTCAGGTGTATATCAGTATGTAGTCTCTACTTCAAAGAGTCCTCTCCTGCTGATGTTCAGGTGTATATCAGTATGTAGTGTCTCTACTTTAAAGAGTCCTCTCCTGCTGATGTTCAGGTGTATATCAGTATGTAGTGTCTCTACTTTAAAGAGTCCTCTCCTGCTGATGTTCAGGTGTATATCAGTGGGTAGTGTCTCTACTTTAAAGAGTCCTCTCCTGCTGATGGTCAGGTGTATATCAGTATGTAGTGTCTCTACTTTAAAGAGTCCTCTCCTGCTGATGTTCAAGTGTATATCAGTATGTAGTCTCTACTTTAAAGAGTCCTCTCCTGCTGATGTTCAGGTGTATATCAGTATGTAGTGTCTCTACTTTAAAGAGTCCTCTCCTGCTGATGTTCAGGTGTATATCAGTGGGTAGTGTCTCTACTTTAAAGAGTCCTCTCCTGCTGATGGTCAGGTGTATATCAGTATGTAGTGTCTCTACTTTAAAGAGTCCTCTCCTGCTGATGTTCAGGTGTATATCAGTATGTAGTGTCTCTACTTTAAAGAGTCCTCTCCTGCTGATGGTCAGGTGTATATCAGTATGTAGTGTCTCTACTTTAAAGAGTCCTCTCCTGCTGATGGTCAGGTTTATATCAGTAAGTAGTGTCTCTACTTTAAAGAGTCCTCTCCTGCTGATGTTCAGGTGTATATCAGTATGTAGTGTCTCTACTTTAAAGAGTCCTCTCCTGCTGATGTTCAGGTGTATATCAGTATGTAGAGTCTCTACTTTAAAGAGTCCTCTCCTGCTGATGTTCAGGTGTATATCAGTATGTAGTGTCTCTACTTTAAAGAGTCCTCTCCTGTTGATGTTAATGTGTATATCAGTATGTAGTGTCTCTACTTTAAAGAGTCCTCTCCTGCTGATGTTCAGGTGTATATCAGTATGTAGTGTCTCTACTTTAAAGAGTCCTCTCCTGCTGATGTTCAGGTGTATATCAGTATGTAGTGTCTCTACTTTAAAGAGTCATCTCCTGCTGATGATCAGGTGTATATCAGTATGTAGTGTCTCTACTTTAAAGAGTATTCTCCTGCTGATGTTCAGGTGTATATCAGTATGTAGTGTCTCTACTTTAAAGAGTCCTCTCCTGCTGATGTTCAGGTGTATATCAGTATGTAGTGTCTCTACTTTAAAGAGTCCTCTCCTGCTGATGTTCAGGTGTATATCAGTATGTAGTGTCTCTACTTTAAAGAGTCCTCTCCTGCTGATGTTCAGGTGTATATCAGTATGTAGTGTCTCTACTTTAAAGAGTCCTCTCCTGCTGATGTTCAGGTATATCAGTATGTAGTGTCTCTGTTGTGATTGGTCAACGGCTTAGAGATGTCCCGCCCCTTAGCCTATCACGTACATGTACAAGGTGTAAATAACATCATGTCTTCCACACAGACACAGTTTGCAGCTAAAATGTAGATTTTTATTTCATTAACGTTTCACCAAAGACGTTCTCCTCCAGCACAGACAGTGAGTGACAGCATGAAGAGCACTGAGGAACTCTTTTTGGCAAAAACATTTTTAAATTATGTGCTTCAAAGTTAAAAGGTTTTTAAGGTTTTACAGCAATAACTTAATAACAGTGTTATTCAGAGCCACTGAACCCCCGGAAACACAACAGACGTTCCTCTGACACTCCCACGCAGCAGGAACCCCCCGCAGCTCGTTAGGAATAAATTAGTTTAGGGAGAAACACCTTCAGATCCAGACACACAGGTAATAGCTAGCAGGAACAGCATCATCGATAAGGGGGCGGGGCCATGCAGGGACACAGGCAGGGGGCGGAGCTAAGCGCTACACATGGTTTAGTAGTAGTAGTGGTATAAAAACATAAAAAGTTAATGTAAAGTCATTCATTAAGAAGCTCGACTGACAGGTGGGAGGAGCCAATGAGGCGGGGGGTGAGGGGCGGGGCTTAAATATTTCCTGTACAGTTCACTTCCACCATATCTACACGTTTTAGTCTTTGTTCAAACGGACGTCACGATGTACGAGCCGCGCTCCCCCCCCGATCGATCGCCCTCCCCACCTTTAGGTTCCCGTTTCTTGGTGACGGGGGTGGGGATGAGTGAGGGGCGCGTGGGGGGGGTGGTAGTGGAGGAAGAGGAGGAGGAAGAGGAGGTGGTGGTGGTGGGAGGCGTGGGGGGGGCGGAGGAGGTGATGGTGTTGATGATGTCGTTGTTGCTTTTCCTTGGACTCGGGGTGTAATTAAAGGGCGAAACTCGGGCCGCTACAGCACCGCGAGGCTGGGAGACGCCACGCTGAGGGGGGGTCTGCTGGGGGGGGGTCTGATGCTGAGGGGGCGTCTGTTGTTGTTGAGGGGGGGTCTGTTGCAGCGACGGTTGCGGGGGCGGTTGCTGTTTGTCGTCCAGACTCTCGCAGCTGCGCCGCAGGTTGAGGTTGGAGCACGAGGACGAGGTGGAGGACGGGATCTTTGAGGAGGAGGAGGCGGGGCTTATGATGGAGGAGGAAGGGGCGGGGCTTATGATTGGGGGGCCGTTAGGGGAGCGGGGGTTGTTGACGGGACAATCTTCCAATCGCACCCAAACGTCTTCCGCTCGGTCACTGAAGCCCCGCCCCTCTCCCCCACTCTTCGCCCTCCTCCAAGTGCCCTTCCTGTCCTCTTGGCCCCGCCCCTCCTGCCCCTCCTGACTCCTCCCCTTCTCGCTGGACTCTGATGATGCTGACAGGACGGAGGAGGAGCTTCCCGTTCTCTTCCAGGTTCCGACGCGGGGCAGCGAGGTCGAGTGTTTCCCGCCGCCGCTAGACCCGCCTCCTCCTCCCCCCCCCCCGCTGCTGCTACTCTCCCGCTTCCAGGTGCCGGTGCGGCTGAAGCGTGAGGATGATGTCACTTCCTGTGGGCGTGCAGGGCTCTCGTGGCTCCTCTCTGGGCTGGAGGCGGTCTCTCCGTCCTCCATCTTCCTCTTCAGCGTGGGGCTCGGAGCCTCTTTGATGAAAGTCGACTGTCTGACGAGCGCCGGCGGCTTCTCAGACTCCGCCTTCGCTTTCTTCGCCGCCGTCGATCCTCCGACTCGAGACGCCGACTCGCTCCTCGGGATGCCACCGCCGCTCCTCACCGCCGATCCGCTCTTATTGGTTGTTCTGGACGCTGAAGATGATGAAGACGAAGCACTTCCTGGAGAGGCGGTGCGCGGCGGCAGTAGTTTCCCTCCCTTCTGATTGGCTGAGGAGGAGCGTGAGGGGGTGGAGTCTCGAGAGGAGCCTCGCTCGGGGTCGCTCCCTGGGGGTTTGGCAGCGGGCGCCGCTCGGGGTTGGCTCCGCCCCCTGGCCTCCAGCTGAGGTTGGCTCCGCCCCCTGGCCTCCAGCTGAGGTTGGCTCCGCCCCCTGGCCTCCACCTGAGGTTGGCTCCGCCCCCTGGCCTCCACCTGAGGTTGGCTCCGCCCCCTGGCCTCCACGCGAGGCTTCCCGGTGATCAGACTCTTGTAAACCTTCTTCCCTCCGCGCAGCGCCTTCGCCTCCTCTTCCTCCTCCTCCTCCTCCTGCTCCTTCTTCTTCTTGGCTTCCAGAGTGCTGCGCTCGCCAGGCTTCAGGATCCGCCCCCCTCGCTTCCCCCCCTCCTCCTTCCCCCCCTCCTCCTTCTCCCCCTCCTCTGCGCTCTGATTGGACGGCGGCGGCAGGCGGAACGGGGATCCAACAGACTTGAGCGACAGCACCGAGTCCGAGTCGGAGGACGGCTGGCGGGACAGCGGCGCGGCGGCGGCGGCGTTCAGGCTGCTGACGATGGAGTTCGCTCCTTCCTGGATCGCCTTCCAATCAAAAGATTCCGAGTCGGGGGAGGCGGGGCTCCGCGGCCCGTCCGAAGGCTCCTCTTCGGCTAATATCCCGTTGTTGTCTTCGTCTTCTTCTTCTTCTTCTTTAGGGAGGGACGGTGGCGCGGCGCCCTTCTTCTTCTTCTTGGGCATGGCGCTGCTGATGCACTCC
Organism: Notothenia rossii; assembly: GCF_949606895.1. Taxonomy (NCBI): domain Eukaryota; kingdom Metazoa; phylum Chordata; class Actinopteri; order Perciformes; family Nototheniidae; genus Notothenia; species Notothenia rossii. The sequence goes on from NC_136910.1 coordinate 59,832,474, forward strand.
TGCAGGAGGTCGTCCTCGGAGTCGATGCTCAGAGACGAGAGGGACGAGTTCCTGGAGAAGCAGACGGGCGTGTCCTCCACGTGGAACGCTCTGGGGGCGTAGCCACTCGCTGGGGGGCGGGGCTTCTGCTCTTCCTGCAGGGGGGGCGACTTCCTGCCGGCTGTTCCTCCCTGCTCCGGAGGGGGGGGGGCAGCGAACTCCTTGTTGTTGTTCTCCTGGTCGATGTCGCTCAGCGAGCTCAGAGACGAGTTCCTGGAGAAGCAGACGGGCGTGTCCTCGATGCAGAACTTCTGCCTGTCGTCCGGCAGGTTGGCGGCGGGCTTTGTTCGGGGAACGACGGCCGCCGTCTGCTGCTTCCTCTTCCTGCCGTCTTCCTCCTTCACTCGCTTCTCTTCGTCCTTCTCGCCGCCTTCGTCTTCGTCGAAGTCGAGCGAGCTGAGCGAGTCGTTGCGCGAGAAGCAGCACGGCGTGCCTTCGATGGGCGTGTAGTGGTGCGGCGAGTCGAAAGTGAAGCCCGGCTTTGCTTTGGCTGCTGTTGCCGCGGAGATGCTGTATGGCGCCCGCGGGGGCATCGGCTTCACCGGGGAGGTCGGTTTCTTCTTCTGCTGCTGCGTGCCGAGTAGAGGCGGGGCCGGGGGGGGAGGGGGCGGAGCCTGCAGAGGGGGCGGAGCCTGTATCTCGCCAGGCGCCGCGCGGACCGGCTTCCTGGGTCTTGCTTTAGGCATGGCGGCACTGATGCACTCCGCCAAGATGTCGTCACCGTTGTCGCCCTCAGGAGGCCACGCCCCCCTAAGCCCCGCCCCCCTGCTCTGATTGGAAGGCTGAGCCGCAGGTGCAGCCTCCTCATTGGGTGGTGAGTCGATGGTGAGGTCGCTCAGCGAGGTGGCGGTGGAGAAGTTGAGCGGCGTTCCCTCCACGCAGTAAATCCTCGGCACCTCTTCCGATGGACCGTCCTTCCTCTGCTGTGATTGGCTGCGGCCCTGCGGGGGGAGGAGCTTGTAGACAGGAAGCTGGCTGGGTTTCCGTGGCGCCGGCTGCTGTTGTTGTTTCTTTGGTTTCCGTGACGACTTGGGCATGGCCCTCTTGATGCAGGCCTCCAGGATCTCGATGTCGTCATCGTCGTCCGACTCTTCCAGTTGCCCTTCCTCATCCTCCCTCTCCTCCCTCTCCTCCCTTTCCTTCCTCTCCTTCCTCTCCTTGTTCGCCTCCTCCTCTTCCTCCTTCCTCATCTCCGCCATGATGTAAGGCTCGTCCACACTGAGCGCGCTCAGACTGGACGCTCGGCTGAATCCGTGCGGCGTGCTTTCGGTGGCGAAGTGCAGCATGACGTCGGCGCTGCTCTCCTCCTCCTGCTTCTTCTTCTCCTGTTTGCTGCTGGGCGGCGGTGGCGTCTTGGCGCGGCTCGGAGGCATCGTCTGCCCCGGGCTGTCGGGCAGATCGCTGGGACTCACCACGCCGCTCGGCATGCCGCTGCACGGCTCGCTGCTTCGCACCGAGGAGGCGATGGAGGAGGTGGAGAAGCTGTCCAGGGAGCTGACGGAGGTGCAGCGGCTGAACATCAGCGGCGTCTCCTGAGCGTACGGCGGCTCGGGGGGGCTCTTCGGCGTCCGGGCGCCGGATGATGTCACGTGATGATGATGATGGTGGCTGCGTCGCCCCCTAGAGGCGGCAGCTGCAGCAGCGGCGGCACTGGAGGTCTGACTCTGCGCCTCCTTCTGCTGACGCTGCTGCTCCTCCTTCTCGCTCACAGGAAGCGTGGGGTAGTCGCTGCCTCCCCCCCTCCTCTTCCTCCCATCCTCCTCCTCTTCCTCCGATGACAGCGAGGACAGCGAGGAGCCCCTAGAGAAGCAGATGGGCGTGTCCTCCACGCAGTACGTCTGCGGCGCCTCCTGGCTGCCTTTGGGCGGCGGGCGCTTGGTCGGCGGCGGGGGGCGGAGCTTGTTAGCTGAGGACGGCGGGGGAGGGGGTGCTGAGGGGGGGGCGCTCTCCTCAGGTTTGAACAGAGGTTTGCGGGTCACGTCGGCGCCGTACTTCAGGCTGTAGTCGATCGGCTGCTCCGGTGCCGGCTCGCCGCTGTAGTTTGATGTTGCCGTGGCGACATAGCGCTGCGGCGGCGCGGACGCCATGCGGTTCCCTTTGGGAGCCGCGTCACCGCGGCGCCGCAGCCGGGCGTCCAGCGGCTCGTCCTCCTCGCTCTCTGCGGCGCCGCGGTGGCTCGGGCTCTGACGCCCAGAGTTCAGCTGCTCGTCGGAGTACTTGAGGCTGTAGTTGATGGGCGTGTCCAGCTCGCCGCCGTCGTCGTCCGCCATATGGTTGGCACTGCGGATTTTGTGCGCCAGGTCGGCCGGGTACTTCCTGTAGACGCAGCACTTGTTGCCTCCGTTCTCGTCCGAGGAGTAGAACGGCTCGGTGGACGGTTTGGTTTTGCCGCGGTTTCCGTACCCGTCTGCGCTCGTGACGCTGTTGAGGCTGTCGCTGGACGCCCGGACGCTGGGCGGGAACACGGGCCGGGCGAACGGCTCCTCGCTCGTCCGCTTCGACCCGTCGGCGCTCTTCGGGCTGGACAGAACGGGCGTGTTGGTGTAAGAGCGCGTCGGGCCGCTCCCCCCCGTGGCGCCGCTGCAGCCCCGCCCCTTCCTGTGCGCTGCCTTCGGGCTCAGGTTGTCGATGTTGTCGAAGGTCTCTGACAGCTGCTGGGCGTCCAGCTCCTCGAACAGAGCCTTCTGCTTCCTGGCGTGCAGCGAGGGGGCGCCGGCGCCCGGCGACACCACGCTGGCGTCTTTGTACCTTGCCGGCCGGTTGGCCATCAGGTTGCGCAGAGCGGCGGCGCTGCCCATGGCGATCATCTTGTGGCGCGAGTGGATGAGGTTGCGCAACATGCCCACAGCGCCCAGCTCCCACAATGCCTCCTGGTCCTTGGCGTCTCGAGCCGAAAGGTTCCAGAGCGTTCCGCAGGCGTTGGAGACGATGGTGAGGCTGTGAGACTTCAGGTGCTGCAGCAGTGTGGGCAGGCAGCCGTGATCTCGCAGGATCTGCCTGCAACACACAGAAGAGTCCATCAGCCTTCAGAGCTTAGGCTCATTACAGGACAGTGTAACCAGTCCATAGGTCATTACAGGGGCTACCAGGTGTGCTCTACAGGGGCTACCAGGTGTGCTCTACAGGGGCTACCAGGTGTGCTCTACAGGGGCTACCAGGTGTGCTCTACAGGGGCTAACAGGTGTGCTCTACAGGGGCTAACAGGTGTGCTCTACAGGGGCTAACAGGTGTGCTCTACAGGGGCTAACAGGTGTGCTCTACAGGGGCTAACAGGTGTGCTCTACAGGGGCTACCAGGTGTGCTCTACAGGGGCTAACAGGTGTGCTCTACAGGGGCTAACAGGTGTGCTCTACAGGGGCTACCAGGTGTGCTCTACAGGGGCTACCAGGTGTGCTCTACAGGGGCTACCAGGTGTGCTCTACAGGGGCTAACAGGTGTGCTCTACAGGGGCTAACAGGTGTGCTCTACAGGGGCTAACAGGTGTGGTCTACAGGGGCTAACAGGTGTGCTCTACAGGGGCTAACAGGTGTGCTCTACAGGGGCTAACTGGTGTGCTCTACAGGGGCTAACAGGTGTGCTCTACAGGGGCTAACTGGTGTGCTCTACAGGGGCTAACAGGTGTGCTCTACAGGGGCTAACAGGTGTGCTCTACAGGGGCTAACAGGTGTGCTCTACAGGGGCTAACTGGTGTGCTCTACAGGGGCTAACAGGTGTGGTCTACAGGGGCTACCAGGTGTGCTCTACAGGGGCTAACTGGTGTGCTCTACAGGGGCTAACTGGTGTTTACCTCTACAGGTATTAACAGGTGTGCTCTACAGGTGTGCTCTACAGGTATTAACAGGTATTTACCTCTACAGGTATTAACAGGTGTGCTCTACAGGTGTGCTCTACAGGTGTGCTCTAAAGGTGTGCTCTACAGGTGTTAACAGGTATTTACCTCTACAGGTATTAACAGATGTGCTCTACAGGTGTGCTCTACAGGTGTTAACAGGTATTTACCTCTACAGGTATTAACAGGTGTGCTCTACAGGTGTTAACAGGTATTTACCTCTACAGGTATTAACAGGTGTGCTCTACAGGTGTGCTCTACAGGTATTAACAGTTTACCTGTGCGCCTCGTTGGTGGCGATGAGGCTGGACACGTTCCTCAGGATGCCTCCTCCGCTCTCGATGATAGCGAGCGTGTTGGTGTGGCTGCGGTGCGTCAGCGTTCCCACCAGAAAGCCCAGAGCCCCGTCCACTGAGCAGATATCAGCTTTGTTCTCTGTGCAGTGAGCCGAGAGGTTCCACAGAGCAGAGAGGACAGACTTCAGGGTGGACTCCTAAAGGACGAGAGGACACATTTAGAGACAGAGAGACGTTTAGAGAGAGACAAGGAAAAGACGTTTAGAGACGATGACAAAGAGACAAGGACAGAGAGACGAGGACACAGAGACCTTTAGAGACGAGGGCAGAGAGACGAGGACAGAGAGGCCTTTAGAGACGAGGACACAGAGACGTTTAGAGACGAGGACAGAGACGAGGACACAGACGTTTAGAGACGAGGACAGAGAGACGAGGACACAGAGACATTTAGAGACGAGGACAGAGAGACAAAGAGACGAGGACACAGAGACGTTTAGAGACGAGGACACAGAGACGTTTAGAGAAGAGGACAGAGAGGCAGAGACGTTTAGAGACGAGGACACAGAGACGTTTAGAGATGACAGAGAGACAAAGAGACGAGGACAGGGAGACGAGGACACAGAGACCTTTAGAGACGAGGACAGAGAAACGAGGACACAGAGACCTTTAGAGACGAGGACAGAGAGACGAGGACACAGAGACGTTTAGAGACGAGGACAGAGAGACAAGGACACAGAGACATTTAGAGACGAGGACAGAGAGACAAAGAGACGAGGACACAGAGACGTTTAGAGAAGAGGACAGAGAGGCAGAGACGTTTAGAGACGAGGACACAGAGACGTTTAGAGATGACAGAGAGACAAAGAGACGAGGACAGGGAGACAAGGACACAGAGACGTTTAGAGACGGGGACAGAGAGACAAAGAGCCGAGGACACAGAGACAAAGACGTTTAGAGACGAGGAAAGAGAGACAAAGAGACGAGGACACAGAGACAGAGAGACGAGGACAGAGAGACAAAGAGACGTTTAGAGACGAGGACACAGAGACCTTTAGAGACGAGGACAGAGAGGCAGATATGTTTAGAGACGAGGACAGAGAGACAAAGAGACGAGGACAGAGAAACAGAGACGTTTGGAGACGAGGACAGAGAGACAAAGAGACGAGGACAGAGACGTTTGGAGACGAGGGCAGAGAGACAAAGAGACGAGGACACAGAGACATAGAGACGAGGACAGAGAGACAAAGAGACGTTTAGAGACGAGGACACAGAGACCTTTAGAGACGAGGACAGAGAGGCAGAGACGTTTAGAGACGAGGACAGAGAGACAAAGAGACGAGGACAGAGAAACAGAGACGTTTGGAGACGAGGACAGAGAGACAAAGAGACGAGGACTGAGATACAGAGACGTTTGGAGACGAGGGCAGAGAGACAAAGAGACGAGGACAGAGAGACAGAGATACGAGGACAGAGAGACAAAGAGACGAGGACAGAGAGACGTTTAGAGACGAGGACACAGAGACGTTTAGAGACGAGGACAGAGAGACAAAGAGACGAGGACACAGAGACGTTTAGAGACGAGGAAAGAGAGACGAGGACACAGAGACGTTTAGAGACGAGGAAAGAGAGACGAGGACACAGAGACGTTTAGAGACGAGGAAAGAGAGACGAGGACACAGAGACGTTTAGAGACGAGGACACAGAGACGTTTAGAGACGAGGACAGAGAGGCAGAGACATTTAGAGACGAGGACACAGAGACGTTTAGAGACGAGGACAGAGAGACAAAGAGACGAGGACACAGACACAGAGATGTTTAGAGACGAGGAAAGAGAGACAAAGAGACGAGGACAGAGACGAGGACAGAGAGACAAAGAGACGAGGACAGAGATACAGACGAGGACAGAGAGACAAAGAGACAAGGACAGAGATACAGAGACGTTTGGAGACGAGGGCAGAGAGACAAAGAGACAAGGACAGAGAGACAGAGACGTTTAGAGACGAGGGCAGAGAGACAAAGAGACAAGGACAGAGAGACAGATAGACGAGGACAGAGAGGCAAGGACACAGAGACGTTTAGAGACGAGGACAGAGAGACGAGGACACAGAGACAGAGACGTTTAGAGACGAGGACAAAGAGACGAGGACAGAGATACAGATAGGTTTAGAAACGAGGACAGAGAGACAAAGACACAAGGACAGAGAGACAAAGAGACAAAGACACAAGGACAGAGAGACATTTAGAGACGACACAGACAAAGAGACATGAGGACAGAAGTGCTGTCTTCTCACCTTCTGGACCTCCAGGGCGCAGCCGGTCAGAGCTCGCACGCTGCCGACCTCTCTCAGAGTTTTCTTGCTGTTCACATCGGCGCGCCATGACAAGTTCCTCAGGACACTGGCTATCACCTGAGACAGGAAGTACTAATGTCAACAAGAGACAGATACATGTACAGGTACAACCGTCAACAAGAGACAGATACAGGTACTACCGTCAACAAGAGACAGATACATGTCAACAAGAGACAGAGACAGGTACAGGTACTACCGTCAACAAGAGACAGATACATGTACTACCGTCAACAAGAGACAGAGACAGGTACAGATACTACCGTCAACAAGAGACAGATACAGGTACTATCGTCAACAAGAGACAGAGACAGGTACAGATACTACCGTCAACAAGAGACAGACACAGGTACAGGTACTACCGTCAACAAGAGACAGATACAGGTACTACCGTCAACAAGAGACAGATACAGATACTACCGTCAACAAGAGACAGACACAGGTACAGGTACTACCGTCAACAAGAGACAGACACAGGTACAGATACTACCGTCAACAAGAGACAGATACATGTACTACCGTCAACAAGAGACAGAGACAGGTACAGATACTACCGTCAACAAGAGACAGATACAGGTACTACCGTCAACAAGAGACAGATACAGATACTACCGTCAACAAGAGACAGACACAGGTACAGGTACTACCGTCAACAAGAGACAGACACAGGTACAGGTACTACCGTCAACAAGAGACAGACACAGGTACAGATACTACCGTCAACAAGACACAGGTACAGGTACAGGTACTACCGTCAACAAGAGACAGATACAGGTACAGGTACTACCGTCAACAAGAGACAGACACAGGTACAGATACTACCGTCAACAAGACACAGGTACAGGTACAGGTACTACCGTCAACAAGAGACAGACACAGGTACAGGTACTACCGTCAACAAGAGACAGACACAGGTACAGATACTACCGTCAACAAGAGACAGGTACAGGTACAGGTACTACCGTCAACAAGAGACAGACACAGGTACAGATACTACCGTCAACAAGAGACAGGTACAGGTACAGGTACTACCGTCAACAAGAGACAGACACAGGTACAGATACTACCGTCAACAAGAGACAGGTACAGGTACAGGTACTACCGTCAACAAGAGACAGATACATGTACAGGTACTACCGTCAACAAGAGACAGATACAGGTACAGATACTACCGTCAACAAGAGACAGGTACAGATACTACCGTCAACAAGAGACAGATACATGTACAGGTACTACCGTCAACAAGAGACAGATACAGGTACAGATACTACCGTCAACAAGAGACAGGTACAGGTACTACCGTCAACAAGAGACAGATACAGGTACAGGTACTACCGTCAACAAGAGACAGGTACAGGTACAGATACTACCGTCAACAAGAGACAGATACAGGTACTACCGTCAACAAGAGACAGATACAGGTACAGGTACTACCGTCAACAAGAGACAGGTACAGGTACTACCGTCAACAAGGTACAGATACAGATACTACCGTCAACAAGGTACAGGTACAGATACTACCGTCAACAAGAGACAGGTACAGATACTACCGTCAACAAGAGACAGATACAGATACAGGTACTACCGTCAACAAGAGACAGATACTACCGTCAACAAGAGACAGGTACAGATACTACCGTCAACAAGAGACAGATACAGGTACTACCGTCAACAAGAGACAGATACAGGTACTACCGTCAACAAGAGACAGGTACAGGTACTACCGTCAACAAGGTACAGATACAGATACTACCGTCAACAAGGTACAGATACAGATACTACCATCAACAAGGTACAGATACAGATACTACCGTCAACAAGAGACAGGTACAGGTACTACCGTCAACAAGGTACAGATACAGATACTACCGTCAACAAGGTACAGATACAGATACTACCATCAACAAGAGACAGGTACAGGTACTACCGTCAACAAGGTACAGATACAGATACTACCGTCAACAAGGTACAGATACAGATACTACCATCAACAAGAGACAGGTACAGGTACTACCGTCAACAAGGTACAGATACAGATACTACCGTCAACAAGGTACAGATACAGATACTACCATCAACAAGAGACAGGTACAGGTACTACCGTCAACAAGAGACAGATACAGGTACTACCGTCAACAAGAGACAGATACAGGTACTACCGTCAACAAGAGACAGATACAGATACAGGTACTACCGTCAACAAGAGACAGATACAGGTACTACCGTCAACAAGAGACAGGTACAGGTACTACCGTCAACAAGAGACAGATACAGATACTACCGTCAACAAGAGACAGGTACAGATACTACTTTCAACAAGAGGCAGATACAGGTACTACCGTCAACAAGAGACAGATACAGGTACTACCGTCAACAAGAGACAGGTACAGATACTACCTTCAACAAGAGACAGGTACAGATACTACCTTCAACAAGAGACAGGTACAGATACTACCGTCAACAAGAGACAGGTACAGGTACTACCGTCAACAAGAGACAGGTACAGATACTACCGTCAACAAGAGACAGGTACAGATACTACCGTCAACAAGAGACAGGTACAGGTACTACCGTCAACAAGAGACAGGTACAGATACTACCGTCAACAAGAGACAGGTACAGATACTACCGTCAACAAGAGACAGGTACAGGTACTACCGTCAACAAGAGACAGGTACAGATACTACCGTCAACAAGAGACAGGTACAGGTACTACCGTCAACAAGAGACAGGTACAGATACTACCGTCAACAAGAGACAGGTACAGATACTACCGTCAACAAGAGACAGGTACAGGTACTACCGTCAACAAGAGACAGGTACAGATACTACCGTCAACAAGAGACAGGTACAGATACTACCGTCAACAAGAGACAGGTACAGATACTACCGTCAACAAGAGACAGATACAGGTACTACCGTCAACAAGGTACAGGTACAGATACTACCGTCAACAAGAGACAGGTACAGATACTACCGTCAACAAGAGACAGATACAGGTACTACCGTCAACAAGGTACAGGTACAGATACTACCGTCAACAAGAGACAGGTACAGGTACTACCGTCAACAAGAGACAGGTACAGATACAGGTACTACCGTCAACAAGAGACAGGTACAGATACTACCGTCAACAAGAGACAGATACAGATACAGGTACTACCGTCAACAAGAGACAGGTACAGATACTACCGTCAACAAGAGACAGGTACAGGTACTACCGTCAACAAGAGACAGGTACAGATACTACCGTCAACAAGAGACAGGTACAGATACTACCGTCAACAAGAGACAGGTACAGGTACTACCGTCAACAAGAGACAGGTACAGATACTACCGTCAACAAGAGACAGGTACAGATACTACCGTCAACAAGAGACAGGTACAGATACTACCGTCAACAAGAGACAGATACAGGTACTACCGTCAACAAGGTACAGGTACAGATACTACCGTCAACAAGAGACAGGTACAGATACTACCGTCAACAAGAGACAGATACAGGTACTACCGTCAACAAGGTACAGGTACAGATACTACCGTCAACAAGAGACAGGTACAGGTACTACCGTCAACAAGAGACAGGTACAGATACAGGTACTACCGTCAACAAGAGACAGGTACAGATACTACCGTCAACAAGAGACAGATACAGATACAGGTACTACCGTCAACAAGAGACAGGTACAGATACTACCGTCAACAAGAGACAGGTACAGATACTACCGTCAACAAGAGACAGGTACAGGTACTACCGTCAACAAGAGACAGGTACAGATACAGGTACTACCGTCAACAAGAGACAGATACAGATACTACCGTCAACAAGGTACAGGTACAGATACAGGTACTACCGTCAACAAGAGACAGGTACAGATACTACCGTCAACAAGAGACAGCCGAGACACGTGAAAAAACGTATTTAGTGTACAATATATTTCCAAACTCTTTGATTAGTTTTCGGCTTTTCCACTTTGATTTCCGTTGATTGATAAATGTCAGGAATATTTTTTTAATTTTATGCTCAAACTTTTCGCGGTATTTAAAACGGTTTCAGCTTTTATAATATCTGATCCAACTGATTTCCACTTTTGAGTTTGTTGGGAGATCTGTTTTTATTTGATCGCACTGAAATCTTTTCTTTTGGATGAGATCAAAAGAAAAGATTATTTGGGATTCTGACTTTAATTCTTTTTTCAACAACATTTTTTAAAAATCTGATCAAACAAATAATCAGAGAATTCTCATGAGGTCCTTAATCCTCTTCAATCATTTACGCAGATTTTCCCCCGTGATATTCCAGGACTGTTACGTCTCATTTATATATTTCAAGATTATTTTGCTGCTTCCACGTTTCCACTCAGGTATGATATGTGAATTTAAAACGTGTTACAGAGATTAATACATTATTTTAAAAGTCAGTAAGAGGTGGAGGAGGTTACCTGCTGCAGGTCTTCACTGTCGGACTTCAGCTGGGCCACCATCGCCCTCATGCAGCCCTTCATGGAGCACAGTGTGGCCTGATGGGAAACACAGAGTCAGAGGGGTGTGTGTGTGTGTGTGTGTGTGTGTGTGTGTGTGTGTGTGTGTGTGTGTGTGTGTGTGTGTGTGTGTGTGTGTGTGTGTGTGTGTGTGTGTGTGTGTGTGTGTGTGTGTGTGTGTGTTTCCTCTCACCTTGTTGGCCACGTCTCCAAAGGTGAGGTTGGTGAGGCCCATGCCGGCGTAGCGTCGCAGCGTCACGCTGTAGTGATCGCTGCTCAGACCGAACATCTCACAGTCCACCTGCAGCAGCTCAGCCACCGCCTGTAGACCACCTGCAGAGCACAGGTAGAGAGAACACCAGACAGTCAGAGAGAACACAGGACAGTCAGAGAGAACACCAGACAGTCAGAGAGAACACCAGACAGTCAGAGAGAACACCAGACAGTCAGAGAGAACACCAGACAGTCAGAGAGAACAGTCAGAGAGAACACCAGACAGTCAGAGAGAACAGTCAGAGAGAACACCAGACAGTCAGAGAGAACACAGGACAGTCAGAGAGAACACAGGACAGTCAGAGAGAACACAGGACAGTAAGAGAGAACAGTCAGAGAGAACACAGGACAGTCAGAGAGAACACAGGACAGTAAGAGAGAACAGTCAGAGAGAACACAGGACAGTCAGAGAGAACAGTCAGAGAGAACACAGAACAGTCAGAGAGAACACCAGACAGTCAGAGAGAACACCAGACAGTCAGAGAGAACAGTCAGAGAGAACAGTCAGAGAGAACACCAGACAGTCAGAGAGAACACAGAACAGTCAGAGAGAACACCAGACAGTCAGAGAGAACACCAGACAGTCAGAGAGAACACCAGACAGTCAGAGAGAACAGTCAGAGAGAACAGTCAGAGAGAACACAGGACAGTCAGAGAGAACAGTCAGAGAGAACACCAGACAGTCAGAGAGAACAGTCAGAGAGAACACCAGACAGTCAGAGAGAACACAGGACAGTCAGAGAGAACAAAGGACAGTCAGAGAGAACAGTCAGAGAGAACAGTCAGAGAGAACACAGGACAGTCAGAGAGAACCCTGAGTCAGGGTAAACAGGAAACGGGAAACAGCTGAGTCACTAAGTCTCACCCAGCTCGTTCATGGCGTGCCGATGCTCCTCGTCGAAGGAAAGCTTCATCAGGACGCAAACAGCCGGACAGATCTGATGCTCCACTGGAGACGGCACTGAACACACAGCGTTATATATTATATTACATTCAGAACATTATATTGTTTCTATATAATCACATATCATTTAACATTTGGATTATATGTTTCTGGTCGTGTGACGTGCATGCTGCCTGTGTCTGCCTCTGATTGGCCGGTGTGTGTGACATCACTCACTGGGGTTGTCCTCCTGGTCCACTCCCCTCTCGTGGTTCTCCTGCCAGCTCCAGCACTCCTCGCAGTAATGCCTCACTTGTTCCAGCAGGTGGAGCACTCTGATCTCACGCCGGCCTCTCTTATCGTCCGGTTGGCTGTGCACGATGTTGTGCAGCGCCGCAGACGCCCTCGCCCTCGCCTCCTTGCTGCCGCGGGAGTTTCCCAGCAGCAGAGAGTCCTTGTCGTTGCCGTGCAGCAGCTGGATGAGCAGCGGCAGGCAGCCCGACTGACGCATCGCGATGCACGAGTCCTGAGAGGACGACATGGCCAGCAGCGTGCGTGACATGTCGTCCTTATCGTGAGTCCCCAGCATGGACAGCAGGCTGTACACCATCTCCACCTGCAGGGGGCGACACTGTTAATAACACTATACACCAGGGCTATTCAACTACACATTCAGTTGGGCCAGACATTCAGCGGCCTGTAAAAAGCGGGTAGTGACACATTTTAAACCAACACATATTACTGCGATGAAAAACATGCAATTTGTATTCATTGTTCATCTACTGTAACAAAGGTAGGTCAAAAAGTGCATAAAAACACAACTAATTAGCATTAATTTAACACAATCTGAATAAAGTGAAAAAAAGTGCACAGTTGTAGCATTAAATGTGTTTCCTTTAGAAGTCAAATATTCAGGTTATGTTTTTTGAACCAGGCACATCCCAAAGTGCATTTACTGAATACAATAATAGCAGTCTTAATAAATGTCCTCACATACAAAGAAAACAGCTAAAGAGCTCCAATGCAACACAAAGAGGTAGTACTGTAGCAATAACATTTTTTCACTTTTCAAGTAACAACAAAAAAATCAGAGGTTTTGGTCACATTTGACCCAGACACAAAGTGCATTTAAATGAATACAGAAAGAACTGTCAAACCCTTCAGTGCACAAACCCATAACAAGGGATACGGGTAACTATATGAATGAATACTACACTACACGTCTACTATAGTAAACTAGGTGCTAACTATCACCTCATTTGTGATTGGTCATCGCTGACTTTCTCGATGGGAGAAGGGACATTTTTAGTTTTGAACAAGAGCAGTGATTTTTGGCTCATAGGATATCAATGCAATCCTAAGACATTGGTGAAGAGTGCCGTCAGTCAGGGAGCAGCGAGTGCTACTTTTGATTGAGTTCATGTGTGAAAAGCTTGATTCACATGTGTATGTTGATCCAAACATACTGAGCACACAGATCGCTACTTTCTGAACGTTAGGGAACTGCTGTTTTTTGACATCACTCCAAAACTTTGCTGGCCCGTTAGTGCGCTGCATGTCAATAAGCTCCAGTGTATATTTCCCCTTGTCGATGCAGGGGACCACTTCCTTTGCTCTGGTTGATACGTCCCCCTCTATTGCAACAGTGAAGGGGTCTCTGGCAAAGCCCATCATCACCTCTGTGAGCAGAGCAAGTCCATCCAATCGACCGGCAAAGTTCTCTTTCAACCTCGCAATGAAATCTGTCATCACATCCGTGATGTGTGCCGGAGATGTGATGTGTTTGGGGAACGTCGGAAAATGCAGCATCCGACCCGTTCTCAAGTCGGTCGCGAAAAGGTCCAGCTTGACTTGGATCTGCTCCACAAGATCAATGACCGTTTTGTCTCTGTTTACGCTTCAGAGTTGAGAGAGACATGTTTTAGAGTTGCTATCATAGGACCACCGTTACTAGCACCACTAGATGCACTTTCAAAAAACGTGCTGCGTTGTGGTTTGGTGGTTTCTATGCAACGTGGAGTGTTGCGTTCATGGTCTGTACTAGTGTAGGAATTTGGCTACGGGAGGCTGGGCCACTCGGGAGTTGGTTCTGGGCCGCATCTGGCCCGCGGGCCGCCAGTTGAATAGGCCTGCTTTACACCATCCAGAACTTTATACACCACCTTTACAGTGGGCCTAATGTTTAACAGCTCTGATTGGTCGTTAAGGAGGTAAAGTGGGTGGGGTTACTCGCCTTGGTTCCCAGGTGGCTGGTGATTCGTCGAGGCACGGAGTAGCTCGCCTCATTGGCCGGCTCGTGCTCCAATCGGCTGCTGGAGCTCTGCAGGAGGAAACATCAGATCACTTTAAATACATTTGTAATGTGAACAGTAGAAGAGGAAACAGGAAACAGGAAGCTCACCTGAGCGCCAGGCAAGTCGCTGCTGTCGCTCTGAGTTTCATCCCCCTGCAGAGACAAGAGGAAATAAATCAGACTTCAATAAAGAAGCTAAAATAGCTATTGAATATGTGTCTCCAGGTGTTTTGAGTTTACCTGCAAACGAGCTCCCAGACGCAGGATGTCCTTCTCGATCTGCTGGATGCGAGAGACACGAGCCTGAAGAGAGAGAGACCATTTCATCACCTTCTGAACACCTACCTGTCCTCATTAGAGCTCACCTGCTGAACACCTACCTGTCCTCATTAGAGCTCACCTGCTGAACACCTACCTGTCCTCATTAGAGCTCACCTGCTGAACACCTAGCTGTCCTCATTAGAGCTCACCTGCTGAACACCTACCTGTCCTCATTAGAGCTCACCTGCTGAACACCTACCTGTCCTCATTAGAGCTCACCTTCTGAACACCTACCTGTCCTCATTAGAGCTCACCTGCTGAACACCTACCTGTCCTCATTAGAGCTCACCTGCTGAACACCTGCCTGTCCTCATTAGAGCTCACCTGCTGAACACCTACCTGTCCTCATTAGAGCTCACCTGCTGAACACCTACCTGTCCTCATTAGAGCTCACCTGCTGAACACCTAGCTGTCCTCATTAGAGCTCACCTGCTGAACACCTACCTGTCCTCATTAGAGCTCACCTGCTGAACACCTGCCTGTCCTCATTAGAGCTCACCTGCTGAACACCTAGCTGTCCTCATTAGAGCTCACCTGCTGAACACCTACCTGTCCTCATTAGAGCTCACCTGCTGAACACCTACCTGTCCTCATTAGAGCTCACCTGCTGAACACCTAGCTGTCCTCATTAGAGCTCACCTGCTGAACACCTAGCTGTCCTCATTAGAGCTCACCTGCTGAACACCTACCTGTCCTCATTAGAGCTCACCTGCTGAACACCTAGCTGTCCTCATTAGAGCTCACCTGCTGAACACCTACCTGTCCTCATTAGAGCTCACCTGCTGAACACCTACCTGTCCTCATTAGAGCTCACCTGCTGAACACCTAACTGAGCTCTCCTCTCTATGAGCATCTTAGAGACAGGTGAGTTTACCTGAGCTCTCCTCTCCATCTCCTGACAGGATCCCAGCTGCTCTTCCATCGCTGAGCGGATCTGACGAGCCTCGAACTCCAGCTGACGGCGACTCATGTCCGTCTGCAGGGTGAACTAACACACACACACACACACACTGTTATGTATAGTGTGTGTGTGTGTGTGTGTGTGTGTGTGTGTGTGTGTGTGTGTGTGTGTGTGTGTGTCTCACGTTCTCGGTGAGCGGCAAGCTGTCGATCCTCTTGGTCAGATTCTGCAGCTGAGCGTAGTACCAGTCCTTCTCTTTTTCCTCCTTCTCCAGCTCAGCCAATAGGAGAGCTCTGTCAGGGGTTGGCAGCCAATCACAGAGCAGGAAACAGAGGAGCCAATAAGAGACACAAATATTGTGTGTGTGTGTGTGTGTGTGTGTGTGTGTGTGTGTGTGTGTGTGTGTGTGTGTGTGTGTGTGTGTGTGTGTGTGTGTGTGTGTGTGTGTGTGTGATATGATATATATATATAAAAGCAGTACCTCTCCTTCTCCAGGTCCTCCAGGCAGCGCTCCTGTTCTCTCCCCGCTGGAGGAGCTCCTCTCCTGGGGAGAGCGCTGCCTCCTGCCCCCCCGGAGGCTCCAGGAGGCTTCGCTCGGGGTTTAAACCCCGATGAGTCCAGGCTCATCTCCTTCAGCCTCTCGATGAGCTCCAGCTGGGAGCCAGATGCCTCGCCCGACTCTTCTTCTATGGTGCCCTGCAGCTGCTTCAGCACTTCCTGTTGAGGCCACAAAATAAAAGCCTTTAGTTTTCATCTGAGCAGAGAGACTGTTAGAGAGAGAGACATTTTAAACACTATTACAGAAAACCTATTCATCACAAACAAACACTGCGTCTCTCATCAGATTTTCAGAATAAAACACAAACAGAAATACTGCGGCTGAAGTGGAATAGTCCATTTCTCTTAGGAACCTTCCTAACGGAGTGAAATGACCCGGAAGTCCCTCAGTGGCAGCCATGATAAGTGCCGTTCCAATTCTCTAGATGATGGGAAAGGAGGTTTCAAACTTCCTTTATAACCTCCTTTAGCTTAGGAACCACTGGACCTCCCTCACCGAAAGGAGAGGAGAAAATGCTGACCCACAATGCATTGCAGCCGCAGCATGTGCCGTCACACAACAGGTGGCCGTTCACGGAAACAAACTATTATGACGGAGAAATGATATCATGAAAGTTACGGTGCTTATTAAGCTTTTTAAAACGTATGTGGTAAGTTGCCAAAGTGCTTTGTTTTGAACCTTCATCAGTATTATAATCAAAAAGAGAAATATGAACGTTAGTTTTTACTGAAATGATCAAATAAAGTCAACATTTCACTGAGCTGTGTGGGGTTTGTTCAACTTTTAAAAGATGTTTGAATGATGTACACAGTGATAGGTGTGAAGGACTAACGTTTATAATAAATACATTTGTATTGATTTTAAGATCTTTTCATCCAATCATACGTATTGGGATCATGTGTATTAATGTGGACCTGAGGGAGAGGGTGACGAGCAGAAGTTTCACTTTCCTTTTTTATTTCAATTCCAGCTTTGGTCATGAAGAATATGTTTCTCTGTTGTTCATAAAGCATAAAGCAACAGCATCAGAGCACGGTGCAGAGTCTCTAGATGAGTCCCTCCTTCTTATTAAACATCCATGTTGTAGTCCTCTGTATAGAAAACTGTAGTTTCCATAGTTTCCCCACAGCAGCAGACGCACATTCAGGACGTCCGCTGGCGCATCATAAACACGTCGGATAGTGAAAGTGCATTCGATTCTCTAAAGCACTGCAGTCTCTTCTCCTAAGTCCTTTTGAATTCTCCTATCCACTATCCCTTAACCCCATGACCTTTCACTCAGAGGTCAAGGAATAGGAGATAGGGTTAGAATTTAGGAGCTGATTTTTGGATTATCCGACCGCAACCTGCATCTCTTGTCAGATTTTCAGAATAAAACAAAAACAAAAACACTGCGTCTCTATGGTCAGATTTTCAGAATAAAACACAAACACAAACACAAACACTGCGTCTCTATGGTCAGATTTTCAGAATAAAACACAAACACAAACACAAACACTGCGTCTCTATGGTCAGATTTTCGTTCCTCACCACGATGAGTCGGCAGCGCTCGAACAGCGACATGATGGAGACTAAAAGACTCACTCACTGTTTTCTGCTCTACACAGTAAACAGGAAGCAGGAAGCAGGAAACAGGAAGTCAGGGTGAGTAGAAGAGGAAGGACGGGACAATAAAACTACAAGTTAGAAAACAACAAAGAGAGGAACGAAAAAGGAATAAAACGATAAACAGACGGGAAATAAAAATAAGAATACATTTAGTTTTTGCGTTCAGACATAACAGAAGTTAGTTAAAGACCGAGAGAAACAACAAACAAAGAGAACTCAAACCAGAGAAGAAGAAGGCGACAGGAAGTGAACTACAGACAGAAGAGAGACAGAAGAAGACCGAGCGCTCACTCCCAAAGATTTCCTGCAAATCAAAGATCCTCAAACTGACAAACATCTCGCTCCCGACGACAACAAGGAGCCGCTGAGCAGCGCAGCGCGTGATGGGTGGAGACACCACAGGCTATTCTAGGATTATAGGGGGGGGGGGGGGACAAAGGGCCTCAAACAGGAAGTGATACAAAAACACATCTCGAGGTAAAAATACTGGAAATCACATGTTAGCTTTCAGCTGTATTTCAGGAGTACTCTGAGCTGTATTTCAGGAGTACTCTGAGCTTTATTTCAGGAGTACTCTGAGCAGTATTTCAGCAGTACTCTGAGCTTTGTATTTCAGGAGTACTCTGAGCTGTATTTCAGGAGTACTCTGAGCTGTATTTCAGGAGTACTCTGAGCTGTATTTCAGGAGTACTCTGAGCTGTATTTCAGGAGTACTCTGAGCTTTATTTCAGGAGTACTCTGAGCTGTATTTCAGGAGTACTCTGAGCTGTATTTCAGGAGTACTCTGAGCTGTATTTCAGGAGTACTCTGAGCTGTATTTCAGGAGTACTCTGAGCAGTATTTCAGCAGTACTCTGAGCAGTATTTCAGGAGTACTCTGAGCTGTATATCAGGAGTACTCTGAGCTGTATTTCAGGAGTACTCTGAGCTGTATTTCAGCAGTACTCTGAGCAGTATTTCAGGAGTACTCAGTCTCTGAGCTGTATATCAGGAGCTGTATTTCAGGAGTACTCTGAGCTGTATTTCAGGAGTACTCAGTCTCTGAGCTGTATATCAGGAGCTGTATTTCAGGAGTACTCTGAGCTGTATTTCAGGAGCTGTATTTCAGGAGTACTCTGAGCTGTATATCAGGAGCTGTATTTCAGCAGTACTCTGAGCTGTATTTCAGGAGTACTCTGAGCAGTATTTCAGCAGTACTCTGAGCAGTATTTCAGGAGTACTCTGAGCTGTATTTCAGGAGTACTCTGAGCAGTATTTCAGCAGTACTCTGAGCAGTATTTCAGCAGTACTCTGAGCTGTATTTCAGGAGTACTCTGAGCTGTATTTCAGGAGTACTCTGAGCTGTATATCAGGAGTACTCTGAGCTGTATTTCAGCAGTACTCTGAGCAGTATTTCAGCAGTACTCTGAGCAGTATTTCAGCAGTACTCTGAGCTGTATTTCAGGAGTACTCTGAGCAGTATTTCAGGAGTACTCTGAGCTGTATATCAGGAGTACTCTGAGCTGTATTTCAGGAGTACTCTGATCTGTATTTCAGGAGCTGTATTTCAGGAGTACTCTGAGCAGTATTTCAGGAGTACTCTGAGCTGTATTTCAGGAGTACTCTGATCTGTATATCAGGAGCTGTATTTCAGGAGTACTCTGAGCAGTATTTCAGGAGTACTCTGAGCTGTATATCAGGAGCTGTATTTCAGGAGTACTCTGAGCTGTATATCAGGAGCTGTATTTCAGGAGTACTCTGAGCAGTATTTCAGGAGTACTCTGAGCTGTATATCAGGAGCTGTATTTCAGGAGTACTCTGAGCAGTATTTCAGCAGTACTCTGAGCTGTATTTCAGCAGTACTCTGAGCTGTATTTCAGGAGTACTCTGAGCTGTATTTCAGGAGTACTCTGAGCTGTATTTCAGCAGTACTCTGAGCTGTATTTCAGCAGTACTCTGAGCTGTATTTCAGCAGTACTCTGAGCAGTATTTCAGCAGTACTCTGAGCTGTATTTCAGGAGTACTCTGAGCAGTATTTCAGGAGTACTCTGAGCTGTATTTCAGGAGTACTCTGAGCTGTATTTCAGGAGTACTCTGAGCAGTATTTCAGGAGTATTTCAGCAGTGTTACTTTCATGTTCTCGGCCTCAGACTCCAGCAGCGTCAGGTGTATCTCAGGTGTATCTCAGGTGTATCTCAGGTGTATCTCAGGTGTATCTCAGGTGTATCTCAGGTGTATCTCAGGTGTATCTCAGATGTATCTCAGGTGTATCTCAGGTGTATCTCAGGTGTATCTCAGATGTATTACAGATGTATTACAGGTGTATCTCAGGTGTATTACAGGTGTATCTCAGGTGTATCTCAGATGTATTACAGATGTATTACAGGTGTATCTCAGGTGTATTACAGGTGTATTACAGGTGTATCTCAGGTGTATCTCAGGTGTATCTCAGGTGTATCTCAGATGTATCTCAGGTGTATCTCAGGTGTATCTCAGGTGTATCTCAGGTGTATCTCAGGTGTATCACAGATGTATTACAGGTGTATCTCAGGTGTATCTCAGATGTATCTCAGGTGTATTACAGGTGTATCTCAGGTGTATCTCAGGTGTATCTCAGGTGTATCTCAGGTGTATCTCAGGTGTATCTCAGGTGTATCTCAGGTGTATCTCAGGTGTATCTCAGGTCTATCTCAGGTGTATCTCAGGTGTATTTCAGATGTATCTCAGGTGTATCTCAGGTGTATCTCAGGTGTATCTCAGGTGTATCTCAGGTGTATCTCAGGTGTATTTCAGGTGTATCACAGGTGTATCTCAGGTGTATCTCAGGTGTATCTCAGGTGTATCTCAGGTGTATTTCAGGTGTATCTCAGGTGTATTTCAGGTGTATTTCAGGTGTATCTCAGGTGTATCTCAGGTGTATCTCAGGTGTATTACAGGTGTATTACAGGTGTATTTCAGGTGTATCTCAGGTGTATTACAGGTGTATTTCAGGTGTATCTCAGGTGTATTTCAGGTGTATTTCAGGTGTATCTCAGGTGTATCTCAGGTGTATCTCAGGTGTATCTCAGGTGTATTACAGGTGTATTTCAGGTGTATCTCAGGTGTATCTCAGGTGTATCTCAGGTGTATTTCAGATGTATTACAGGTGTATCTCAGGTGTATCTCAGGTGTATCTCAGGTGTATCTCAGGTGTATTACAGGTGTATTTCAGGTGTATCTCAGATGTATCTCAGGTGTATTTCAGGTGTATCTCAGGTGTATTTCAGGTGTATTTCAGGTGTATCTCAGGTGTATCTCAGGTGTATCTCAGGTGTATTTCAGATGTATTTCAGGTGTATCTCAGGTGTATCTCAGGTGTATCTCAGGTGTATCTCAGGTGTATCTCAGGTGTATCTCAGGTGTATTTCAGGTGTATCTCAGGTGTATCTCAGGTGTATCTCAGGTGTATCTCAGGTGTATCTCAGGTGTATCTCAGGTGTATCTCAGGTGTATCTCAGGTGTATTACAGGTGTATTTCAGGTGTATCTCAGATGTATCTCAGGTGTATTACAGGTGTATTTCAGGTGTATTT